>NW_028297182.1:4364858-4730761 GCF_055798465.1 Pogonomyrmex barbatus | reverse complement strand
TTTTTTTAGAGAACAAATCACACGGTTGCACAAAAGAGATAAAGTGGACATGTTAAAAGGTGAAAATAATCGCACAAGACTTAAAAGCTATCAAATGTCGTAGTATTTTCAACATTATATACGCTTCATCATGGATATATTCGCGATAGAACGCATTACGTTCGATAATATCCAGAGAAGTATATAACATAAAATCTCACTTCGTGAATAGAAGCGTCTACATCGATCGTTTGTATCGCAATCTTTTCCGACGTTTTCTTCTCACCCTCATTTCTCCTTTCTCTTTTTTTTTTATCATGAAGATTGCGTTTCAAAATGATGAAAATAATTTGATAGCTAGCTTGAGTATTAAATTATTTCTATAGAAAAAGTTATGTCAACAAAAACAAAAATAATTAATAATAAAATTAAATTAATAAATTAAATTTATAAATTGTTATTTTTCTAAGATATATTATTCCATAAATAATAGATCAAAAAATATAATTGATTAGTCATGTATTAAAGTATATCACGAATAAACATTCTGCGATATGTATATATATATATATATATATATATATATATATATATATATATATATATACACATATATACTTATTACAAATTTATTTTATAATCAAACGAATAATTGGGCAAATTAACAATAAATAGACTGTTATATCTATGTATCCAAACGCATTACTATGGCACATTTTTTTGTATTATATTATTACATACAATCGTAGTATGTAATAATATAACAGTATACAATAATGGAAATTCGACGCGCAATTGGTTAAAATTAATAGAATTAATAAAATAAATTCACATATAAATTCAACAAAGAAAGATAAACTGTTTTAAAACAATATCTGACAGCGGCTATTATTAATTAATTTTATTTTTATAACTATTTTAACATATATATCTTATATTGTTGTTTGCAATATTTTACTCGTCATCAATTTGAAGAAAAAAAAAAGAGACAAGAGATGACAAATTGAGTAAAACAGTGCGCGTGTATCTCGGACATTTCTGCCGTACAATTTCTCAAGGAAATAATCACCCACGTGTAAAATATTGCAAGTTATATTTTTTCTCTATGCTTAAATTCTGAATTGACAGTGAGTGACATTGATCGATACAGCTGGTTGATGGTCGTTATCGATAAAAATAGTAAGGTAAGAAAGAAAAACGATTTTGATACATTCAATGTCGGAACGAAATTATTAACCGTGTAATAAATAAAGCAACTTTTTACATCAATATATTTTTTTATGATATTATATATATAACAGTGGATTTAACTAAATAATATCTCTCGAGATGAATAAGAATCAATCTCCTGATATCTATTTAAAACATGTGTTAAATATAAAGACGAGTTCCATTTCTGTTTTTGTTTACATCATATACCTATGTATATATATATATATATATATATATATATATATATATATATATGCAATATTCTTAATGAAATTTACTGTTAATACCAGACATAATTAAATGTAGGGAGCACAAAACTTTATTAATACCAGTTAATGAAACCATCTTATACCACTAAACAAGTTTCCATAATGAACAGCTAAATCTAAACAAAATCGCGTGTTCAACGTAACAATATTCTTTTTCTATGGTTCTATATAAATTTACAAGTAAATAATATGGATAAATACGCACCCACGTGTAATCGTCGAGCGATCAACTGTTTTCAAAAGTTTAACATGATCTAATATATTCTTGGAATTTTACTTAAATGCAGTATGAATGATAAATTAGGAGATTTCCAGAAACATATAAAGTTTAAAATTGTCTCAACAAATAGTGTTATCTTCTTTTACTTTTAAATAGAAGACGAGGAATAAAATTGTTTTACGTGTTTTAAAATAAAAAAAGTTGATGACTACAGACGCTTGTTGTCTTGGTATATCGCCAACAAAGTGTTAATATATATATATAATCTTTTTTATGGCTTTTTTTAGTACGAACACAGACATAAACGCATCTATATCTCTATATGTATGCAAAATAGATGCAGCAGATGAGATAAAACCTTTTCTTTTTTTTTCTAAAAAAAAAGAACAACTAGTCAGAATTATGCATTTCACGTTCTATAAGATCGCAAGAGCTAATACAAAACAGGGTGTTTTTTTATCCAATGCAAAATGGAGGGAGAAATGCATTTTTTAACAGCACTCAGGCGGAGCCTGAGCAAGTAAGTAATAGTAAAATTTAATATTAATTGATTTTATAAAAGTCAAAGACATAAAAAAGAAATAAAAAATGTACGATTTATAAAACTTCGACAGAGAAATCACTATTTTAATATTTTTACAAAAAAATATCATTTTTTTCACTTTTATATTTCATTTGTATTTTTTAAAATATTTATTATTTAAGAGAACTCATAAAGGAAAGGAAGGTATTTCTAGCATCAAAACGTACTTCAAGTATTGTAGAAAGCGAGTATATAATCGAAAATCTTGTAAATCTTAATTATATCAGTGACTGAACTATAGAAAGATACATAATAAATTCGAAGCTCGGCGAAAGTACTTCTGAGCTACGAGCACTTTAGTCGTTGCGACGAAGAAAAGACGGCCTTCCCATCGCGTTCACAAAAGAAAATTGCTTCGACAGTGTCATCGTTTTTACTCAATTTTATCAGATATTCTTTCATGGTTAGTTTTTTTACTTTTCTTTGATATTTACCCGTGAGCATATGTCAATTTTTATTACAAATTTTATTTTTTACTACAAATTAATTACAAATTAATTACAAATTAAAAATAAATAACATTGATAGGCAATAAATGATATCATACTACTGATAAGTAGAAACAAACAGATAATTAAAGACAGAGAGAGAGAGAGAGAGGACAGGGAAACAAAGAGAGAGGAGGGAGAGAGAGAAGACAGGGAAACAAAGAGAGAGGAGGGAGAGAGAGAGGGGGGAGAGGGGAGAGAGAGAGAGAGAGAGAGAGAGAGAGAGAGAGAGAGAGAGAGAGAGAGAGGGGAAGAGACATGAAATAACATACATCGCATATCAGATCGATACGTGTTTCAGATAACACACTGTGAAAGATTCATTCAAAACAGATTTCAGCTTATTATCTGCAATTTAGAACATTTATATGCCTTTGAAAAACTTTATGTATCAAAAAGTCCGCTTCAATTACAATTAACGCTTAGATTCAAAATAAATTAATTTTGATAATATTCAAGTACAGTCAACGTCGACTATATATGTGTGTGCTAACGCATGAATAATTATATTTATATTTATAGGTTATTAATTTACGCATTTATAAATATGTTTATAACATTGTGTACACTAATAATATTTAAAAAATATTTTAAAAAATGAATTTTTTTATAAAGTATTACGGTTCATACGCGTATAAAATCAGCAGCATTAATAATTAACGCTAAAAAGAAATTAAATATTCTAGAAATAACAAATATTCTTAAATCCGATTATTTATACATAATAAAATGGCGCTTAAAGCTTTATTTATCATTATCATTTAAAATTTAGACCGTTTTTTTTTAACAAAGTACAAAGAATGATATAAATCTGACAACTTGTCAAAACTTGTAGCTTTCAAACGCTGAAAGCTGCTATCGAGCTAATTAATTTTCAGTAGTCTGCTACTCATTAACCTAAATAACATAATATAGGAAGGGGAGTCGTTAAAAGGCTACGTCGTTATCTTTTAAAGGACAGAGAAAGTGCTACCATGATTGGCACATTTGCAATATCCTGAAATTCCATTAGCTATTATAATTTTTTTCATCTACTGGTAATATTTCAATAATCGATACTTCATCAACATTCAAAGGAGCTAATTTGTAGACTAAAAATTCACAGTCTCTCTTTTATCATTAGGATTTATTCTTCGCTAAACTGCGAAATTGTTGTAAAATATTAAAATAAAATAAAAATGTTAATTTATATAAAAGAATTCAGTGTTGCGTTATCATCAAATCTTATAATCGAATTTTTTAATATTATTTTTTAATATTATTAATTTTTTTAATATTATTCTTATCGAGGCTACTTTGATAAGCTACTTTGAACATGATATAAAGGCGGTTTAATGATCGCGCATATTTCAAAAAGAATAAAGACTAATATCTCCTAATTATTTCTAAAAAGAAACTTAACATTAAGGAGAAAAGGGCTTTAATAGGGTTGAGGAGATTTAAATTAGGACCAAATCCGATTGAAAATGATGACGCATGGCTTACAATCAAAATCACATACGCGTATAATGCCTCAAAGATTTACATCACGATTGCATATTAATTAGTTTAAGGCGATTTCGCGATAGGTTAATTTTACTATAACTATATATTGAAAAATGATAAACGCAAATTAAAGTGGATGATTCACAACTTGCATTCACACGACGCGACCATATCAATTTCATTCAGATTAGTATTCAGTTAATATATCCCATTAATATTCTTAACAAGCAATATAACAATAATGCCTTCATATAACAATAATATAAATATATTGCGCTTTTTATCCATTATATTCCCTATAACATAAACATTATAATATTTAAATTTATCGAACATTTTCTATTGCATCTCTGCTACCCTATAACTTATTTAAATGTCGGTATTTACATCGAATTTATTGATAATAGAATAGATCACACTTTTTATTGAATATGATCAAGCCATTGAGAGAAATTCAATATCGAGATTGTCATACATGATTGCATAAAATGCATTCGCAAGGATTGCGATTATACTAACTGAGCAAATAATATCGCAATAAAGCTTGCACGTAATGCATATCAAGATGAGCCTCTCAATGATATTGAATCGTAACATGCATCGCTGCCCGATCCATTTACTAGGAAGATTGTCCCATGCGCCACAGTTCAACGTAATGCGTTCATCGATTCGCATTGACGATTGCAGGTCATTTAAACGTGAAACAGTGAATTTCGAGTGACAGCACATGAACATTGGCCTCTATGAAGTCATCAATCCAAAATTTTCAAAATTCTGATGCAATCAGCAGGGTTCTGAATAGCGAGAATTATCGCACTTCCACAAACGATTTTTTAGGATTCCTGATATGATCCAGAAAGTTTTGTTGATTAAATGTAGAAAAGAAAAGGTACCGGAGAGGATACGAAGTGATAAAAGTTGATAATAACTTTTTCTTTCTTTTTGTTTTAATCGAGATAGAATCAAGTCATGATACACTTATCGACTCCAGAAACGCTGTCGAGAACTTACATCAGATCTATAAAAGAGATATTAATGTAATGTAGAAAATTAGAAAAATTTTTTATTCCTTTTTTGTTATTTCGTATTGCTCATCAGAGCTTTTTCCGTACGTAAACGTATTACGGAACTGTTTTCGAGAAAAGATAGGATCAATTCTCCATCAAGATTCTTCGAAAAACGATCGTTAATAAACCAAAATGTTTTGTAAAAATAATTATTTTAGTAAAAGTATTGACCGCGCGCATCAACGATATTTTCTAATCACTTCCTATCCGTAAGTAATTTACAAAATTTCACAGCACGTTTAATAAAAAAGTCAGTCGAGATGAAAGTTTGCGACAAAGCGTCGAGGAAAATTATTTCCTCGGTTGAAGAAAATTATTTTCTCGGTGCGATAAACAAGAGCCGTTTCATTATAGCAACAAAATAGACGACCGTCTGGGGCCTCGCATCCGCGACGATCTCGCTACCGATCACAACCAACACTTTAACCGAGAAGTTTGTCGGTGCCAGAGCTGCATATGGTAGCTTAGCTAGTCTCATCGCGTTACATGTCCCCGCTTGAATAAACCATAATCCACCGAGGCACTAACCGAGCATCAACAAAATATCGAAACAGTCACGTGAACGCGATAAGAATATCGAGCATTTTATCAGCAGGGAGACGTAGGAGTGGCTTTGGCTCATGGGATTTATTTCCCATTTTCCCGGCATATGCCAACCGCGGATCAGATCGTAACTTCACCGCAAAAACATTGAACTCCTGATCCTTCGAAACTACCATTTTATACTTGATATATTCGCAGATATGCATGAAGAATAGTGATTCCTCGAAACGTGACAATTTCAAAGCATAATCCAATAAAATTGACATTGACACAGATAATCGCATCGATAAAGTTTTAAAGTTTGTCTTTGACGTTGAATGCATCGAACGTATATTCTATTTTGTGCGATGTAAAAGAGAGAATAAGAATGTGAGATATCGGATAAAATTATTGTCATTACAAAAATGCTTCGTGAAAATTTCCAATAAGCAAACTAGCCGCAGTATGCCAGCAGCAAATGCGGACAGAAATTTCTAGCAAAGTGGCATCATCAATTAATCACCGTATTAAGCTCGTGTTTTGCCGACAGAATTTGCTAACATGATCTGACAGCAGATTGTCGGCAGAAATCGCACAGGGCTTGCATTCGACAGATTCTGCTCGATTTCTGCTGCCAATCTCTGTCGAAACTATAGCGAGTACATATATCAAAGTCTGCCCATCAATCGACCATCATATCTTGTTAATAAACTTTGCTATTCTCTGCCAGCATTTTGTCAATGATATATATCAAATTCTTCTCTATAGTCCTCTTGCAGATAAAATTTGTAGCAGATAGATAGATTCTGATAGATTCTGATAAATTTTTCATAAATTTGACAGACCAGATTATTAATAGTTGATTAATAACACTTTAAATTTATTAATTAATCTTTTAATTCTATTTGACAATATTTTGTATTGTATTTTCTTAAATACCCAAATGCGATTATAAGTGTCCTGTTTCATTTTGTACACGTACACATACGTATAAAGACGTGTTCTCTTCATCAAGTGTTCACGTCATTCGTATTTTCGGTTCTCTCTTGGCATGGCTGCGCCGGGCTTTCAAAAGCACGTCGCGCACACTTTCGTCGACAATGAAAAAATTTTATTCCGTCCGCTCCGCTTTGAGCTTTCAAACCTATATGCAATAGCATACGGCGCGACATTCGTTTCCGTTGGCCGCACCTGGCCGCGAGAACTGTATCGCTGCATCGAGCCGAGTACGCAGCGCTCATAAATAGGCGTCGGTGCGAAACGATCGACCCATTAATGTCTCGATGCACCCTGAAATTCGAGCGCGTGGAGAAAGGCGAGCGATCGCATCACCCGCGATTGTCGCGGTCGCATTCAATACGGAAACCACGATTGATAAAGTTGAAACTGCGGTAACTTGATTACGCATGTGCGGTGCGCGCTCAGCGTACGGTCAGCTGTATATATTTCACTAAATACCGCGAACCGGTATGTATTAATCTAAAAGAAACATCATTCGCGCATCGACGTGGCGATAGTACACATTCTAATGATTACGTGCGCCACGATATAAATATATTTAAATATGTGATTCTCTACAATACCAAATATCCGTATGCAGTGAGAACGCTCACTGGCAAATCTAGAAATTTAAAATGCAAATCTGAAAACAATTTTGTTGAGCCTTTAAAATTATTATATACGACGTTCAAATTACTGATTACTAGAAGATACAAAAATGTTTGCATTATTATTATGCTTAAACGTTCTACATAATAATTTTAATGATCCGATAAAATTATTTTCAGATCTATATTTGATCGAATTTTTAGATTTTGCCAAAGGCAAAATTGTTTTTTTCGTGTAGCAATACAAAAAAGTCTAATGAAAGCTATAAGTTATATCAATTATACATAATTATATGAATTATAATAAAAATCCTATGCCCAACTTGAAATAAACAAGAGATCAAGAAATTATTTTTTCTTTCTTTAAAAATTATTAAATCTGATGAAAACGTACATATAGTTTATATGTGTTTTATGTCAATAGCAAGAACATCTATTAAATCAGATTTAAGAAACCAAAACGTCCAATAAAATCTTTACATTTGTCATTTTACGAATAAAGATCGGGTATTATTGAGTTTTATACGTGCAATAAATCCACAGCATTTGCCGTGAAACATAATTAAAAAGGCATTTTTGCAGCAGTCATGCCAATTGCAACGTATGTCATTTAAAATGTTTACATGCCAGTGATTTATGCGATCTTAATGTCAGATTACGGCTTTTCTGTTTATTATGCCCAATATGCGCATTTCAATCAGTGTTCCCCATTGCACACTGCACTATTTTATACGCTGCTATGCTATTTGGGGCCGATCGAATATTTGCATAATATTAACAAGATCGGAAATATTAAAATCGAATGCGATTTCGTGAACTGTTCTAACTTTGACATTTTGAAGCATGAGAGATTACAGAGAGAATAAGTTGATATGCTAATATTAGCAATATGAATGCAAGAGATTTATGTTTTATCGGATGAAAAAAAATTTTTAAACACAGGTAATCTAATTGGGTTAATGGAAAACTATACACGTGAACATATATATATATATATATATATATACACAGGGTCATATATACACAGTCAGACTTATTAAATGACGGGATGACATAAAAATAATTTCTAATATTAATAATTAACTTTTTCCACCTGTCTTCCCGAAATGTACCCAAATATGCATAATGTTTTAATTAGCTAAAATAAAAAAATAATATTAAAATAATTGCATTTATTCGATTTTAACAATTAATCTTCATAAATTGCATTTGCTAATAAAGGGAAAAAAACCTTATTTAATTTCGTATATATGTTAAAAAAAGAAAATTCGTGCAATATCCTGGTCCAATTATTATGGCACTAATTTTAGCACATGCCTATTAAAGATAGCAAGACATAGTACACGATGCAAATTAGTATAAGCAGTGATGCAATGAAAAACGTTACAAATACAACAGACTAGCAATCTATCATTCTCAAGGTCGGTGTACAGTGCATTGTGCACAATTTCCTGTAATGCAATTACCGGTACGATAAATTACAATCACGAAGTAGAAGTATCACTGTCACGCCCCACGATCTACTTAATTGCGATGCGATCGAAAGTCGTCTAAAAACGTCTAAGGCTATTAACAGATGATACTATATCTACTATATCTTTTATAAATTGCTTATAACATTTTGAGAAAAAACAGTTTTGTCATTAATGAACAATATTTTAATAAAACATTTTATTACTAATCTATTGCAAATTCCTTTTTTATGTTTAATATAATTTTTTATTTTAAATATTTCAACAATCAAATTAATACAAAAATATAATTAATTGCAAACAATGTATTTTATTTTAAACTATTAAGTATTAATTGAATAATTATATAATATTAAATATACTTTGATTTCCAACGCTAAATATTTTCGCATAATTAGATCTTTTCAAATTGTAGTTAATCAGAATTTAATAAGAAATTGATATTATTGAGATAATTTCAAATTGATGGACGTTTTTACCATGCTTGGAAAATATTTTTTGGCAGTGTCACGTGAGGAATTAAACTAGAAATAAAGCTTCGCTGAGAATAAAATCCTCGACACCATGTGACGCATAAATTGTGCATATTTTATTCCGTTTTCCGCAAAACAACGCAAAAACTGGCTACCTTGCAAAACTGTCAAGGCAACTCGCAATTAAAACGAACGTTGCTAACCCGCATAATTTATTTACGATATAAGCCGTTCGTGTTAATGAATGCTTATTAATGAAATGCATACATTACCTCGTTTCAAACAATTTTATGGTTGAAGGATGAGTTTTATACAGACTTTTTGTGAAAATCAATTAAGAAATCAACTTAATCGAAACTATATAAAATACGTTTAGAACTTTTTAGAGAAATAGTAAGAATATAAGAAGTTGTATTGCAGAAGTAAAAAGTATGTAGGAAATGATATAAATGTCAAACTGAAGAAAGATAGCGAACAAAAAAATTCTTCCAAATACAAAAAGCAAAAGGGGAGAGGAATAATGAATTTAAAATATTTAAAATAGTTTTCCCTTTATGATAATGGCGAATACAAATCCAAATATAAATATAAATATCATCATATGAAAAGCATGACGTAGTAGTAGATTGCCATGGCACGTGTCACACTTTTCCAACAACTGAGAAACGTGAGAGAAATAAACAAACCAACACGAGTACTATTGGCAAGTGAAATGTCAACAATTGAGATTGCTTTTCCATAATCCCAATACCAATGGCAATGATTTTGCAATGGTAAATAAATCACGTCGCGTCTATTAAATATTTACATCCGTAATCCTTTCCATAATACCTAATTGCCAGACATCTTTGTAATCACATATAATTCTCGTAATCATATATATTTCTTCGCGCTGAAAATAAAAGCGGTCTTCCGATAAGTAACACCGCTCGTTTCCTCTGTGTTTCAGAAAAATTGATACAAGTCCGGACCACATATCGGATTCTGCATTCAGCAGTCAAAGGTAATTTAGAATGTCGATTATAAACAATTATCGAAATATAAATTGCAATCGTATGTAAATATATGTTTATAATTCTTTTTATTGTTATCATTATATCTCATTTTTATGCCCCTAAAACGGAATTATCAAATTTATACAAATATTATATCATATTTGCAATTTGCAATACATTTACCCTTCCTATAAATTTTTCTTTATATTTAAATACAATAAAAAAAACAAAGCTAAATGACTTTTTTTCGTCTTTAACTGACATAATTTAAATTTAGCAAATAATAAAAATTCCTCAAATATAATAGCAAAAAATGTAAACTATCTAAATTTATATAATATTCATTAAAACATTTATTATGATAATAATAGTCAACAATGGTTGACAGTTTATAATTTATGATTTTAATATCATTAATATACAATTCTAATAAAAATTTAATATAAATCAGAATGTAAACCACTTATGTATCGCGTTTATTTGACGTGTAGAAGATAGAAAATTAAATAATTAAAGTAATGAGAAATCCTTGACCCAATTATTCTGGGCGTATTTGCAGCTATGCTCAATGAGAAAAGGAAAAATATTATTGGATCTTCAGGGTCGAAATAATTCGTTTAATAAAATCTGAAGGGATAATATCTCAAATTTATACAACGAAAAAGCGGGGAATTTTCTCGAAGTAATGTTACCTTTTGCCAACGAAAGCATAAGATAGCATAAATACGAAAAAGTATCCATATCAGGTCACATGGATAAATGCATATTTATATCAGGGATTTTCAGGGATGTAATTTACCATTGGGATCACGTCGAATATAAATATTTTATCGATAGAACATAAATGAATATTAATAATAATAATAATAATATAATAAATAAATAACATGTCTAAGAATATTTATTAAAATGCATTAAATATCGATATGTTGCATTCTAATATCACGATATATTATATCTAATTCGTCTTTAAAATCTTTCACAGATTAAAAAAAATTGTTAGATATAATTAGCACAAAACGTTCATAATACAAAAAGTAAACCGAACAAAACAAATACGTTTTCATTCTAAATAAAATAGAAGAAAAATATTTAGTTTAATTTAAAATAAACTTCCAGCTCTGTTTCAAGTAAAAATTTTATTTTCGGTAATAGTGGAAAGCTTCTATTTGAAGTAAAAAACCCACTATTTTTCTCGTTAAACTTTATAGTTTAAATATTTTTTTATTAAATATATTTTGAGCGTATATTATATTTTATCACGCTGTTTCTGTTATTTAATTATTCAGTCATATAATTTGCTTGATCAAATTTTATTGTGCTTTAAAGCTTTTTTTTTTTTAAGCTGTACATCATTATCAAAATATTATCAAAATACAAACAGAAAAACAATCTCAGAGCTTAATATAAATAAAAATGATCTTTTTCTCATTCGGAGTTACCCGATATGTATATATGTTCGATCTTATCGAATGATAAAATTGTAACAATTCTACAAACTAAATATATATGTAAATACAAATTTTATATATAATTTTATATATAATTTTAAATATATATAAAGAAATTTTAACAAAAAATTGTTTAAAAAAATCTTAAAATAAAAATTAAATGTTAAGATAATTCAAAAATTAAAAATATTTCTGAATATTTTACACATACACATATATATATATATATGTGTGCATCATTATACTGAAATACTTCTATTTACACAATTATTAACCTGTTTGAAAACACATCCATAACACTCATATTATATATATTTATTTAGTGTATAGTTATTTTCATACATAAGATAAAGATGTAACAATAAAAAAAAGCTAATCAGCATTGCGAAAAAAAGACTACGAAATTAAATTTCTTATCTGTCTTTTTAAGAATAAATAATGCCAGCAAAAACAATTTTGTTCAAAGAATTCGTTGATGCGAAAGGAAAGAGATCAAAAAGAAAATTCCGACTGAAAATATCAAATTAAATTTCCATGAAATGCAGTTAATTGATCATAAAATCTGTTTGCTGTTTTAACGCGTCAAAACAGCAAACATCATTCAAACACTTCTCCGATAAATATGTATACAATCATACTGGGTAAAGTTTGATTAATACGCATGGTGGCTTTAGACCTCGCATTTAATTTAAAAACAAGGTTTCTATCGAAGTAACGGAATCAACCATAGTACATAGTGGATTCCGTTGTAATTTAATTAAAAAGCGTTACCGATACCATGGCATGTATTCTAAAGTGTACTTGCAGTAATTAACACTCCGCTTCGTTAAAAAGAAAAAATCATTAACATTTAACGATAGACGCAAGATATTAATCGCATATTTAATCGTTATTACGTATCAATCGCAGTTTTACTTTTCCAATCCTGTCAATATAATTTCTTTTTTCAATAAAAAACATAAACTTTTATTCTAGGTTGCAATAAAACGGATACTTTTAATTAATGACTTTTAACACTTCTTTTCTGTATATAAAAGAAAATTGACAATTGATAAAAACTAAAAACTGTATAGAGTAACTATATGAGTAACCTAGTTACTTTGACCAACTAGTATCATAGTAGTTACATATGTATTACAGCATAGCATAGCATAGCATAGCATAACATAGCATAGCATAGCATAGCATAGCATAGCATAGCATAGCACAGCACAGCATAGCACAGCACACACACACACACACACACACACACACACACACACACACACACACACACACACACACACACACACACACAAGGTATCATATATATATATATATGTGTGTGTGTGTGTGTGTGTGTGTGTGTGATAATACCAATGCAATTGAAATTCATTAAGCTTAGAGAGATTACGCCTGAGTTGCCGCTCTCAAATGTGTATTGGCATGAATGTGAAATCATCAGGGCGTTTGAGATAAGGGTTTTAGCTAACTATTACCAACTCGAAACGCTAAATAATCGTTATTCAATTCATCGTCGTTAATTAGCGCAAAAGTCATTAAATATTGTAATGGGCGACCCTAATTAAGCAGAGCAAATATACGCGAATAATTTCTCGAACACGAATCATTTATTTTAATTACTTGTTGCTTTTGAACGATTATTCGAATAAATTGGCGATTATCAACAAAGCTATGTCACAACTTGCTGTCACACATTAAATAATAAAGACGCAATAATAATAACGCGTATGTGTAGCTTTTATTACATTATTTCATGAAAAAGATACATTATTTAATTACATATATTAAAATATACATAAAATATATTTTGCTATAGTAATAGAATCGATCATATTTAAATAACATGTTTGCTATAAGTGTGCGCGAACGCATTGCATATTTGACGATGTGCCATTATAACAAATGAATGCAGTTGATATCGAGTGATAGACAGGCTCGCAAAATCCCAGTGAAATTGATAGCTCATTTGTTAAATATAATTGATAAATGGAATAAACCGGATTGAATCTACATCAATCTGTTGTATTGTAATTGCTAGTAACTAGTAACTGCTCTGAGCCAGAAGCGACTTTGTCGTAAGATAAATTAACTGATAAATTGTTCCGGACAGGTGTAAAGACTTGATCGTCGGAGACAACAGACAGGATATAATGAATCTTTGCCAAAAGCTTCAGTAGATTATGCGATTGTAATACCTCTGTGAAGGATTAGTCTTCGTCATTCCTAATACACATCAACTTTCTTTGTACTTTACAAGAATGTACATGTAGCGTGTATAAATTGTTTAACTTTCATCAAACATATTGAGATACGAAAAAAGATACGATGCCTTCACTATTATTCTTAAACGTCCAAGCGTCCAATGAATAAATTTGCATTTATTAACGCTACGTGCCATGGCAACGCTAAGCCTTCTCTAATTTTTTATAAAAATAAAACAGAACAAAAATTATATAATATTCTACGAAATATCATCCAAATGCAACATTTATCGTTCAAATTTATCTTTTCTTAACAAAAAATATTTTGTGCTCTGCAGAGTATACAAGAAATCCTCGCCGAATAACAAGTTGACGCTTTACCTAGCCAGCAGAGATATTATTGTCAGTGAAGCTAAGAACGACAACAAGCTCCTAGGAGTCCTCTTGGTCGATCCCGACTATGTGCGCGAAAAAAAGGTAAAACGAAGCAAGACGAATCACAATATTTATTTTTAGGAAAAAGCAAGTTTTCTTGCGTATTTATGAAGATGTTTATCAGAGAGATACAGTATAGAATGTATATCTTCTTCAAATTGGTTTCAAAACTGTATAACATTCACAAGAATATAATCAATATCTATAAAAAGACATTGCTCGAAACACATATCGAACACATTGCTCGAACATAATATCGAAATGTCAGGTTTAATGGTCGAAATAAGCTCTTCGAGCTTGTAAAGAATCCTGCTTAGTTCCCTTCGGAATAGTATTAAAGCTACTGGAAATCTTCTTCACATGACGTACCATTCGATCGGAGATAATTGAAGTTGGTAGAAATAGTTCTAATTCCCAATATCTCAATATCTCTTTTCTAAATATAAAGAAAGAAAAACATGAAATATTAACTATATTGTATTTGTTTTCAAAATCTTGCCAGATTTCTTTATTCATTTTCGATGAAATATTTTGAATATATCTAGTATAACATATACAAATATTTTATATTATACAAAAATATTTAACAATAATATAAAAAAGAATTTTTACACTAGGAATAGAAAACTTATTTTTAAGTTACTAGCAAATTATTTATTCTTTGTAGATTTTTTTTCGTATATGAATATATACATATTATTCTAAAAATAAGATAAATTATTGTTTTTATAGGTATATGGTCAAGTGACTCTAACTTTTCGTTACGGAAGAGAAGATGAAGAAGTAATGGGTTTGAAATTTTGCAACGAGGCGATGATGTGTTTGGCCCAACTGTATCCAGCCTACGTGGGGGCTCATCATCTGGAAACCAAGAGTCCGTTGCAGGTAGAATGTCGATACAATGAATAAATTTCAACAGTTATAATATTACAATTATAATATTACAATTATAAATTTCCCGAAAGACTTTGAAAGGCTTTTTCGTTTTACTTAAATATTATTTCCAAAATTTCTCTTTTCTTTTTAATTTATCATATTGCAATTCTTGCGCTTAAAGATCCGATCGAGTAAATTTTAACTAGGAGATTTCAATTAAAGAAGATAAATTCGCTGTTGGGTGGGGAATTGCGACGCTTTTCGATGCGATATTAGTGCACGCTATTCATATACACAAATGTTGAAATTCGCATCATCGTTACGAGAGCACAGATGTATTCATAGCGTGTCTTAACTGCACGAGGTGAAATATAGTCCAATATTCTTCAAGGATTTAGGTTACAGTGGTATAAGTGGAATTTATGCTTTCCTTGATTAAACTGTACCTATTGCGGCATACAGAAGTTGTGATTTGTGAAACTCCGTAATTAATTCGATCGTTCTATCCAATGATATAATGATCAAGATAATTATATAATGATACTGTCAACTGCGTACCTAATAGAGAAATAAGCAATGAATGTTCAACCCGCTACAGAAATGTTCAACCACTACAGAATTTCAAGTGTCTCACATTTCGAGACGTATCACGATGCAATTTCAAAGCAATGCATTTCGAACGGACATTGGATGTAATCAAGAGATGTGTCTCGGAATTAGTAGATATTGATAATCCCTAAGTACCTCGCAAGAAAGATGAAGACGGTAAAATGATAAATGGATTTCCGACTATACAAATCCCATTATATCTACACCATATTTTATCGTGTGAATGAAAACTACTTTATAATTATCTCGATATCCTAAAAGCGACCTGATTTAATTTTGATATGTCCGAACTTCGAAATCCTGGCAGGATTCTTATATCTATTCGTGGCAACAAATAACTGCATAAAATGTACATATCCATGTATCATGTGAAAAATTGAATTCATCAAAAATCACATCAGTTAGTATCTAAAAAATGTCGATCACTACAAACAATTTTAAAACACTCATGCAGTATCGAATATATCACGGTATATTGGGAACGTTCCACCATGTAAATCACATTTCCGTGTCGAGCGCATGCAAAACTATTTTTGCAAACCTTCAATTAAACTCTGCAACTTCAAAAGCTGTCTCACTTGTTTCCTCGCCACGTCTGGTTTTTATGGCACACAAATCGTAATGCGTAACTGGCCCCGAGCGAGATTCAGCGATCATAAAAACTTTGAATTCGAGTACAAAGACATCGCTGATTGTCATCCTACAATATATTCCGGTGAAACGCACAGGAAAATATTTTTATACTTACTTAAACTAACGCGGTACACGTCTGAACTAACAAATATTATAAAATTCAACAGAAAGAAATGTGCAACTATGTGAAACAAAATTGTTTTAAAAGTTTTTAAAAGACACTAACATTATTCGTGGAAATAGAATTTATTTCAAATTTCATTAAATAACTCTTATTAAAAAAAAATATCAAAATCAATAATATCAAAATTCAAAATCATAAAAAAATAGAAATAGATAATCTAACTATCTTCTATCTTATTTTGTTTTAATGTTAATAATTCTTCTAATAGTTGTAATTTTCAAATAAACAATAAAAAATATTAAACTTGAAACATATTGAACCTGTTGAAATTAGTGCTATTAATAAATTAATACTATTAATATTAAACTACTTGCATATTGTAAGATTGAAATATATACATGTTTTTATATAATAAATTATAGTAAATTATAATTGAGATTTTAATAGAAATATTTTCATAATTAATTTTCAATAATATGATTTATTGCAACGCACTAATATCAACAAGCATTTAAATATAATAAACTATGAAATTCATGATTAGATAGCTAGATGCTTTACATATAAACTACATTTCTCAATCGAACTACTATAATAATCCATTACAACTAATCGGTGCATTGTTTCTGCAAATAATTAATATGAATAAGGCAGAAACAATAAGGCCTTTTTTTTCTCAATAGTACAGGCACATGAAAATAGTACAATATATATGACAAAATAAATTGTTCGATTGCCCTTTATCAATAAAAACATATCACATCTTATCGCAATGTGTCGATAGGGATAAAGATATTTAAGGATTTTGACAAAAATAGATGTTGAAGAAAACCGAAATTCTTTTATGAAACTGTAAGACCCATCACTGTAATACAATCGATATCAGACATGTAAGAAATTCTTTTCAAATACGAACGAAACTGTAAAAGACTAACTGAAAATCTTTTCACATATTCTGTCGTTAAGAAACATTTTTTTGCAAAGTAAATTTTTTATTAAATTTAATTCATTTCGATCATTATATTAACTCAAAAACATCAAGGAGAAAAGCCGATGCGATCAACTGAAATGAGTATGTATTAAATATAAACAATAATTTATTAGAAATATTAATTAATATACACAAATATTAATATTGATGTCAAAATAAATTTCTGTTAGTATAACTTTAATAAATACAATGTGATATTCTATCAGTAATATATATTAATATTACGTCAACATAATTAAAATGCCTCTTAAAAGATCTAAGCTGATCTTGTTTCATCCTAAAATAATTACTAGCAAGCTCCTTTATTACAACATGCAATTAACAAGTTCAAAAGTTTCAAAGCAAGATTCGTACACATAAATAAAATATTCCTCATAAAAATACTCCTCATAAAAATACTCCTCATAAAAAGTTTACACATATTATAAATATGTGTTTATAAATATACAATCAGAAAATCTTGCAATTTATAAATTATAAAATTGTCAACCGTTAAATCTCTTTTCTAAATATTTTTTTTTGTATAATTTCCATATTAATTTTCATATTAATTTTCGATACATTGTGAAATTTAACAAAGGTTTGGCTCAACGGATCGCATTAATCATAATCACGATGTTCGTGATATAACACGATGCACATTTACACGATAAAATTATTTGAAATGTACATATGAAGGTACATTGATGCAAAATAAATTCATTTAAAAGCTACCATTATCCGGTAAATGAAAAACGAAGAAACGTGTAAAAAGCTGAAACAAGATATATATAATTGCATAAATTACTGTGCAAAATATTGAAAAAAGTATTTCCATAAATGGCAAAGAGAAAATTTCAAGTTACATTTTACTTTGAAAAAAATATTAATATCATCAGATTTGTTTATATGTATGTAATATCAACCATATGCATTTCAAAAAGATCATCTTATCACAATTAAAATCGACGTTTTATTTTTGGGGGTTAGTAAAAAGTAGAAATCGGAACAAATAATGATCCAAATTTATTTCCAATTTCTACAATGCAATAATATATGTCATTTAGTTAAACAAATTTTTTTGAATATATGATAATAATATATTTGATTATATTACATTCTTACCGATATCTATTTTATCATTCATTTCAAATGAAGTTTATTTTAAAAGAATTTATTTAGAAATATAGTTGCAAAGATACAACGATGCCAAAAATTGAAAAAGTGCAATAAATGATGATATTGATGATCTCTCTCAATATTTCCATCGAGAAAATATCGACTCTAAATTAGCCTGTATATTACATATACTATATTCCGCGATATAATTCTTTAAAAAGATTTCATCAAAAGCAATTTGTGACAAAATTGCATATTATCGGTGGCGATCGATAATGCCAAAAGAATGCTCCGATTGGATTTTCGTTAAAGAGCTCTCAAAGCAGAGTGGAAAACGCGCTCGTCGCTGTGACCAAGAAAAATCTGAAATCTTTAGTAAAGCCTCGAGTACGCTACAAAATCACTCTCGCGAGAGCGCGGCCTTGACCTCGACCTAACGACAGAACGAGAGATCTTGTGAGCTTCCGCGGAAATTATTTATCGCGTCCTCGTCTTTTCCTACGTGAGCATTTGACAATGAGCGTGATCTTGATTCCGGGACCGATTCAAAGATAAATGCGACACACGTGGAAAATGCCGTCGGCTTCGGAGCAATGTATCGAGCAATGTATCGGGAATACGTACGAGCGTATTCAGTAGTTAATGAAAAGCGCGAATATACGTTATACCTATATGAGATAATCAATGTGATGGAATTTTAAGAACTCAGATTAACGTTAGGATTGCCGAGGACCAGATGTTTCGCGGCATCGAAAAACGCGTAAAATTGTGCTGATATACATATAAATCGCATTTCCCGTTATAGAAATTTTAACGGGAAAAAAAAAAAAAAAAAAAAACTAGACATTTCGGATCACGCTGAACGTCAAAGTGCCACAAGTTTCACTGAATGTCGCTATATTCCCTTCTGCACGACAGACAGTCGACCAGCCAAAGGAATAAATTGCAGTTATCCGCACTCTGCGACAGGAAAAAATATTTCCAAAAATATGGTCATATGGCAATGGTCTTTTTTTAATTTTGTTTTCATCATTGAATACTCTTCGTTGTTGGACAATCCGCGAAACGCAACAGAAGAAAGTATAATTTAACACGGAAAAATGATAAAAACTGATAAATATATTTTTGCAGCTAGATATAATAACAGTTAAATGATGGACATATAAAATATGAATAATATTCTATCTTTATATTTCATAAATATCGTTATCATAAAGAAAAAGTAATTAAATACTGAGACTTAACCATGACCGAATAATGCCTATCTTTTCCTATGTTAAAACATTTTCGGTTTTTAAACGTTAAGTAATTATCATTATTTTTTATTTATGTTTTAAATTATAAATAAAACAATAAAGATGCTACACTGTCCAGAAATATCAATAATTATTGATATTAATATATGATTTTATTAGTGTGTTGATAAAACTATGATTTTAATGACAAAAGATCGAGATCTGTAGGAAAGAAATTTGTGGATATTTCTATGTAATAAAATCAGACCTCTTCGTCAAAGAAAGATACATCAAATCAATATGCGTTGTACGTATTTTATATGTACGTATATATGTATGTATATTTTATGAGAGGAATTTGATTGAAATAGGTCATGATGTAAGAGGATCGCTCAAATTTCGAATATCACGTAAAATACATGACCAAGTACAATACTCATTAGTACATGACTCGAATATTTCAATAGCAGCATTTACGAGAAGCATAATACGTGTATCGTCGTGTATAACAACATCGTTCTATACTATAATTTATCTAAGTCCGACATAATTGTGTTAATAGAATACATAACATACGCCAGAATGAATAACATCAACATTTCTGGACATTTCACTCCACATATTTGTTATTTTCTTGAGTAATAATTTAAAATAATTTTAGAATAATTCGTACTGTATATGTACCATTGCACTTCATGTTTATTTATTATGTGAACATTTTCTGAAGTCATATTATTTTGTCACAATGTATGCAGAAAAATTGTATATTTTTATATTTTATAAAAACTGGAATTAAAAAAACCGGAATTAAAAATGGATATACTTTCTAAGAAAATGTAATTCTTATTTTAAATTATAAAGAATTCTATATATATTTGATAACAAAACATTAACTTCGATGAACAATGAATGATTCTTCATATAATCCACTACTACTGATATAATTATTTACAAAATCATACTTTTCTATTTTCCATCTAAATTGTTTTACAAATAATTCAATCAAACGTCCATAGAAAAGGGTGTTATTTTCATAATATGAACACAAACATGTTGAAAACTTTTATATTCCTCCGAAGAAAGTTAGAATCGTATCTCGGTCTTCAAATCCATCTCGATCAAATCCGTATCTCATATTCGTATCTACTTTTCTGTTCAAGGATTCTAAACACTCGACAGATACACGTACTTTTACCATCCATTTCTGCACTTTCTTCGCGATAGCATAGTCTTCTACATCTCATCTTGAAATGGCAGCGTTGCGAAGAGGCGAGAGAGAAGCTAAACTCTATCCGACGCGAAATCAGAGGAAATGACGTAACTCGATTCGACCTTGCCGAAAGGAACTGACCATGGCCCGTATCCTCCCCTCGCGAAGAGCAGTATTTTCCAGTTTATTTTCGTATATGCGTTTGCGCACATACTACGGCCAATCCGCCGTTATGAATCCTTGAGCCGGCAGAACAGGTGACCGCCGACGACCATGCACCATCTCCTATTTTCGTCGACGACTCGGAATTATCCTTGCGGACACAGGTGTTCCTGAGACATAACGCACGCCACGCCGAAGGACACGGAGAGAGAGAGAGAGAGAGAGAGAGAGAGAGAGAGAGAGAGAGAGAGAGAGAGAGAGAGCCAAGAGTTTAAAGCGAAAACAAATGTACACGTGCGCGACATATATTTTCACAAGCCGTGTAATTCGAGGAATTACACGCGAGAACGAGATGTATAGTAGCTCATCATTATCGCGTTAATGAGATACTCCTCGACAAATTTAGAGCCGTTGTAAAATGGTCGAGGGAAATCATCATTCGTCCTAAGTCCGGCGAGTGTCATTAACACTTTGAGATATTTTTTTAATATGGCTGGCCACTGGATTAACGTGACTTCGTTAAAATAAAAGTGAGATAAAAAGTCTGAGATAAAATAATTACTACTAAAACCTTATTATTTATTTATTTATGAAAAGTATTTATTTTTGGTCGTATTTATATTTATTTGTGCTCTATAACTACAACTCTATAACTATAATATAGTTTTGAGTTATAATATAGCTTTGAGATTTCTGCTAAGAAAAAATCAATTTTAAAATTGTTTAAATATATATCGCTATTGCATGCGATTTAAGCATGAGATAAAACGTCTCTCCTTTAAATCTTTTTAAGCATCCCAAGCGGTAAAACTACAAGATACACACCGCTTTAAAAAAAAAAAAGATAATTACATTGATGATCGCTATATTTATGAACTGTGTAACTATTCGCGCTAATGATTGTGCCTCAAGGATTAAAAGAACAAAGGGTAAGATTCCTCGCTCAGGGCGATAAGAAAATGGAATTGTCGCGTAGCGTTTGAAACTGTCAAGGATTCCTTTGTTATTTAAATCTAAAAAAAAACATGTTCATGAAATTGTACGAATCTCTCGATTCAATTTGATAACTTCAAAATTGTCAGAGTAAAGAATGGTAATATTATATAGCAAATATTTTTTTTTTAGGTATATTCAACATTACCATATGATACTTCCAACAAAGCGTTAAAATAAAAATAATTTATTTTCAAAAATTATGGCATATCCAATTTGCCAGCAAATGCATCCAATTTTTATACGATAAAATTTATCATTTTATATATATATATATATATATATATATCCAATTTTACAGAATATCTAGATTATTTAGAAGTATAATAACGAAATATATATTTCATTACATATTTTACACTATATTTTTCTTTTTATTTGTATTATACATTTTCTCTAGAAAAAAATTGTTTACGTATTTGAGATAAAATTAAATGCAAATGCAAATACGAAATATCATATACACTAGTAAAGAATAAAATTTTTCAAATATTGTTTTAATTTTTACCATTTTGTATAACGATTTGCAAAAATTTAAAGTATACAAAAATTTTTTAACACAAAAATTTTCAAAATTCAATTTCCATATTTCATTTTATAATTCCGTAAATGTTAAAATATAAATAGCTTCCCATTACGGTCATACATTTGTATCCGCAATGTTTTAGTTTTTAGTATTATTATTCATGCATTTCTATTGAATATATGATTGCATCGTGAATACTTAATTAATATTTAAATCTAATAATAATTTTGTAAAATAATAAATAACAAATTAATGTTTATTCGCGCTTATTTCGGATATAAAATCAGTTTCTCATTCATCAAAAACCGATGAGAGCGACAATACTTTTGTGAAAATTGTATACGTGATATTTCGTATAAATTTAATGAAATTTATATCGATGAATATCAGTGCGCGGCAATCCAGTACACAAATATCAATATTTATTTTCTCATATGCGTGTTACTTCAAATATACATTTCGCTAAAAACTTTTTAACATTTTATTTTATGTAAAAATTTTTTTATCTTTAAACGACTATAACGTATAACATATCATTCTCTCTCAAGTTTTCTCTATATAATGCACATTATGGAACATAATATAACATACATTATGGAATATATACAACGGAATAATATATATATAATAATCTATATTCTAAATACTTGAAATTTCAGATTATCGATAAACCTCTTTAACTATGCTTAATATAAATACGTAATATACGCAAACAAAGATTTGAAATCCTTTTTACAGGAAGCACTTATCAAAAGATTAGGACCCAATGCACATGCATTCACCATAGAAATTCCCTCAATCGCCCCACCATCCGTACAACTGGTTCCAGCTAAGGAATACAACGGTCCCCCTATAGGTAACAGCTACGACATCAGAGTTTACGTTGGTGAGTGGAAAAAGCTTGCCTATTTTCTTGGGCTTCATTTTCTCTGTACCAACAAGCGTATGCACTTCGGGCGAACGAAATAAGAAAGACAATAGCACATTGCAATTTGGAACGAAAGTGTAATTACAAACGTTCGCGAACGAAATAGGAATGAACGTATTTACGAAAGCGAAGGAAATGTATTTTCCATCTCCCAACACGCAATTGCATAGAAATAAGAATTCAAAGGATCGAATAACAAAGTACTTTCTACTTTTACAATTGTAAAATTTGAAACGTGAAAAAAGTAAGTATATTTGAACAAATTTTTCATAAGATTTAAAACATTTTTATTCTTGTTCCAAAAATTATACAAAGTTATTTAACTTAAATAGTTTTTATCTTATCTTGTCACAAAATACTTCAAATTTATATTTGCTAATTTCTTTTTTAAAATAGATAAGAAAGTTATTTTTGTCAATATCAGATTTATTATAAATCACACCAATATAATTCATTTCAAAAAAAAGAAAAAAAAAAGAAAATGATTATTAAATTTAAGAAGATCAGATTTCTATCTATAATATAAATTCGATAGGGAGATCTTCTCGAAAGACGTGTTCAATTACTCAATAAATTCGTGAATAAACTTTAGCATCAGTTTTCATCGCATCGTTAACATTTCGTTCGACGGATTTTAGCGGAACGGGCGGACGAACGATTGCATCGTAAAACCACCGTCAGGATGGGCATTCGGGTGATCCAGCGTGCCACGAAACCACCCTTACCCTCGATGACTATGTACAGCGTGCCTCCCTCTCAAGTGCCATCGACTACCTCGAGAATTCAAGGATCCAGGACAAGAATGGCGCTAGCGGAAAATGAGATCATGGAGGACGATGGTTGGTCGCGATCAGCATGATGCGCATGATAACGTAGATTTATTTAGCATTAAATTTCAAGCTCTAGTTATTGCCATTGTTACCTGTACCTATGTATTATTTTCTGCTTCTTTATAATCTTGATTCGCCATAAGTCTCTATTTCTAATTTTTACTACGGCGTGAATTTGTAACAATTTGTGCAATTATAGTGGCCTGGAAATTGAAATTTTCCAAACAAAATAGAACTTGACTTCGAAGGTTCTCGAACAGCATGTATCTCGGGTTTAATGCGAGATACACTGAGATACTCCTATTTCATTTTAGTAAACCGATCTCGTCGTATTAGTTTATCACAAGGCGAAGCACAAATTAGAAGAGATGATATCTAGCATTCCGATTTTATTTTCGCAGAAAACGTGGGACCACATGCCGCAGTAGAAAAGCCATTTTTATTAAGTGACGGTCGTGTCAGATTGGAAGCAAAGCTAGATCATGCGATCTACGAACACGGGGATTCAATCAATGTCCACGTCCATGTTAGCAACAATAGCAGCAAATCAGTAAGAAGAATAAAGGTATAATTCACACACGTATATATCATTTAAAATATATTAAAGATCCATATTTATTAAATATTTATTAAACATTGTATCAATCATGTTTATTATGTCTCAGAATTCAATTAAAATTACTTTAAATAACAAAAATTAAATATAGGATATATCACACAAAATATACATACAAATATTTCAGTTATCAAATATAGAAACGTAAAAAAAGTTTCTTTTATATAACACATACATAGACACAACCACAGTATATTAAATATTCATTTGATAACCGTACCATATAAAATGATAAATGAAAATTCTTTATTAACAAAAAGGAACAGGACAGGGAAACTCCATTATTATTCGCTTTTTATTGTAAAATAATTTGTATCATTATCGTTTCATGAGATTATGCGTCATAAAAACAATTTTAATAAATATATGATGCACTTCCGAATTAAACAATGTGTGTACAAATTTGGTATTCTATTCTTGCAGTGGAAACAAAAAGACAGAAAATAAATTTTGTCTTTCACTGTTTTCAAAACATGCACTATTTCACTTTACACTTTAATTGTATAGCTAAAAAATAGAAAAAGCAACTTTTTCAATCAAAACAATATTGATGTGCCTGAAAAAAAGATTATTTGCACGAGGAATTGGTTCACATATTTTTTTATTGAAAATTTAATTTTTTGCAAATAATCGTGAACTGATAGACAATACTGTATATCAATCTTCGACTCTTAATTAAGTCAGTCAGGATTTAATTAAAAAGCGTTTGCCACTCCACAATGTGAGAGACTACTTGCTAGCAGTCTCTGACGATCTCACCTCATTTCCCAACAACCGTACAAAATTGGGAAAAAAAAGAAAATAAAACACTGTACAATCAATGTACAGTATTTTATTCTCTTTTTTTTCCCAAAGCGATCAATCGCGAGCGTACTCGAGTAGGTAGAAAATTGTATTTTTTATTCATGACTAGAGACGCTACAGACGCATATTACGCGCGCATTATTTGCTTTCTGGCATTACACATTTTTTTAATTAAATATAAAATTCAGCTCGATTTTATCAATTTGTATCGCAACTATGTACGTACACGTCTACATCTACATCTCGTACTATAAACAACTATCGTGTGTGATACGAAAAAAATTAAATCTTCATAATCTTCTCCAATTACAATCATAATCTTCAACATTTAATTATTAACAAGATATTCTATATTTGAAGAAAGTACGAAATAAAATATTTTTATATAACTTGTAATCTTTTTATCCATGACAATTATGTATATAAGAGATTACAAGCTGTCTAAAGATCATACATAAAAATGTACGATCTTCGTGTTGATAGCTATTTCCACAATACGAGAAGTGAGCGAAACGAGAAAATTAATCAGCAACGCGGAAAAACGGTAACAATTAAATCTCTTACACGACCTTTTGTAAAAATAGATGGAAACTCAGCGATTCGTTCGCGATTCATCAGCCACCGCATGGCAATCGATATTTCAAAGGCCAACAGACGAAAATCCCACACCAATTGTTCTTTTTCCGACATTCCTTGATCCAAATACTTGGTTATTCATGACTCGGTGCATCTCGCCAGTCTCTCCCCCTATCAGACACACGCGTTTCCCATCCATTCATTCTTCCCATTTGTTTTTTTTTTTCCCCGCAACTTCTCGTGCATACGAAGTCTAATGCTAAAATGCAAAAAAGATCGCTCGTAAAACTTATCATGATCTTCCACGTGATGAAACTATAGGAAAATAGACTAAAATTCGTAGAAGGATCAATCGATAGAATTTCCTAAGAAATTATTTTTAGCGGCAATTTACGAAATTAGAAAATTGTTCTAGCGTCCCCTTATCTAATCTAAAATTTATTCTAAAACATAAAGTCCCAAGAAAATTAGAACGAGAATAATCCGCCGAGACATCTTAAATTAAAGACTTGTTAATTAATCTATGCGTGTAAGTGACACATCGCGCCGCAACTTTTGATTAAAATATTTCTTGAAAAGTAATAAATAATATTTTAAAATATTTTAAATAAACACTTTTGCAAAAATCTCTAATTGATTAATATTTTTTTGTTCGATTTTGTACCATTCTTTTTTCTCATAAAAGTTATAAGTCTATATCATTTAATTCCAAACTTTCCGCGCCAATTACAACATTAATTCGTAAACAAATACTTTTAATTAATTAAATAAAGTTAATAAGATAGATATTTTTGGCTTTGTTGTATTCGGTCTCATTTATTAATTATTCAAGATATATGATAGTGCCACTCCCAGCTTTCAACTTAACTATCGTTTCGTTGGACTTCTGTAAATTTAATAAGCTTAGAATATTCACATCACATAGATATGGTTAATCTCAATAAAACTGCTTTAGTGCTTTAACAAGAACTTTGTTATTTGCTTAAAATATATTTAATATTAATAAACGCCTTTTTATTAATGCTTTTCAAATGGACATCTAAAAGAGCAATCTTTCTCAACAAGCAATAAATTAATTCTCAGTGTCTTTATTTACGAGCAACAAATCACGTGTTAAATATGGAAAAATTAATTTTCTTTCTTTATACATATTAATATAGACGTAAAATCAAAGATCGAAGAATATAAATAAATATAATAATATTTTATTATTGCGCGATCTTTTGAACTATTTAATTCTGCAATACTAATTTATTAAGAAAATTTAGCAATACTAATTTATTAAGAAATTTAAATGCACCAAACAAGATTAAATTTAATAATAATAAACATTACTAAACCCGTATATTTTTTTCCTCTCTGTTCGGCTTTTCATTTTCTGTACCTCCTGTAGTAGCTGTTACAATAGCGCGAATAATCGTCTCCGGAGAGTTAAACGTCAAGAGTTAAATGTTATACGATAATATAGTGCAGTTATATCCTTGCCACGACGCAAAAAGTGCAAGAGGACGAATTATTGACCGGAGAAATAAGGCATCGTTTTTATAAACAACGTGATATCTCAAACTTCATACATATTTTTAATCAAAAACAAATTTCTCACTCGATGAAAATAAAGAGAAACCAAATAAATTAAAATAGCAACAGAGGCAAATATACAGCGAATTCAATGGTATTTTATTTCAAAAAGTGATAAATAACAATTTGTTTCAAGTATCAGATATAAACATTTAGTTTTGTTTAAAAAATCTTACAATATTATTTTCAATGCTTTTATCCATTATTCATTTTTCAGATGTTCTAAAAAAGGTTTTTATTAAAGAATCAGTATTTATAAATATAAAGTTTTTATTAAAGAATCAGTATTTATAAATATATTTTTATTTTTATCGTAACAAATGAGTAAAGAAGTTAATAAGAAATTTAAGTAGGAAGCGAAATTAATAAAAATTTTCACACTACTATTTCTATGCCTGCGAATATACCAGCATATTATATAAATAAACTGTATTGTTGCAAGTACATGAGAAGTCTTATTGCTATATCTAATATTCTTACGTCATGACTACTTGGCTACTTGGCCTTCTATGTTCCGTAGCATTTGCACTTACGGTAAACTACTAACTGGCGATGGTGTACCGCAAAGCGAAACTTTATAACCGATCTAATTTCTGAGGGAAGTAACTATTTGCATAGCAGTCGGGTTTTAGCATAACATTTACATATATCGTTGATAATTACGCAAGGAGAAAGTATTAAAAATTGTACAAATAAACATGTTTATGTTTTTATATAAATTTCATTCGATTCAAAATAATAACAATATTTTGAAAATATGAGACTTGAGTTTGTGTGAGCCATAAACAATGTAACGATCAATTTTCCATTGTTTTTATTCCAAAAATTTTGCTCTGAAGGATGTTATAGTATCAAAAAATGACGAAAAAATAAAATAAACTGTCGCATAAAGTCACATAAAATTTCAGCTGCTGAAAGCAAAACCTGCTTTTAACTTTTTACACTAACATATTTCAAAATAAAGAAAGATTTCTCTGCCATAAAGTTTAATAAACTTTTTACACACAATGCACATATGAACTTGAATTTTGATTACTTAAGACTAACAAAAAAAAGTATTAAATTTAGAAGTATTTAATAAGATTTAAGCGGGATCTATCTTAAGAGAATGTTGATTATTCCATAAATTCCTATTTCCAATTTCAGTATTTCACTTTCATGCTACTTTTATGATTCCCTTGTGATCTAATAGGTGTCTGTGATTCGCAGCTTAGCGAAATTAGCGAACTTAATTCAACTCTCTCAGTGTACGAATACGACTATGTAACTTGCGTAATAAAAGCACAGATATTAGAGAGAAATAAAAACGCACAGAATGAAGTGCTTCCACTTTATGCTCCGCCATCATCTTGATACATTAATCTGTTCGGAAGAAAGAAAATGTAGGATCTCTAGAAAGACCTGGATGTTTCAGATAATTTGATCCTAAGAAATAAAATAATTTTTCAATATTTAAAAAAATACTTGTTTTATTACTTATATATAGATTTGTTAGGTTTTACTATTTACAATAAATATAGCAAGATGCTGAATTTATTTATATTCTCTAGAAGACAATTATTATTTATATATACAAAGCATAAAAAGTAGATAATTCCAATTTTGACATGGGTTAGTTCATTTTCAATGTTCAATTTTACTCTATTTAAAAAAATTTTTTTTCCTTTATATCTCACTACTAATAAGAAAATCGCCAATCATGAAAATTCATAGATCTAGTACATATATATAACGAATTATTTGAATAGATTTTATATACACAGTTGACAAACCGCTTACCGCTAATCGAGGTTTAAGAGAGAAGCCTGTCATGAAAACGGAAACTCAAGTACGTAGCGATCGTTGGTTTGCAGAATATTGATTAATTCAAATCGTCAATTTCGAAGGAGAAATTCAAGGAGAACTACTACCTTACAATAATATATATATATATATATATATATATATATATATATATATATATTAAACGGACGCAACAATAGACAAAACAAAAGACAAAACGTATATTGTAATGTATATTGTAATATGTGCAAGAATAAGAAATTTAGCAAGAAATAATATGACGAGCATATAGACAAACTAAAACATTAAAAACCGACATTTTGAATTATACGCTAAAGCTCTGAAACATTAATTTAAAATTATGATAATCATCGATATCAGTCAAGCTTCTCCAACTTCCATATTTCCAATTTAGACTCTCGTAAGATTAATCGTTCTTTATACGAAGACTAATGCTACAACCGTAAAAACAAATTTGGGAGCACGTCATAATAAGATAATCGCACGCATTCTGTGCTGCTCACTCAGAAATTCATGGTATCCTATGTCTAATTAAATATTCTATACATGAGTGAGTAAGCCAATAAGCGTCGTCGTAATTCAACTAATTGTAAGATAAAATAACTTACGAAAACAAAGGACAAAATTAGAAGCTAAGCTTTTTGAAAAAATTTTAGAAGTAGATAAATTTTCTTTCATTCAAAAAACGTTAAGGAGACAAAAAAAAAAATAAAAGTAAGATAAAAGTCACATAAAAATTTCATTGAGTCGAAATATTCATTAAGAATGAATCGTTGTATCGACAAACAAGTAACAATATTCCATCGATCCTTTAATGTATCTTGTCTCCTTATGAAGAAAAGACAATAACGTACACGCGATATCGACGATTTTCTCAACGGCGGACAGAAATCGACAGGAGCCATTTCTATTCAAAGCTATCTGCAAAACCACGAGGAGGAACGTCACGCCGTGACGAAGCTATAATTCAATTTGTTTCGCACACATGCGAGAAGCAGGAGACAAAGAGTGAGACGACATTGAATTGAATCTGCATGCGATAATCCACGTTGATCTGTCTAATATTCTCTCCTTGCGAAAGAAACGCGATACGAATAGAAATCTTTCCCGAGAAGTAGCGAGCCGAGGGAGATGCCAAGGGCGTTACACGTCATGACAGGAAATTGCGTTCGCATCGGAGCTTTTGAGCTTCACTTCACTCCACTTCATTAATAGCAATGGAGAAACGTTGTTTGAAAATAGGAACGTAGTATACCGTGCCCATATTCTGTCCGCCAGTCCAGAAAGGATGGGCGCAATCTCATGTTAACTCTGTTTCAACAGTTAAGCAAACAAACCGACACTCCTTGGCCGCCTATAAGTTATGCGAGTTACATTTCGTAATCAAATTTCAGCTTGTTGTGGATAATATACAGATACAACAGACTTTATACAACAATTAATTTTAATGGAAGTGATAATTCAGATTGTATATACATATAAATTCATTCGACGAAAACTGTCGGAAAGAGAATCGCTAAAACAGGAATGACCCTTCTGATATATCGCTTTAAAATATTCTGATCACCGACTTCATCGAGCCCCTCATCGAATCCAGCTCATGTATACATGAGCGTGATTTTAAGTAAAATTAATCGCGCTTTTTAAAGATACTTTTGATATCACGTACGGAGGAAAATGGATTTCTTCAAGAGATACTTTTTTAAATATATGTTTAAAATATATATTTAAATATATATTTCGCTACTTTACTTTGATATGGAAAAAAAAATAAATATTTTTATAAAATCTTATTTTGCTAATAAATCGTTTGCATTTATGAATTTATATATAGTAAGATAACTAAATAAAATATTAAATATTACTCTTTAAATCAAATAAACTATATTTACAACTATATTAGCTCAAAAATTAGTTTTTTGAGTATGCAATAAAATGTTGTCCTTTCAGGTATTTGTCGTACAACATGTGGATGTTTGTATGTTCAGCAATGGCAAATTCAAAAACGTTGTGGCTCTTATGTCCTCGCAAGAGGACTGTCCCTTGGGTCCAGGTGGGAATTTGAGGAAAACTTATTCTCTCAAGCTTGTTAAGGGCACGACTAAGAATTGGATCGCTTTAGAGGACAGTTATACGAAAACTGGAGCGAGCCTGGCATCAACGGTCGCTAATCCCAGGAATGGACCTGACGATAGGAACGTTTATACAATTTACGTATCTTATTATGTGAAGGTAATTTTAAATATGAGAAAATAGAAAACGTAATAAAGCTCGTTAAATGTATTCATCGAAGAAAATAAAATAATTGTTATCTAAATGTAGAAAAGGGATAAAAAAATCTTATATTCTCTAAAACAAGTTTTAGAGAAAATGTTGAAGCATGATATATATATATATATATATATATATATATATATATATATATATCGAATATTTAATTTCAGATAAAAACAAAGAAGATAGATAAAACATAATTTATATATCTTGATTCTTGATAGCAGATATTCATATTTAACGCAATAAAATAATACTATTTTAAGGAAAAATAAAACATCTTTTTCATTTAATTTATGCATTTAATTTAAGAAAACTGACTCGTGTACTGTAATCCAATTATAATATGAGACTACAATATAAAAAAGTATTTTATATTTTATGAGAATTTCCAAGTGTAATTTTCTTTCAAGGTCAAGCTGCTGATCTCAGCCATGGGCGGCGAAGTATCTTTGAAGCTGCCGTTCACACTGATGCACAGTAACGTAGATACGGATCTTGTGGGATTTCCGTCCCCCATTCGAGAGGCGCCGAAGGAATTTGGAAAGAGCACGAACGAAATCACGGAGAAATCCGATAGCAGTGCTCATCGAAATAAGGAGAATAAATTGGAGGCCATTAAGGAGCAGAGGGAATCAAAGGTGACCGACGTGGATCTGATAGAGCATTGCGAGGAGAGTGACAGTACCTGAGACCGGGCGCAACAAGGCGACGCGATGTCGCGACCGCCTGTCAGGAAGAACAGTGACGGTACGAAGACCATCAAAAATACGAATCACAAAACCTGCAGAATCAGCGTCAGCATCCAACGAGCCTGGTGCTGCTTCAGAAGAGCCTCGTAGTCCAAACGAATGGAAATTTTGCTCGGTGCATCGATAATGATCGACTGAAAGCAGTTTTATTTACACTGTCGTTGTGACTCTTCCTATTTTCTCGGAAGACAGAAATATGGATGTTTCGTATCCGTAATGAATAAAAGAAAAGCAGATAAAATAAAATGTATAGTGAATAAATGAATAAATAATATGTATAGTGAATCTTGTCAATTCTTGTTAGAATCGTTGAATGTACGTGTAAATGTGAATCCTGTATTCTTTTTCTTTCTTTTGGAAGAAATAAAGTTTGGAAAAAGTGAAGAAAATTCGAAAGTTATCAAATTATATGCGATATCTTGAAGGAGCAAAACTTATTGCGCTTTATATTTCGCAGGGAAAATTTTACAGAAGAGCGATTTAATTCTCAAGCGATTGTATCTTCGTGCAAGTTCAAAAATTGTGCATTTGTATCGTATTGTCGTACAATTCATAGCAGATTTTTGATCGTTATAGAGGAGGAATCAAATGAGTGTTATCGTTGTAATCAAGTGTGTGAAGTTGCAAGCTATTAATGTATGCAAGTATTAATGTATGTATCATATGTATAAGTTATAGTTATATAGAATTTTCTCAGCGTGAAAGAAGTTCGATTGAAAAATTATGATTTATTATCGCAGATTTTCCATCTAAAACTTTTATTGTGTAAAAGAGAAAAATCTCCTAAGAGATATATATTCCTGTATATTTACATACATACCGTTGAATAATAGTAAGATGATATACATGTAATATATTCTTATAAGCTACGAAAATTATATTGCCTATTATCTGAAGCCTCGTAAATGTAAGTCGCTTGAAATTATTTGTGTTTACATCTTCCTACTCATTTATATATATAAAAAAAATTTCCTACTGCCATTTTAATCGCTTGTAATCAGATTCTGCGTTCATTAATTTCGGAAACGGACAAAAGAATAGATACATTTTTTTATTCTTATATACAAAATATGAACTTATCTCTATACGAATTTATCTCTATATGAACTTATCTTATATCAATTACGCAAAGTAATATATCGAATTAAAAATAATATCAAAGATATTTTTTCAAAGAGATAAATATCTATTTTTTATTATGTAACAAAACACGATCAACAAATTATCACACTATCACTAGATAAAATTTGAATTATATATCTCTTAATAATTATGAATTGAATTATCTCTTAAGATCCCTAAAACCTTAAGCAAGAATTTTAATGAAATTGTAATTTCGATCTTATAATCGTGACCAACGTTAAATATTTTAAATATTTTAGCAATTAAGCCTCAAATAAAATATAAAAATGAAAATATATACTGGATAATACGCGTATTGACAAAATGAAAGTATATTTAAAGTATATTCAACTGAAAGACTTAACTGTCTATATATATATATATATATTTGTAGCTTTATTTTTACAAAAAACATTTTAATTTTGATACAAACTTCAAATCACATTTAATAATCTCATTTAATAATAATAGTAAAACTTTTTGCACAATTATATTCTTTTGTTTAAGCATCATATCAAATGACCAATCATATAAAAAGAATTATAAGCCTACGTGATTAACAACAAAAGTAAATCATCATAATCATTTCCAAAATGGTCAACATTTATGTCAAATAATATTTCAATCGCTTCTCTATCCACAAAATATGTAAAGATGTACAGATTGTATCTTTAGCATTGTAAATAATAAATATATATATGGATTTATATAATGAATATAAACACATCAACATACACACATATTCTCTCTCCCTTTCTTTTTAATAGTATTTAAACTTATCTACCACATCTTATCTATGATAAAATATTTTTAAAAGTATAAAAACGTAAGTAAAAATCTATATTTTATAATTTAAATAATATTATGATTTTCATAAATATATTTTTTATTTTAACACAAATTAGAGACATACACGGGCAATCCTTAAATAATTTTAAAACGCGATATCATCAATATGCAGCATTAAATATTAAAAATTTCAACATAACATTCAATAGAAATAAGAAAAAATCAATCAATTGATAGATGTTCAATAGATATAACGTTGCTTTATTTAAAAAAAAATCGATTAATTTCATGACGTTTTCAGATTTAATTAATAACATATATCCCTAAATTTTTGTTTTATGTTATTAGATTTTATTATTGGATTTCATTAAAGATATAACAAGCTTATAAAAAAACTTATTCTTTTATTATGAAAAACAACTTCAATTCCTATATATCAAACTTAATTCTATATTGCTAATTCTGCATATTTAATTCCTTACTTTTATTTATTTTGAACTTTTAGGAAAATTTTGATTAAACTTGTTTAATAATTAAAGAAATATCCATAATATTTTATTAACATAAAAGTATAAATTTTTTAGAGATTAATATATAAAAAAATAGATTAAAAATGCCAAATTATTATAATTAGACATGTTGCAAGTCAAATTAATTTAATTAATTAGCTATTTAAGTTAATTAACTTTTAGTTGTACTTCACCCTTGAACTTTGTTAGTTTAAAAATTTATAGCTAAATTCTATAGCTGTTAAGTATCTGTAAAAGAAAAAATGAATCGATTATCATCCATAGTTTCAAGATATCTTTTTAAATCAATTATTTGGATGTCGATTTACTTTTTCAATATTGCTGGCATTTAATATCTATTTATTACATATAATATCTTATATAAGATAGAGATAAATATAATGCGAATGCACATATTACAAACTCACCATGCCATTGAGCTCTCGCATATCCTCTGACAATTTTCTTGCTAGCTTTGCTGACATCGTCCTGCACGTTGATCAAGATGTATTTGAATCTTCCGTGACCATCGATGTCCACATCCTGTATTTTATCCAATAACTGGGACATTGTGGCAAATCGACGTATACCTGTAACAAGATATGAAAGCAATAATAAACAAAATTGCATGCAACATAACCTGTAACCCGTCTGTGAACCGTCTCTATTTATATCTGTATACCACACCATATTGATAATAACATTCTTGCCATTATTAATTAAAATAATGAGAAACAACGTATCTCAAGTTGCTTCTACTTTAATTTCGTGATTTCACATGTCGCTCGTTATAATCACTATTAAATACCTTTCGGAGCAACTTGCCGGCTGCTCACTATCGCTAAACCGAACTTTAAAATTGCAGCCATGAGCACGCATTCTGTTTATCAAACGCGTGATTGGTTAACTTCCCGTTCATACGTTGCGCCATTCATAAATTTTTTTGAATAAACCTTAGCCTGGATCCTCAGTGTCGGTCCACAATAGCTGATTTAAGCTTTAAGAAGTAAGAAATTGATCAATTATAATCGAATATGATTGAAAAGAATAATCGACTATGATTGATCAATTTCTTACGGTTAAAGATTAAATACTTATTGTGGACCGACATGCATGCAGACACCAGCGCTTTTACACAGATGCTAATTGGTGAAAAATGAGTAGTGGAGATAAAACGGCGAATGAATCTTTACTATTTACCCCCATTTATCCGTTTTTCATCAATCAGCGCTCGGTGTCAAAGCCAATGTCTGCATGAGGATCCAGGCTTAAGGATTGGCAAAAGAGATCGTAGAGACCTCTTAGATGAATTCTTGTTCACTCATAAACGACTAAAATATTGAAAAATTTGCAAAATAATTGCGATATTTAATCAGGAGAGTTATCTGCAGTCCTTTCCTTAATTTCTTAATTTCCTTACTTTTATAATTTTCATCTTATTTTAAGATATATTATATTAGGTTGCAAAATTTTTATATAAATTTTTATATAATAATATATATTTTATAAAACAAATATTGACACAAGTTGGCACGAGATGACACAATTCTAAATGCCATATTAAAATAACAAATGATAAAAAAAGCAGAGAAGCCTGAGAGCGGACATGTTGCATCTCGTTGCGCAGCTGAAAAGAACAAACCTGTTTCCCGCCAAGCGATGAGGCTCATCTTGCTTCTCATTCGCCAACGTCGTGCGCGGATTGCGCGGCCAAATTGAAGCAATATGGCGGACTGACACAACAATTTTTAATGCGCGATATGTAGATTGTTTTAATTGCCAAGGCACATTTATTCAGATGACAGATTGTATTAAGCGTCCAGCATCAGAGAAACTCGCTGGCATATATCTTGTCTGGCACGAGTGTTGATCAGTGATAACTTTAGTTCCGTCAAGTTTAGACTGCTTGGCCTTGGTTGTGGTGGCGGCCCGCGACACCGAAATTTATGCCTGTACAGGCTACGAATATGATCCCAATCGTCCGATCGCGTTAATTGACCTCCGTGGCGATTCTAGTGCCGATCGCTGCTTTTAATTTCGCAACGGAAGATGTCTACACCGAATAAAGTGCGAGGTATACGAAAATGTTTGTGAAAATAATCTTAGAGATTTAAATGTTGATCGGTTCGTATTTCGTGTTCCGACGCGCTTTTATCGTCGCCTTGTGTTGCTATCGTTCATTCACAACAAATACTATCGTTTTTAAGTGAACGAATGTTTCAAATATATTCATCGTTGCAGGTCCAGGGCGCCCGCCAAAATCAAAGAATACTGCTTGTACGTGGTGTGGAGAGACAAAACAACCGTTGAAGTATGTTCTTCCCACACAGAACGGCAAGAAAGAATTCTGCTCAGAGACGTGTCTATCTGAATCTCGCAAAACTTACGTACGAGGTGCTTGTATACAATGTGAAAATGTTATCAGAGGTACACCTTATAGGTTGGAACAAAAGGATGGTCCAACAAAGGATTTCTGTTCTTCATTCTGTCTGAATGCATATCAGAAAAAAGAGACGCAATCAGACACAAAAAAAAGTAATCATTGTGTATTGTGTAAGTTTGTATATACATAAGTTTCATAACAATTTAAATATATATGAAATTTATAGACAACAGGGATCCGTCGTCACCGTCTCCTGCCCCGTCTCCTGCTCCATCTGGATTACCAAGCAATAATAATGTCCCATCTACAACACAATCTTATATAAATACAAATAACCATACAACTGTATCTCATTCACCATCAACATCTACTGGACCATTTCAGTATGAAACTTATCAAACTTTTGACTGGGATCTTTATTTAAAGGAAACAAATAGTACAGCAGCGCCAGTCGAATGCTTTAAACAGGTATAGCTTGACAAAAAATAAAATTGCTTTAGTATATAGTTGCATGATTATTAATTTTAAGTATAATTTACTTTAATTTGAATTAGTATAAAGAAATAAAAATTATACATTTTAATTTTAATTTAAAAAATTTTAATCTTTAATATATAATAAAAATATTAAAATATTAATATTATAAAAACTTAATTTTATGATTAACACTTTATTTGTAGACATTTGAAACAAATGATTTTGACATTATTTCAATCTTAAATAATATTACTATAATAATTTTACTCGCTCCATTATGGCTTTTTTTAAATAATAATATTTAACAAAATGGCAGATATCTAAAATTGAGATTACGATTTTTTAACAAAAATTTTTGTCCTTTTTTTGATCATATAAAAACGGTTTAAAATATTGATAAAAGTCATGATAATCAATATATTTTAAAATGTGTTGTTAAAATTTGAAGACAATTGATTCAATAGTGAAAAATCATCAACTAAAAGTCAACTAAAAGTCAATTAAGATCAAAGGAAATAATTTCAATAAAAACATTTAAAGTTTTAAGTTTAAATATTTTTTTAACAAAAAATACTAAAGATATATTCTTTAATAGTTAAATTTACAAATAAAATTTTTAAAAAGTGATTTTTTACTGATCACTTTAATCTACTCGTTTAATTTTATTTTAGCATATCAATACTTATAGCAAGAAGCCAAACTTATATTGTACATTACATATTTACATTTCAGCATGAAAATCCACCAATAAATGAATTTAAAATCAATATGAAATTAGAAGCACTAGATCCAAGAAACTTGACGTCAACTTGTATTGCTACAGTAGTAGGTGTTCTTGGACCACGATTGAGATTAAGATTAGACGGCTCTGATAACAAAAATGATTTTTGGCGGTTGGTTGATAGTAATGAGATACATCCTATAGGCCATTGTGAGAAATCCGGTGGGATGCTTCAGCCGCCATTAGGTTTCCGAATGAATGCATCCAGTTGGCCAATGTTCCTTCTAAAAACTTTAAATGGTGCCGAAATGGCACCAGCAAAAGTATTCAAGCGCGAACCAAAGACGCCACGCTCTAATTTATTTGAAGTCGGGCATAAGTTAGAAGCAATTGATAAGAAGAATCCTCAACTTATATGCACTGCAACCGTTGGCGCAGTTAAGGATGATATGATACATATTACATTTGATGGCTGGCGAGGTGCTTTCGACTATTGGTGTCGTTATGACTCTCGAGATATTTTCCCTGCTGGATGGTGCTTTAAAAGTGGACATCCATTGCAGCCACCAAGACAAAAATGTACGTGAATAATATTTTATAAATTTCTAAAATAATATAAAAAAACAAATTTATGTATGTATAGTTTTTATTTTAATAATTTTTGAAATTTTTGTTTACATGTAGCGACTGGTCCTAACAAGTTTAAATCTAGAGCTACTAGTAATGTTCTATTAGTAATGGCAGTCTCAGGAAGCAATACTAGCAGAGAACCAGCAGTTGCATTAGTGAGTCCTGCGGGCTCTAATGCACCACCACAACCAGCTACAGAACCTGATACTAGCACAGCTAATACAAAGCCGCATACGCTTGAAAATGGTTAGTAAATTATAAATCTATAATATATCAATCATGTTTGATATGCTATACTTTTTTATAAGACATAATAAACTTTATAATTCGGATATATATTACAGTTACACTTTATGTCAATCACAAATGTTACTGTGGGCCATATTTTGATCTTCGAAAAGTGAAAGCTATGCCAGCACAGTTTGGTATGGGTCCTATGATAAATGTTGCAAGAGATATCTTTCAAGCATTTCTAATGGCTGCCATGAATCCTAGACAAATGTTAAGTTTATTGAGAAATGGCGAAGGAGAAACTATAAATCTAAGTATGGGTACTCTGAAAAAACCTGCTGCCGTTAGATTACCCGTTTTTCTAGAAGAGGAAGACTTTTATACATATATTAAACAACAACTCGAAGACCTCCGTGCATGTGAATACATGTTAACTAGAAGAAAAGAACCTTGCAACAAATGTCCTAATACACCAACTCTGCAGCAAGCACAATCCACTAATAATGAAGAAACGAATAATGCAAGTATTGGAGATAAACGAAGATGGTCATCGGAAAATCAACAAAATTTAACATCTACCCAACAACAACAAGTACAGCAGACTACTGTGCAAAGTACAAATAATTCTGTAACAGAATCTTCTGTTACACCTTCAAAGCAACCTCGCAAGTCTGTCCCTGGTAAATATCTTGTTTTTCTATAAAATTTTATTGTACGCGATAATAAATTGCGAACTATAAAAATATTTATCATTACAAATAATTATCTCTTTGTTCGAAAACTTTGTTAAAAATAATATATAAAAGAATTTTGCGCTATTTCAAGAGTTTGAATATATACTAATTAATTTGTACTAAATATTCTCGTAAAAAAATAATATAGCTAATTAAAAACATATTTACATATAGAATTAGAAGCAGCGACATCTACTACTCAATCTGAAACTTCTGCAAATCGGGTCCCTTCCACCGAGCCTGGAGAATGGACCATTGAAGATGTGATACATTATATTGCCATTACAGATCCAGCATTAGGACGATATGCGGACTTGTTTAGGAAACATGTGAGTTTAATAAAATAAGCATTTTATTATATATATGTATTTATTATATTTTATCATAAAATTAATAATTTTTGTAGGAAATTGACGGCAAGGCTCTACTTCTTCTCAATAGTGACATGATGATGAAGTATATGGGATTAAAACTCGGGCCAGCACTTAAAATTTGCAATTTAGTAAATCGTATTAAAGGTAGAAGACATTTCCTTATGTGATTTTCCCAGATATAGATAACATAACTTGTATAGTAATTTGACCATATGCATTTTGTGCATTTTGACCGATGGAAGAAAAATTCAAATTTCTGTTTTCAATGAACATTCAAAACAAATTAATATATATATAGGTTGTTATAAACTAATGTGAATACCTATTTACAATTGATTCTATTCTCTGAATTATATTCATATATTCATAATTTTAAAGGAGTGTATAAAATTGGGAAAATTCAATCAGTCAATGACAAATCAATCGTCATGAACTTGACAAATAGTATGAAGTAAAATATAAAGAAATTTAGCCAAAATTGGATGGTTAAATGAGTAGATCTTGATCAAAAACCAGAAAATCATTTGGGCCACTCACAAACAACGTTCTTTTACCAAAGTGAGATTGTATGAATGACAAATGGGCATTGCCACATGGTCCACCGGACTTATTTTTTGATTTTTGATCAGAATTTCACTCATTTAGCCATTCGATTTTGATTAGGTTTCTTCATATTTTATCTCATATTATGTCTGTCAAATTTCCTGATGATTGTTTTGTACTACAAAATTTCCTGATGATTGTTTTGTACTACAAAGTTTTCTCAATTTTGCATATTTCTTAGATAAAGTAAAATCAAAGTTAAGCTCTTTGAATTTATCAAGACATTGTTTTATTGTAGAAAAGTATAAATTTGCATTAATTAGTTGTAACGCAATTATTTTTGTTAATAAATTTACCATTGCCCTATAAGTATTACATTAGCCTAACTCAATATATTAAATAAGGAGTAATAAGTATATTAAATCTAATATAGTTCTTATATATATGCTCACAAAAAATAATGACATTTCATATCTGTACATATGTAATGGTATACTTTATTTTGCGGTATCAAAATCATGAAATACATATATTGTAAACGAGATATTTGTTTTGTGATATTTTCGAATAATTATTCATGATATCACATAGATTAAAATATCTTTTTGTAATATTTCTATGGAATATACTATTTTCGTTAATCTGATAACATTACTATAAATATATTTTTTTGTATATGATGTTCTAACAACTTAATAATTTGAAAAGTTCATAGAATTAGATTAATCCTTTCCATAAAATATAATTATAAATTATAGAAATTTTTGTTATAAACGAATTTAATGTTATTTAGATATAATTGTATGATCTACATTCAAAAAAGTTGATAATTACAATATGTTTTATATTAAATGCTTTTGTAATATATGGTTCTTTTTTTATTATAATACCAAAATTTTCTTTCTTTGTTATGTAAGAATGTTATGTAAAATACAAATATTTCGGAACATCTTGAAAATATAAAATTAATTTAGTTTTTGATTCTTATTGCATTACTGTGATATTTTCAATAACTTGTAAAGCAATTTCTCATTTTGCAATATATAGATATATAAATATGACAATTTGTACATAATACATGGAATTTCTATCTTTTCACTTTGTTCATTAATTCTATAAATTTATTATTATTTTGCTTTCTATTATAAAATTCAAAGTGTCATATTGTTTTTGACTTGTATAAAATTGTTCTTGTGAATATATAACAAGATTAAACATTTATATGATTTAGATTATTTTATAGTGTTCCAAACATACAAATTTATTTTAATGTAAAATCATTTTTCTTTCTTCTTTTTTATATCCTATGTGTATAACAAAGTATCTACTCCTTTGATAAACCTGAAAAATTTGAAATTTTCAGAGAATTTCTTTTTTTCTTGAAAATCAAAGAATTTCATAAAATTTTAAATCAGAATTTTTTTAAATTAAAAAAAATTTTTTAATTTAAATTTTACTTCTCTTAGAAAAATTTGATCTATCAACAAATTTTTGATTTGTGCTTTTTGTTTTTATGTAAACTATTATACATATGCTTTCTATAAAATTTCTGAAAATTGTATACTCTCATGTTGAGTTAACCTACACTAATGTAAATTAAACTAGAACATTAATATCTAAACATTAAACAATTTTTCTTGGTGATTAAAAAAAATATTAAAAAATGCGTACAATAAAAAAAATATATCTCAAAGCTGCTTTTAAAAGTTTCTTAATTTTTGGAATTTTGAACAAAAATTGAAAAATTTTACAAGGAGTTTGTTCAAAATCAAAGTAGACATTCTGTGTAACAATCCCTTTTTCTTTTTAGAGTACACTAATACATGTATTATTCAATAAAATAATTTATATATTTTAATATTAGACATATAATTTTTTGTTAAAAGTATGTACTTTATTTCAAATTACATAAATATCATACGAACATTGTCCTCCAATTGCCTATGATCTTCTAGTTCAATATTATTAATAAGATATTTTAATATTAAAATAATTTAGAATGTTTCAATAATAGATGATGACTATATTATGCTTAAAGAATATAATAATTATATAAAATTATATGAAAATATCAAAATATAAAACCTAACTTTATTTTTAAAAAAATATTCTAACAAATGAGAATATACAATATGGTATTCCAATTTAATAAACAAGAAAAATACCAATATGCACTTTTATATCCAGATAAAATCTCAATCATCATCAGAGTCATCTGAGTTGCGCCCTTTGATGGTCTTTGGTTTCGAAGGTTTAAATATAAATGGCTTTTTGCCAATTTCTGAAGACTGTAAATCATCATCATCATAATTAATCACGCCAGATTGCGCAAGACGACGTTGTAATGTTTCTGTGGAGAAATCATCACAGTTTCCTAAGTCAGTAAAGCCTACAATATAATCCTTGGTTTTGCTGTTCACAATTAGCGCAATTGTAGGTATAATTCTGATCCGTAATCGTTCTATAATATATAAATACATATTATTAACACATATATCATTACCATAATATATTTTAAAAAGGTATATATTGGTAATACCAGTTAAAAAGGGACATCTTTCGACATTTAATTTGCAGAATCTTGCCTCAATGTGTTTTTTTGCAAGAATCTTGAAATGATGATCCACAATTTTACATCGTGGAGAATCATCTTTGTAAAATAAGCAAACTATATTTTCTGATTTTTTAGATATTTCAAAGAACTCTTTCTCATCATATATCTCTGAATATTCTCCATGACCCTAATATAGATAACAATATATAATTGTTATATACATATTATACTTTAAGACAGAAATTTATATATACATTTCTATAACACAACATTTAGAATTTTGTGATTGAATAATTAAATAAATATGCTGCAAGATATTACCAAAACCAGCCAATCCTGCTTTTGTTTTTGCATCCGCTTGAGCTCATTCAATCTGTGTGCACGTATTTTTTCGTAATCATTGATATCCAAATTATCTAGTTTTTCTAATTCTGCATCTAACTGTTGCTCCACATGATTAGCAACCTCTATAACTTTTTGTTGAAGTACAGTCTCCATTATGCTAAAAGAGTAAAGAGATATTAGTAAATATATTATAAACAGATCATTTATTTTTTCAATGTATAATATAAACAAAATATAATATAAAATAAGCCTCTCGCAAAAATATTAACACATTAATACAAAATAAATATAACAGAATGTCAACAAATTTGTTAACATTATAATTCATACTTTTAAAACTCAGTGAGTTCAGTTTAAATGAAAATTTTGCTTCTTAATTTAATACTTGGTCAGATAACTTGATTTTTAAGCTTGTTTTAATTCACACTTCAAAAGGACTTTTTAACCATATATAGAAATATCTTCGCTAAAAGAATGGATGACAGCATGACACAACTCATAGTGTAATTCTCTTAAGTTTGTCGATCAAAATGAATCGCGCATGCGCAAAGTAAGTAAAACCTACAGCATAAAGCCAGCGACAAACGATGCTTTCTTTCCTGCTGATTTGCTAGCTGGATTTGCGTGCTCGTGAGTTCTTGTCTCTGATTGGTATATTCTTTTGGATCTAAAAAAATATACCAATCAAAGATAAGAATTCAGCAAACACGCAAATTCAGCTAGCAAACCAGCAGAAAAAAAGCATCGTGTGCCGCTGGTTTAAGATAGCATCCCCGATTGTCCATCAATTGGTCAATTAAGTATTAGATCTTCTGATTGGTAGTTCTGATTGGTAAGTTCTGATTCTCCATTGGAAAATTCCTAACTATGACTGAATCCTTCCAGATATACTTGCAGAATAACTTTTGTTTCGATAATATCTATTTGTTTTTGGAACATCTTGATATACACACCCGTGAATATTTAATATTTACTATTAGAATAAATTTATTATTTATAAAAAATAATTCTAGATTTTCATTTCGTGAAGAAAAATATATATACATGGATATGATATTGATAAATATATAAATATATGAATGAATAAGAAAACTCAATATTTCAATTTTTTGAACAATTTCTTTCAAATAAATTATAAATTTTTATGAAATATGTTCAATTTTTAATAACACATTGTGTTCTAAATTTGTGAAATATTTGTTTCATTGGACTGTTTTTTCATTTTTAAAACTTTATGTATTACAATACATAATTGTAATTAATTTATAATTAAAATACATATTAACTTAAATTATTATAATTATCATCAGGATTTAATATTAATAAGATCAATGAATATTTAAGAGATTAATAAAAATTAAATTATTGATTTAAATAGTTTATTAAAACTTCATCAGGCAGTAAATTTTACAGAGATTTCATTATTTTATAAGTTCACGTTGATTCTTTCTCAATATTACGCAAATGATAACATTCCATTTATTAAAAAATATAGAATTAAAAAATACAAGCTGTGCATCAGAAAAACAAAACATCTATAAAAATTTTAAATACAAAATGGCAAAGAAATTAAAATATCATATTTATATCAATATTTATGATAGTATATTAATTAATAGAAATTTTGTATTACATAGACATCATTATCATCTTAGAAATTTTAATCCAATATGTTGTAAAATAATATGCGAAAGACATTACAGTAAAAATAAAAATTCACTGAAAGTCAAATTCAAATGTATATAAAAAGAACGAAAATATGATCTTTTCTAAAAATTCTTTTTATATATTTATAAATCAAAATATTAGCAAAAATAAATTTAAATAAAGCACAATTAATGTAGGCCTTGATAAAAATTTAAATTTTACTATTAATATAATAATAAAACGATAATATTCACGATTGTTCACTGCAGCATTTTCTACTTTTAATCAATTTCATGAATTAAAAATTTTTATTAAAAGAGCAGGGAAAAGAAGAGAAAAACAGGAGATTCATAGAAAAATCAACATATAAAATATTTCATATTTATGTTAATTATGTGGTAAAAAAAAAAAAACCTATAAAAGCTGCCAGAAATATGCAATAATCACTGATAACTTTTCTAATTACTGATAACAATAAATACATCAGCTATTGATATATTATATTAATACTATAATATATATTTGTTAAAAGTTATTAATTTTTATAAAGATTTCATGATTTTTTTTTTATATAAATAAATGTGTGATTATATATCTTATATGAATGACTATACTTAACTGAATTATTATAACTGTATATATTTAAACTTGAAAATATATGTGCATATATAAGTTTTATAAAAGCAATTGTTATTTTTTAAGTAGTTCTCAATTCACTATTATTTAAAAAATATTTCATTTGAAAAGATAATAAAAAAAAAATTGCAAATAAAAATCTGTAATATTTTCATATATAATAAATACATGTATGAATAGTCTTATAATGTTAAATTGTCTTAAAATCTTAAAGAAGATAAATGCTATTTTTTTCTAATTGTTAAAAATTAAATACTTTAACATTTTCTTCTTTTATTATATGAAACATAAATTATTTAAAATATAATATCAAATATTATTAACTTTTCCTTTAATAAAAAAAATTCATACAAATACTTCGATTTATAAGCCTTTGTTGCAGTCTCAAATGTTTGGTAAATAAACACATGCAAAAAGTAGACGCTTTGTATTCAAAAGAATCCTTTAAGAATTGTTCCAGAATGCATGCAGCTACCATCCAATAAACTTGCTAATTTATTAAATGTAACTCATGATCTTAAACAGAAAATCCTTCTAACATGCTTATATTTTCTCATTGCTTCAACGAGAGGATTAAGCCCTGAGAATATCCGACAGCAGAAACACCCGCACAAGATCCTAAGCTTTTATTAAATAATGCCTGAGGTATCCATTCTCAGATTTTCAATATGTATTTGTGAATAAGAAAATGTTTACAGATAATCTAAAATTTTCTTTCACTGAAACTTTTAAACATGTACAAGAGACGACAGACACCAGACATTTCTTTTTGATCACTTCCTCTGTTGATCCTTACTACTTATTCATATTTTTAGATGCAAGATAATATCATATCGCATCGGCACAGGAATGACTTTGGGAGTATACCACTAAGAGTTAGTCGCAATTAATTTCATATTTGTGGAATATTTACAAACAAATTAATATCCTCTAATCAGCCTTGCGTGGCTTACGCTTGCGAACATTAGGACTACTGGTGTCAGCTTTAGTATCTTTATCTTTCTCACTTGCTTCAACTTCCTTTGCCTCAGATTCCTTTGTCTCAGATTCCTTTGCCTCGGATTCCTTTGCCTCGGATTCCTTTGCCTCGGATTCCTTTGCCTCGGATTCCTTTGCCTCAGATTCCTCTACTTCAGATTCTTCTTCATCCACTAAATCATCTCCAATATTTTCTGCAATTTCATCTTCATCTGAACTTTTCTCCTGAGTAGTGCCATCTGTTGTGCCAGTTTGTTTCTTTTTGCTATGTTGCTGAATAGATTTTGGTGGATAGATGAAGTCGATCAAACACACAATAAACTATAATTACAAATGTAATTAATATCTCCTATTTACCAATAATATGAATTTTATATATTGTATGAAATCTATTGTTTACCAGTCCTAATATTGTGCCCAAAACAATGGTTGCAAGAGCAAAAATTGCATAACTACCCCATAAAGGTAATCCAACATCTTCCAAAAGCTTATTGTGAATATTCTGATAAAAACAATGTTGCATTAAAATTTGTGCGATAACTTCATAGCGTGTAAAAAATATACTTTTTACATGCTATACATTTATACTTACTCGTAATATTTGAGATAATTTGAAAAATTGACTTAAAATTGACATGTGGTATGAAGTTGGACTTTTCCAGCTAGGTATCGGATCTACTTTTGTCCATGTCTTCTTGGACACAAATTCAATCAATGCAGATTTCTCCCTTGGACTTTTATATTGTCTGAATATACCATTATGTACACTAAAAAATAAAAACATAAATTCTAAAATATATAAAAATTATAATTAAAGTTAAGTATAATTTCTTTAATTTCTAAAATATCAGAAAATAATTATATACATAACATCAAAATAATATGAATAGTAAACCTACTGATATATCGTAGGTAAAGCTGTAACCATAAATCTTCCACTAAGACCTGGAGAATCTGTTACATCTATTTTACCAACGTTGATATTCAGATCTTTCTTCGACAAGGCAAGATTCTCCCAGATTGGTTCAAGTGCTTTACAGGCAGGACACCATGGTGCATAACTAATAAATGATACATTACAAAACATTATTATATATATCATGTCACAGATTTAAATATAAGTACATATTAATAGTTAAAAATGTAATAACATAAAATAATGTATAAAATATAATAAATTTGATTTAGGTATACAAGCTCTCAGTATTGACTTTAAGAAATATAAATATCTCGTTAAGCGAATTTAACTGCGTGACTCGGTATTCCACGGTTTCTGGAAAAATCTAATATTCATCAGTGACACACGTAAAATTTGGACAGTTTTTGACACGCCATCAACCACGATGTCGGCATGCACAGTCACACTTACAACTCAACCATCCACTCTCCCGTAAGCATAAGATCCCAGTTATCCTCGTTTAACTGCTCCACCTGACTGCCTTTAGTTTGCCGTTGTGCGTCAGTGTTCGCGTTCGCGTACGCGAATAATAACGTGATGTAAACGATACAAAATACGGGACGCATCTTGGCGTGCAACGTCTCACTCTCGATGACTTTAACCAACACACACCGGCATCAAAATGCGCTTTGTACACGATGCCAACCTCCGAGTGGACACGAACGTAATCCCGACCGGCAAGCCGGCAACCACCGCGGATGACAAAATACGAATAGAATACACTCGAGTAATGCCTTGTGTCCACGATGCTAGAAATCGGCCCGAGATCTCCGGATGCAAAGAGAATTGACCAATCGCATTGGTTAATTGGCCGAATTATTCAAACGCAATTGGTCAATTCTCTTTCCATCCGGATCGATTTCTAGCATCGTGAACGAGTGACACCTATTTGACCACTAGCCATTCACAGCTCTTGAACAGTGGAAAAATTCTAGGCACCGGCCCCTGTGAGGGGCTAGTGGTCAATTGGGACGTGGTCAAACGGGTGTCACCCATCGTGGACACAAGGCATAAGCAATGTTTTTAGTGAGTTTTGGAATATGTTTTGTAAGTCCCAGTTTGATTTAAACCTTAAGTCATAAAAAATTGACCAATCATAGTCGACTATTTTTTTATTCTTCGACTATGATTCGTTCATTTCTTATGGCTTAGGTCTTAAATCATCTATTGTAGACTAGGACTATACTTACAATAAACATTTATACTATACACTAGACCGCTAACTTCTTTGTTTACCATAGACATTTATACTATACACTAGACCGCTAACTCCTCTATTTACTGAATTTGAAAGTTGACCCCAAAACTTATGTATTACATAATGTGACGTAAGGGAGACAAATGATGTCACGTGAACGTGATCACGTGGTCACGCTAATGTAATATGGCTGATGCATTACAAGCATAGACATTTTTATTAAAGATTAAATATTTCCATTCTTCAAATTCTGCTTTAGAAATTTTTTTCATTTTGTATTAAATAAATTTTTTTACCTAAATCTGATTATATATATATATATATATATATAATTTGATTATACTACAATGAAGAGTGCAATCAATGATGTTACAAATCATTGTCATAAAGGCTCGTATTCGGAATCCTCTTTTATCCTCTTTTATAAGAATATCTCTAAAAATGATTTATAAGCCTTTTGCTTAACTGAGAATGGTTGCGTTCAGCAGAGAAGGCTGATCAGTGAACGTTCAGTGATTCTTTATTATGATTGGTTTCTATACTTACATTCAACGAAGATCTAAAGGTAAGGACCAATCATATTGAAAAATCACTGAGTGCTCACTGATCTGCTTTCTCTGCTGAACGCAGCCAATTACTTTTAGTGATAAAAAAGGATTCGAAATATGGATCTTTATTTTGTTTCTTTTTTTCTAATGTAGAGAGAAAGAGAAAAAATAAACCATGAAAAAAATTTAACTAAAAGGAACAGATTTATAAATGCCTCCCCTTCCTCTCGCGAAGGGGTCATTATGTATTTTGAAACGAGGTGAAAATCATAAAAGTGAATAAATTTACTCGCTTTTAATATATGAAGTTGCAGATATTCTGGTAAATTTCCACTTTTATAATTTCACCTTATTTCAAAATATATAATTGATCCCCTTCTGATAGTCCACTAGAAAATTCCTAAGCAGTAAACGATATGAGTGGATGGGACGTGTGCAATTGAACATGAAAACATGCTCCCTCCCAGTTAATGGTGAGAAGTTGCAATACTGAATGCATTCATTGATTATAGGTCATCTTTATCGAAGCCTATGTCCATGAGCACGAGCACCTTGTAGTATCATCGGTTCGCGTCAGTTGTAATACGGTATTCAGTGTTAAGTGGTAGTGAACATCTTGCGTTACACATGGAATGGAAAAGAACACCAGTTGACATGGTTGGCGAGCAACGGAAACGCTTGTACGATTCCATCGTGCGACAGACGAACGATGATTCGCAGCTGCAGCTGATAAATCTCCCTGATGTTTGCTTGGAAGCAATTTTATCAAATCTCACCTACGATGAGATTTCTAAATATAGGATTGTAAGAGCTCGCCCTTTAGCATTCGCGGGGGATGGATATTCTTCCTTGCCTGTCCTTTTATTAGGCCGTATTCTGTACATGTCATTGATATTATCTCTCCCTCGGCACAGGTTTGTAGACAATTTGACCGGATCTGCAAGAAACTGCTCAATCGTGGTTTCAATCTCATGGAGAAATATCATGCGCAATGCCTCCGCACTGTCAAAAGCAAGTTACCGAGGAGAGAGTCAGAACGACGGAGTCATCCTCTTGCCCGTCATTGCGATATTTTGACAGCGATAGAAACGAGAATCTCTATGCTATCAATGACTTTCATCAAATATGTTGACCTGAATGTTTGCTGCTTTATTCCTGGAAAGGTATTGAACTTTTGCCTCTTGAAAAAGCTGTAAACATTGAAATGATATACAAGTATCTTCTGAATACATATAGTATATACAGGGTGTTTTTAAAAAGGTGATTTAGCTATGTAGAATTCATTAATGTAAATGAAAAAGTTTATATAAGCATAGTGAACTGAATATAGAATATTCAATTGTTACAAAATATCCTATATTCAATATATTCAAAATACATTTCTTGTATATCTTCTAAAGAAACTTATTATAAATTATAGTATAATTAAGTAATAAATATGTTACAATTATGTATTAGGTAATTGATGAAATTTTCCGTGTTCTTCGATTAATTCGAGAGACAAAAACACCACCTAGGGCACATGAAATACTTCAGGAGTTACGGGATATAAGCAGCATGGCCATGGAGCATTTTGATGAAAAAATTTTGCCAGATCTGAAGCATAATATTTGCACATCTATGGTTGGTACTGTGAACTCATATGATCTACCTGGTGGTGTTATGATTTCTCATGGTAGAAACATAAATAATTCTGCACTGCCACATTGCAACAATCATAATGTGAACTGCTTTGAGAAGCTTAATCAGACTTTTAAGAAAATTAATGATCGTACAAAAAGGAATAAGATATTCTTCCTATCTGTAAGAAACCAAATGGGTAAAATGAAATTTAGAATGCAAAGACAAGAATATCAGATACGGAAGCAAAATCTGAGGTTACATAAGCAGGCAAAAAAGATACATGATCAAGATGTGCAATTAGCTGAGTTGCGAAAGCATCTTGAAGAATGGGAACAAAAGATGGTCGATTTAACTACTGAAGTGAGTCGAGCGCGAGAGGGAACTCAGAATCCTGATTCGTTAGAAAGTCGCAAGCGGAAAGCACACATAGACATTATCAACACTGATGCCGAGACACTTCAACAAACAAACGAGTTGCAGGCCAGGAAGCGTAAACTTATAGTAGAAAGAAAAGTATCAAGTGATGCGCAAGATATGAAGTTTAAAAAGTTCATGTCAGAATTACTGGGAAAGAATATGTTAGATGGTTACTTCGTTGATCCCTCATGTCCACGTTGACTCGACTTTTTTACATCAACACTTCTAGTATGAAGGTTTTTGCAGAATTATTATACTCTTTATATAATACATTTTTCAACTGTTATAACAAAATAGAAGTAACCAAAATGTACATCTTGTATATCTAAATCTTAATGTATTATAAAAACATTTTTATTTTTAAGCACTGATTAAAAAAATTCAAATGAAAATTAATATTTTTATTTAATTAAATTGCTTTTTATTCTAAGAACAACATCATACATAAACGAATGAGTTGAGTTTATAGCGCTTTACTTAAAAAGATTAACAAAATAGACTTTGATAAATGCTATGTAAATCTTATCCAAAATATTTTATTGTGCATTTATTGGTGAACTGAAGAATAAAGACAATAAACTATGTTGCAATAACATAATAAAATATATTTTATTAAAATGTTTTAATAAACATTATTTTTAAACATTTTAATAAAATGTATATTAATATGTGATGTATTCATTAAAATAATATGTTAATATCATTTTAATGAAATGATAACTTGAAACATTGAAAGACATTGATCTTATTTATAATGTTATACAAAAATTCTGTAAAGAATATAACTAATTTTGTTATAATTAAATATAAAATTATGTATAATCCCTGACATATGAAAGACTGTAATTCATATTAAATATTGATCAATATATAATAATTTAGCTTGTATTATTTTATCACCATTTCATAATTCTATAGATCTAAAAGAAAAAAAAATACTTGTCGAAATACAGTATATATATAGACTGAATTTATTTGCATAGATATAATCAATTATTATTGGAAAGATAATATGGGATAATAATTTAATTAATGGATAATAATTTAATGTAGAATTTCAAGATGTATGATGGAAACATTTTATAATAAATTAGAAGATTAATATATTTATGAATTTGTATTCACATAATTAGGTATGAATACGTTCACCAAGTTTCATAGACAAATTTTATGTCATTTTTTGCAATACATTACTACAATTAATAATTTACTTTCATTATTCGAATTAATTATTAAAAAAATATAAAAATTTTTATAAAAAATCAAAGTAATATTTCAAATTACTGAGCTTTCGTAGAAGAATCGCTTTGTGAGTCGATTTCTGAATCTACTCTCGTTTCATCTTCTGTTTCGCGGATCGGGAGTTCTATTTCTTCTGCCTCAATATCTTGTTCCTGGAAAAATAAACATTTTTTTTAAATGCGTGTGAAAAATGAATGACATAGGTTGATAGATCGTCAATCTTTATCAATAATTTGCATATCTACATTTTTTACGCAAGCTTCTTGATCCGTGACTTGTGATGGTTCGACAGATGGCAAATCCAAAATTTTCTTATAAATTGGTAAATATGCATTTTTTATATAACTTTGTAGTTGGTCGCGAATTTTTCTTCTCGTGTTATATTTTTCCACTACAGGTAAAACAAGATTATAAATCATGTCCGCTATCAAGTCCTCGTCTGCCAAATTATCGGCGCTACAAAAATATTACCATTTTACATGTCATTTCAATGAAATAATTTTTATACTTATTAATTATTAATACATATCTTACTTTTCTATGGCATCCATTTTGTTGCAAAGTTCTGGGATGTGTTCTTTGGTTGCTTTTTCGGATATCCAATCAATTCCTTCCCTTATAATATCCTCCAAATAAGCTTCTACCGAGTCCTGATTTATTTTTACAATTTGTTTGAACATTTCATCAAATTCTTGTTGTCGATTATGTTCCAGCTGACGTTTGTCCTCAGCGGCTTCTTTCATATATCTTTCTCTTTCGGCAAGCAAGGCAAAAGCGTGAGCTTTACGTTCGTCCTCCAATTTCACCAACTCCTGTGGATGAGAGAAATATTTATTATTTATATTCGAATGAACTATTCCGATAAAAATTACAAAACTTACTTTGTTGAGGAAATCTAACATCCCACGGACTATCTTCCCTTCTAAAGAATTAAGAATCTCACGTAAACGGTCTTCATGTATTAATTGATCTTCCTGTATTAATAGACCTTCTTCTGTTTGATCTTCCTGTATCACTTGATCTTCCTGTATCGCTTGATCTTCCTGTATCGTTTGATCTTCCTGTATCGTTTGATCTTCCTGTATAGTTTGATCTTCCTGTATTGATTGATTTTCTTGTATTGATTGATCATCCTGTAATCGCTGCAAATTGATCATATATGCATGTTCATCATGGTTTTCCAGTTGATCATCATGGTTTTCCAGTTGATCATCATGGTTTTCCAGTTGATCATCATGGTTTTCCTGCTGTTCGAGCGCCTGAGACAATTGCAATTCTTTGTATCTATTGCGTTCTTTATATATCGGTAAAATATGCAGTTTTATTGTGCTTTCTATCGTTTATTGTACGATAAAAACGTAGCTCATTAGGATTTTTATTATGTTTCTTCGAAATACACATGAATAATTTGATTTATATTTTACCATGTGTTGTATCGCTCTGCCTTTAATCAATTTCTGAATAAATATAGCAGGCTTCTCCTGTTGTGTCTGCTTATTATTCCATACATCCGACCTGTGTGGTGTAATAGGTAAATCCGGCTGTTTGTGATTACGTTTCGTTAATGTTAGACCTACATCTACGGATTTAACATTCATCCGAATGGCTTTCAGATCAGAATGAAGCTGCTTCAATTTTTCCTCCGTCCACCTGGTTTCTCGTATGCAAATATCTCTCGGTTTAGGCCCGCGTTTAGTCGCTTTCGATTCTTCAATGGCCGGCAACCAACTGAGCGTTGTATCTTCTTCCTTTTCTTTCTCTAAATAAAAATTGCAAGGAGATAAGTAATAGCAATTAGTAGTATTAATTATAATCGAATGTACTCACGCTCGATATGGCATTCGCTTAAGAATCGCTCTTGCGAAAGAATTTCATGTCGTCTCTGAGGATATTCACCAAAACGCATTTGCAACGCATACAAATCAGATCTGGGATCAATGTGTCGTTCGATTATATCAGGTTTATGAGGCTTCTGCCTATCGTGATGCTTTTTGCGTAATTTTCGCAGATCTCGCGTAAGATTATGTCTAATGGTCCTAACTTGGTTGTCCCGACGTTTCCTCAACTTTTTCTCGAGTCTACTGAAACGACCCTGCACTTTCTCTTTATACTCCGACTCACGACTTTGTAGAAGATCCCTCATCAGATTCAGACGTAAATCCATTATGAACTGAATCTCCTAAAGTAAGATATAATTAAAAAAAAAAAAAAAAAAAAAAACATGGATGTATTAAGTAGGAGATTTTGATTATGTAAGCTACATTAGTTAAAGGAAGATAAAGTACAATTATTACGTTACAGAAAATTCTTCTTTATGTCTTGAAGTACTTACCGACTCCCGAAATGCCCATTCGTCTATCTCTAAAGCCGTTATTATCGAATTTCTCATTTTTATGTTGGCCGCTGTATCCATCGGTGGTAGAACAGCCTCCCAAGCTCTTTTCATTCTCATTCTATTGATCACATGCACCTCATGGATACCCGCGGGTAATCCATGCTTCCAAGTAAGATGAGCCAGCGTCAATATTTCCGGATTGTGACCTGAATGAAAAATTAAAATATCTTTATTAAAGTTCTCTCTTGATTTGAAGAACATTGGCATCTTCATCAACTTTATCTCTTCCTCGTGATTTTCTTTCAAGATTTTAATTTTTTAATTGATTTATTCAATCAAAATATAACATATAATTACAATTGTTGTTATATTAATGTAATTCACAATGTGATTTTTGTTACCTGAAATAATTTTGCATGGTGGCTCCCAAGGTTCGGTTTGCGCCTCGCTCTCTCTGTAATCCGTTTGCGTTTCTGCATTTTTGTATGGCTCCGATTTAGGGGATGCGGTGTAATATCGTCTCTGTACAGTTTGTAGAATTTCACTTAGAGCCTTGTGTTTCAAACAACGTGGAGTGTCCGCAGTTTGTATTTTCGATATAACCAAAGGTTTTCGAAAATGCTTACATGTATCTCCGCCAATGATTCCGATTGTTTTACCTCGTACAGCCATTCTTCTGTAAGAATTGAAGTTTTTCGATTAATCTCTATATAAAAGAATGATATCTAAAATTTATGAAACTCAACGAGGAGTCGAAACAGAAAAAAACTATTTTTAAAATAAAAATGATAAATGAAGGCTTACCCAAGATTTAAAGAATAACTGCATAACTTGTATCGTCTTGAGCAATCATTCCTGTAATCTTGAAACTTTCTATCTAGATCTTCAGAACACTTATTTGTCTTCTGAAATATGAATGTTGGCAAATTTATTAATTGAGGAGAAGCTGCAATATATTCATTCAAGATCATATTAACAAATACTTACAAATAAACTGGTTTTTTGAGCATTGGAGGATCTGAAAGGACGATTGTTGCTACTGCATACAGTGTAAGTGTGGTCTGCTAACGCATCATCAAAAAATTGTTACTTAACAGTTAACTGTTAAACTTATATGACATATATATCTTACGACATTTCACGCCTCCTTTCGCCATAATTTGCAATGTACTTAATTGCGACTTATTATTTTATTTAAAATATCTGGTTTATCTTATTCTTTCGAAAGTCATAGGAATAAAATGTCTGTCACGTCCGAGTAACCGTCTTGATAATCCAATATCGATCAAACAGTATTCCATAGCAGCAAAAATATACGGGAAGAATAAATGTCAACATTAATAATTGATTAATGTATATTTTATATTTTTCGGATACTTGTGTTACACTTAACAGTGATCAAATGTTTACATATGTTATATCCTGCAAACATAATGAATCTTTAGAAATAGCAATATTATTCATAAACTTTATGTAATGAATTATTCTCATTTTCTATGGGAAATACGTATAAGAATTCATATAAATCAATAACATCAGGAACATATCTTTTATCTTAGCTTCATATAGATAATTTGTATCCGCGGATACAATTAACATACATTGGTATTAGACTCTATATAGTTACATAAACTTTGATTATCAATATGTAATAACATATTATATATGTATATATATGATTAATATTTTAATTCATATGGATACCTCATAGACATTATATTTAAATTATTATTAATATAACATATATTTTCAACATTAATTAGAATAACAATTTCTATACAATTGTAAATTGTGATAAAATTCAAAATATATATTTATAAACAAAACTGAAATTAGCTTTGGCACGTACAATTATCTTTTAATTCGCAACTACATTCTATAAAAATGTTTAATTATCAGTAAATAATTAATAGAAATTATAGTTACATAGTGATTTTTTTTTAAAGTAGACAATAAAAGTTTTAATTGCAATTGCAACAATAATTCTTATATATACAAATACGTATATGTTTCCTTTCATAAAAAAAATCGCATATGTTAATATAAATTACTTTTATATAACAATTGATTAAAATTACGATCATTACTGTATGCTTTTACAAACAGTGCGCTTTTTGAGAATTTTTTAATTCCATTAATCATTAACGATTCTATTAGAGAATATTGCAATAAAAAAGTTTTCTTAATAATTCATTCAATAGGATCTCGTAGTTTCTTTAGACATTTAATCTGCGTAATGGTTTAAAATAACCATTTCCAAAAGAACCTAGATGCTCAGGCCAGCTCTGATGTAGCGAAATATTTTTGCATGTTTGATTAGGTAACATATCTTCTGGGCATACGCATTCCAGCTTCATTCTGTATATTGTCATTTGACCAAACGCAAATCTTATTTTGATATTTTCTCTATCCATTGATTCTTGATACAATCTATAATCAACATCTCGTTCGGATAAGCAGTCACTTATGATTTCACTTTCCTTCATATACCGTAATTTATTCCCTAATAATGTTTTCTTTCTACGAATGCACTCCTGATCAGCTTGAGATAAGATCACAGGCGTCTCGGATGACGGCAGCCAGAATGTAGAGAATACTAAGTCCACTGAAGTTTTTTCTGTGGATTCAGCGATAGATGGTAAGAGAATACCGGTTGGCGGCTGCATCTGAATACCATTAATACCGCTTGACCGATCATCAGTTTCGGAGTTTCGTTTAGTTCTTCGCCTTTGCCGTATTTTAAAATCTTTGTCGGTTATCGATGGCTTTTTTCTAATCTTGCCTTTATTTTGATTTTTCAATGATTCTCGTTTAAACACCTTTTCTATACTAGCGTCATCGTCCGCGTCTTGGACAATGTTGGAGAAAATAGGTTTATAAATCTGTCTTCGCTTTGCCACATCGATTTTCTTAATAGCAGAAGTTGTATTTTGATGATTGATGATTATTTTTGTAACATTTAATGTTTCAGTACGTGTGTCTTCTGGCAATTCAGTATTTATATTCTCGATTTCTAATTCGCTTGTGAGAACTGATGTATTTAATGCACTCTGTGTTGTCCTTTCGATATTTGAATCATTGTTCGTCATAGTTGATGACAATTCATCTTCAAAACTTGAAGTTGACGTCATAGATACATTCATTGTATCAACTTTGTTCACCGAGACATTTTTTTTATCATTAATTTCTTTAATTTTTCTCTTTTTTCCTAGATTAATATTCTCAGTGTTCAATCGCAAATTACGTTGGATCGATACAGGTGTCGAGTAATTGTTAATTTCTTTGGAAATGGGTCCTTCACGAGAAGTATTCATCGAATCTTTATCTACACTGATGATACTCCTCTGCTCTCGCATTTCAGTTTGCGGATAATCGCTCTCTTGTCCATCTTCGTTATTACCATTATCACTTCCGTATAGACCATCGTACTCTTTATCCGACTGTATATCATCTTCTGTCCATTTGTTATTATCCGACTTCCACTCTCGATCTACATCTAAATTCTCCTCGATATTATCTTCAGGATTGTGTTTCTTATGGCTCTTAAATTCATCAAAATTTTCGTATACCGCAGCCGGTTCATATTTACCAATCTCTTCGAGTAAATTATTTTTGTGCTTAAAAATACTATTTTTCCGGTGATTCTTATGGATTCTCGGTGACCTTTCGGAAACAAGCGGTATGTTACGTAACTCGTTTGAATTATTGAATTCTACTGACTTCCATTCCTCTGAATAATATAATGATTGTCCGGGTGGACCAACGTGTTGACTCAGGGCTAACAATCTCATGGTGAGCGTCGAATTGAACCTCAAACGACAGAGATCGATGCGCGTTTGTGATATAGGACTCTGGCCTTTTAAAAATTGATATTTCTCCTTGACACCTTCATAGTTTAAACAGTCAGTGGACCAATGTAAAAACCAATCGTTACCGAATCCATCGACGGTGATTGACAATCCAGACATTTGTCCACTCAAGCTGTCCTCCATCGGTTTTTCGAGCAAAGGTTGTCCATTACGACCGTCTACGACTGTAGCCACAGTATAATAGTACGTGGACAAACCAGCGCCTATCTGATGCTTCACCATAAAGTCTGGTATATCGTCATCATTATAATAACCGGGAATGGGGATGCTAATTACTTCAGAGTCGGGGACTGTATAATTCCAAATAGGTTCAAATGAGGATCCATTGTACGCTATAATTGTAGAATTGAACATAGCGGCGACAATATCTACGATTCCATCTGACGTAATATCGATTAGGATCGGTGGCAATAATGCACCTTTATCGGTATTGTAACTGAGCTTTCGTAATTGCTGTAATAAAAATATCCAAAGAAATAATTAATGATAATATTGAAACTTAATATAAATTTTCTGCGTTACACGATTACATACCAAATCACCATAAAATACATTAGCTTGAGACACTATGTACAGTCCACCAGCATCTTGCTGACTGGTTGTAGTCAGAACAAATATGTTTTCTCCATCGGGATGTACCATGATTTGCGGTGCTATAAATAGCTGTTCTGTATCTGGTAAATTAATACTGCGTATGACATCTCCACTTCTTCCCGATATCATAAGTATGTTGCTCGTTTGGATATTGTCTGATTGCACAACATGCGATGCTGTTATGTCAGCAACACTATCACCATCCATATCAGGTATAAATCTTGCATCATAAACATCCAAAATTCTCTGTTGCTCCGAAGACATTGCTGGATCTTGAATTGGTATCTCCCATATCTTAGAACCATCGTGACCATGAATGGCTTGCAATATCCCACCACGTCCAGATATGATACAATCTTTGATGTTGTCGCTCGTCAAATCTGCATCACAGTGAACAGAAAATATTTTATGGGCAGTCCAATGTGTCCAGATGAGATCACCCGTTTTTCCGTTCAATGCTAGTACACCACCTAGACATGGTGTTTGATTCCCGAAATATATAACACAGGCATATTCTGGATCATCCATTATATCCACATCTAAATTTGTAAATTAATAACTGTTACAATGGTTGATTAAATTAACAATCTAATCATAAAATAACATTTATTATTCACCTTAGATTGTTAAGAAACATGTAACTGTGAAACCAAAAGTCTGTAAGAGGCAAACAAAATAAAAATAGTTACTTGAAAATCACAATGCAACATAGTATAATGGCATGTAGAAAACAAATTGCAAATTATAAACATTATACAAAAAAAACCAGGAAAATATTGAAATAACCAATCACAAAAAAAAGAAAACATTTGTACAAGTCTACATTCATTCTCTACCTGTGCTAAATCCCACAATAATATCTTCAATTCCATCAGAGTTAACATCGTTACTTCTTAGTGGTGCCTCAGATGTTAACTTTGGCAATGATCTGGCCCACAAAACTTTGGATGAGAGAGAAGTACAGGAAATTATCTTGGATTCATTTGTAGTTTTTGTTGACTCATGCGATAGCCAATTTTTTAATATAGTTAACGGCATTGGAAATATATTCGCAGTAAATATACAGAGTATAATTAAGCCTAATACTATAATCAGCGCTGTAATTCCATAGCACAATGGCACAAGAAATGCCTTATATGGAACCTTGTGGTTCTGAAAGCTGCAGGATTTTTTGCATTTTCTGCGAGGTGCCATCAGAGGCCGTTTTACTCCGCCATCGTCGTCTAATTTCAATCCACCGTTTCTGCCATCCCTTATGAACACTTCGTCATCAATGTCAGTGAGATCATCGTCATCCAAATTGTCTCTGACCGCCAGTTTTGGCAGAGTCGGATATACCGCTGCCATTCTTTACACCTACAGAATTTGAAAGTCAAAAGAAAACAATTCACAGACTACAAACCGAATAATGTTAACCGGGCTGAAGTATTAGCAGAAATCTTGCAAAATTAAAAACATATATGTATACCTGGAAATGTCTAACTTTTTAAATACACTCAGAATATGCAGAATATACGCTCAGATATATGCTTTTTCAAATATGACTTCAATTCTCACGCATATATTCTTACCGATTTTCAAGGAAATATCATACTGCAGTTTCTGTCGATTAAAAAATGTATACAAATAAAATACCAAGCGTATTAACACAATATTTACTCAAGTGTTTATCCAGTGTGTCACTGTAATTTTCTAGATATAATGACACGAAATAACTAGGTCACTATATTTCTAGGGAGGTCGGTTCAGAAAATCTATAATTTGTACATACGACAGACTATATATTTTCCGGCAATAAATATCAAGAAAAAATAGATTCATATAGATCAATCTCATTATCTCAGATAAATTAATCGGCCGATTATTCCATTGGAATTGAATAGAGATATTATAATCAAAGACTGGCCACAACTCTGATCCGCCAATCAGAGACTCTGATCCGCCATGTTTTGGCTAAATCCTACGAGAAAGAAAGAAAAATACACCATCTCACTCTAATTAATAATGTGTTTTGATTAGAGTGAAAGAAATATACACAATCTCACTCTAATCCATAGCAATATTTTTTACTTTGCATGTGCATTGATTTAAGTGTATTGTGCATGTGTATTAAACACGTGGAAAGCGTGATAATATATTATTAAATAATAGAGATACTAAAATTACAAAATATAGTCATAAATTAATTAATTGTGATAAATCAATATAAAAAATGAATGGATATTCATTTTTTTACTTAAATTTTATTTTATATTGTAATAAAGTTTGTTTATAATAATAATAAATATGTATAATAATCCTTTCTAAAAAAAGGTATGATATCAATACTTGCATCTTTCGAAATTCGAAGTTTATTGTTGACACTTTTCCGCGATGGATTCTTTCGTTACGCTAACTTTATAAATATACTCTATCAATGTACTGATTTCACAAAGGATCGTTTTGATAATTGTGTATCAAAAAGTTAAAAATATTATAGTGTAACAGTAGTATAATAGTATTATATTAATTTTTGTTCTTGTATTGAAAAAGATAAATAGCGAAAAAAAAAATAAATAAATTTAAAATTGTTAAAATTAAAGGATATATATTAATAAATTAGTAATATAATTATGTAAAATAAAGTTTTATAAATATACACATTTTATTACCTTTAAAATGCTTATGTTTTTAAATTATAATATTACAATTTAAGATTAATGTAGTTAATGTATTTGAAAATAAGTGGGAATAGTCAAAAGATGACGGACCAATCAAAAGTTGCCTTTTCGTGGCCAGTCTTTGATTATAGAGTCTCTAGAATTGACCAATCACATTGCGAAATTAACCATTTGACTAATGTGATTGATCAATTTCAATGGAATAATTGGCCAATTAAGAGATGGCGAGAACGGCTTTATAAAGTTATAATTTACGATTTTTTAAGTAATTTCCTTTTTTGAAATCATTTATTTAAAAATTGTCGAATTTTATTTAAAAATTGTCGAATTTAAAAGTTTAATTATTTGATAGTCAGCCAAATAATTTCAATTCATTATTCTTACACTATGTAATTAATTGATATAAATAAATAAAATTAAATAAATAAAATTAAATAAAATTTTTATACAAAATTGTATTATTTTTTATTATCGTTTATTATCGTTATATTTTATTGGCTGAAATGTAATCTTAAGACGATCTTAAATATAAGAACTGTCTATAAATACTGCCCTATGTTTGAAATTTAGTGAAAGTGAGAAAAAAATTTTAATACAGTCCAATGAAGGAACAGACTTTATATGTATATCCATCTTGCATGAGATACAAAAGTATTGAGAAGTGCAAGTAAACGAGTACACGATAACGAGAGAGAATAGATGAAAAACTTCAGTCTATATTGTTTACAACCTACAGCTGGACCAACTGGTCCACGATTTCTGTAGATTGTTTCACCTGGTTTCACCATAACTCTGATAGAAGAGTTAACCTCAACATCCGTCTGCAGATTTTCTCGCCGTAAATGTATGTGACATATCTACGTGAAAGACAGTTTTGTTAAAATATATGATAACATGATGATAGAATAAAGGATCTCGTCAGAGGAGGGGCGTAGATCACAGATATTTAATTCTTAAGATAGCGAAGATGGCACTCGCTCCAAAAGATCTCTTAAAACTGATGGAACTCCTCGACGAGGAGAACCTGGAAATCAGTTTGGAAAGTCTTTGCAGTCAATTGCATCAGAGCTTTTCTAAAGAGGATCGCTTCAAGGTGGGCATGGCACTATTGCTGCACTTGCAGCACGTCGATCTGCTGCCCAAACATACTCAGCGAGTCGTAGCATTGACATTGTTGTATGATCTGTACCGTGGCGAATCATTAGCTTCCACGCCTTTTGCCTCTGTATTTGTACAGGTATTGAAGCCACAGGAAGACACCAATAACGGAAATGCAAGACCGTCTAGTCATACAGGTCACATACCGTTCCTATCTAATTGCGAAAAGAATTTGCTTGTCAACTTGCTGGGATACAATCAGAAAGATGTTATGAAGAAGACACCGCGGCAGATCGTGGACGAATTCTCATTCGCCACTGTACCATCTATCGACCTGACCAGTCTGCAATTGCAGCTAGCAGAACATCAGTCCGAACTGCCGTCGGTTAGCAGATGCGGGAATCCTATAATATTACCCGATATGGATCATTCCAAAGTGGTGGAGCATGACAAAACTACTGCGAGAAACGTGCTAGAAACCCTCACCACTGGCGATCCGCCTTTATACAGGCAAAGCTACCGTCCCGAATTTCTGAGACTCGCACCACCGATTTATCATTCCATGAATGAAATAGCTTGGCTCCACGTCACGGAACCGGCTCAATTTACCATTGAATATGACACCAGTATGTGTGTATCAAATTGTGCTAGTGCGGAAGCACGTAAACTCATGGGCAAAGCTTTTAAGAACGTTCTAACACTGGCGCAACAGCAACATCTAATCAATGAGCTGGACAAGGATCCTAAGCTTGTTTATCATATTGGACTCACACCTCCCAAACTACCAGATCTGGTTGAGAATAATCCTCTAATCGCTATTGAAGTTCTACTGAAGTTGATGCAATCTAGCCAGATTACAGAATATTTTAGCGTCTTAGTAAACATGGAAATGTCCCTTCACTCCATGGAGGTTGTGAATAGATTAACTACCACAGTGGACTTACCTACGGAATTTGTACATTTATATATCAGCAATTGTATATCCACTTGCGAAACTATCAAAGATCGTTACATGCAGAATCGATTGGTAAGACTTGTTTGTGTGTTTCTACAATCCTTAATAAGAAACAAGATCATAAATGTGCAAGAATTATTTATCGAGATTCAAGCATTTTGTGTTGAATTCAGTCGTATCAGGGAAGCTGCTGCATTATTTCGGCTTCTAAAACAACTTGAGTCTGGTGATACTGGTGGACTTAATGCTCCACCCACAAAAAATAAAACAGATATTTGTTAAAATATGCTATATGACTTGTAGATGTTTAAGACATTCACATCGAAAAAATATTTATTAATTGAAAGATTATCATTGTTTAGATAATTAAATTTGGTATGAAATGTGATTATTTAAGAATACATGTTTTAAATATCGTATCCTCTGTATTGGAAATCAATATTTTGTAGGATTATAAGTTAAGTTTTATTATAAGTAGATGATAATTTCGCAAATTAATTATATGTAAAAAAAATTACTCAACAAGACACATCAAAAAATGTGTTTGAAGGAAAAAATCGTAGGAAAATTTAAATGATTTTGATTTATATGATGTTGTACGTAAATATAAATTATTCAAATTTGTTATATATACATATATATATATATATATATATATATATATATATATATATATGAAGGATTCAGAATAATATATTCGCATAGAATATTTCTAATTTCAAATTTTTAATGGTTTTCTATATTGAACATGTTCAATATAAAATAGTATCTATCTTGTAATAAATAAATGCCTTACTTATATAAATAATAAATTTTTAATTGTAAAATTTTTATATACATTTATACCTATCATACTTCAGACTTCAAGTACAAAGAAATTGAATTATACAGTACATATAGCTGTTGTATGCAATTTCACACGCGTTTTCTACATAAATATCTTGTTTATTAATATGTATGTACATTTTGCAATATTGATTGATTTGTAATCGATAAACTTTAATATTCATAAAATTATGTTTATAAAAGAAGAATATGTGAAAATCTGTTATATTGTATAATCAAATATAGGTACAATAAAGTAATATATATAAATTTCACAATCTATTACAAATATCGACATGAGAAATGCCCATTGTGATCTGTTATGATCTAATATGTTGCATAAACGGGGTAATCAATATATAATCCCATCCCCAAATGATCCCCAAATCCATTGGAACAATGTTTTTTTAATCATTTTTATAGATAAAATTAAATAATTTATAATACTTCAATCAGTGTATATCATTGATAAAATTCTTACTAAGAATTGGCGTACCTTATTGCTGTTATTGATTCAAAAGACAATTTTATTTTCAAATTATCCTTATAAGCTTACGATTTATACTACAAACACCTTACAAAATTACATAATATTTTACATTTTATATGCAACACAATTATAATATTATAAATTATTAATACATAAATTATAATGAAGTGACTGCTAGCATAACATTAAAATCGCTATCAAAGTAGATTGTTGATTTTATTTTCAAATTGATGTGTATGTCCAGTTACAATTATTTTTACACACACACACACACACACACACACACATGCACATCAATAAAAAAATCAAGTATATAGTATAGCTAGTAATAATTATTACCGCGTTATTAAAGTAACGATCTCAATTATGTAAATGATTTGAAGTTAAAATGATTTTTATTAATACGTATGAAAATAATCAATTATTTAAAAAGATTAATGTCAACAATGTAAGCAATAAATATTATAAGTTTAAAGAAAAATTATTATATTATTAAATTATTATATTATTAATCGATTGTAAATTTTTGAAAAATAAAAATAAAAATATTTATAAATATTATATTTAAAGAAAATTAATATTGTAAATATATATAAATATAAATATATAAATATATATACACACACACACACACACACACACACACACACACACACACACACATATATATATATATAGATACATTATTTAATAAGAACCAATTACTTGTAAAAGGTGTATCTTTTTTAAATCTGTTACAAGTTTTTGAGTACTATTTAATATAACATATTAATAGAAATCTTCGAGTACTCAAAAATAAAATTTCACCATTATAAGTTTCTATTCTTCATCTACATATGAAATCGTTGCTGATTTTTTATTCAATTATGACTCTCTCTCTCTCTGTGTGTGTGTGTGTGTGTGTGCGCGCGCGCGCGCGCGTACGTGTAAGCGCGACATGCTTTACACACTATCAAAGCATTTCTTTATATTAGCCGAATTATATTTACTTCTTTTTATTTTGAAATAGTTTTTAAATTATTTATTACTTATAAAAACTTACTTATAAATAAATATTAATATTTACTTATAAATAAATATAAATATTTAATCAATTTAGCAATTGTCTTGATTATATAATCGTAAAAATTAAAAAAAATTAAGGTTAATAATCGAAAGAAAATTATTAGATTTTATTAAAATATTTATGAAAATATCTATATGTCAATATTGAAAATTTTATTTAAACATTATTGAAAAATGATATTTACGTATCTATAAAATTTTCCTAAATATTTGAAAAGAGACGCTCACTGAGATAATATTTTTGTCACTCTGTCAATTCCAATATTTATGAACTATGTGATTCACAATTAAGTTGCAGGTTTAAGTTTTGTCTTAATTATAATTATTTTTTACTTAAAATAATTATTTAAATGATAGTTTTTATTGAATATGTATTTTTTATTTTCTCTAATATAAAATTTTTTTAATGTAAAATTACTTTTATATCAATAATATAAAAATTAGCATATTCGGCAGATGGAATCTTAGATCTCGTCTAAAATCCTGTTTGTCGATTAATGCCATCTATTATATTGTGTTCGTTGAACACATTCTCGGTTTTTACATTGATTGTTTATTAATATTAATATTAATATTAATATTAATTACATTTTTACCTTATATAATATAATAATGTACTAAATACAATTTACAAAGAGTATCATAAGGTGCGATCCATTTGGCGTTACAAATGTTTTGAAGCATTTTTTGATTGAACAATTCATAAAATTCTTTATTCTGATTGGTCAATCAAACACTTTGAAGTATTTGTAGCACCAAGTGGACCGCACTCATAATTTCAAGAAATTATTAAAAAAGGTAACATTTCGCTTTTTTTGTTAAATATTAGCAATGATTAAGAAAGCAATTTTATATTACAATTATAAAAAAAATAAAGAATGCAAAAAATTTCCATAATTTTATTAGTGTATATCTGTAAAACATTTAATTTTGTAAATTTGATTGATAATTAGAACTCGACTCATTGGGATCATCTTATATATAATTAATTCATGTAATATATATAAAAAAACGGATATTATTTTATATTTTGTGAAATCCTCTATATTAAATCTGCCAATATAGCATAAGAGAAAAATGTGATTTGAATAGAGCTAAGAAAATATACTACAAATTTGTTATACACTGTGCAAAAAACTACACAATGCACATGCTACAATATATAAACATGTATAAAGTAGAAAACCAAAGATTTGTTCAGAACCAGCAGAGATATTCCATTAACAATATTTGATATCACTAATATATATATTATATATGTACATATAAATATCACTAATATATATATTAACGATGTTTATCAACGTTTAATTATTAAGAAAATATGTGTATGCATGTTTTTCCTTTCTCTCTTTTTCTCTCCCTTCTCTTATTCTATATATATAAAAAATACATGCATACATGCACATATACATATACACATATGCACGCATCATGCGCACATATACACATATATACATACATTTTTTGATAACTAAACGCCAAATATAACGATAAACATTGTTAATACCAAGCATGGAATACCAAAACAGATGGCTGGTATAGAACAATTATTTACATTTATCTCATAATTTACAAAATACAATTTCTGCTATCTAAATTACATTGTATGTTATAAGAATTTTCTATTTCTTTTTTACAGTCTTCATTTTCACTACATTCTTTGTAGCTTTTGTTGCTTTAGCCATTATCGATTTTCCTTTCATTTGCATCTTAACATCGCCTTTAGGCACTTTTTTCATTTTCATGCTTTTAACACCACTTTTGTTTTCTTTCGCTTTGACTTTGGTAATACTTGGTATAATAACACCGGGTCTCATACAATTAGACCCGGTTGACTTATACTAGGCCGTTACTTTCACTTTCTTTTTTCGTTTTTTCTTCTTCTTATCATGGAGTAATTCCTGCTTTTTCGCTATACAGAAGCGACAATACCAATCTTCGTCTTCAGCCGGTGGAACCTGCATACCAACACACACCCTAAAATATAAGAAATATTATTAATTTAATGCTATTTAATTATTATAGCTTTTTGCAGGTAAATGTACACTTATATTTTCCTATTAAAATGCACTTTCTCTCTCAATTGCAGTTTTATTTTTAACTATTTCTCTCTTCATTTCTTTTTCTTAAAGAGACTAAAGTTTTCAAGTACAAGTTTTGATTTAATCTAATTCTAACACTTATACTATTAAATATAACAAGTTATTTACCAGTGATACCACGCGTCGCAATCATCGCAACCGATCATTGGAGAACCGTCATCCTGATTGCCACATGCAGGACATATCCAAACCTGACGACCTCCACGATCCTGTAACACTCATCTCAGGATAAACAGAATTCTAGAAATTTTTCTAACCCAACCCATCTCTGACGAATTCGCTCTGAAGTTTTGGAAAATTATTCGACTATTTACCAAGAATGAATTCATTCAATTGTTTATTTTGATAGAATATATTGAAGTTTCTCAACAACGTACTAACTCTGCAAGAATTAGCCAGTGAAGATATTTTCAATGCGTGTCAAGATATTTTGTCATGCTGTCCATGAACATATATATTCTCTCTTATTAAGAAAAAAATATTTTAAGAATAACAAGATGTAATACCATATCATAGTGTTTTTTCTTATAAATTGCTGTAAAAGTTATAAAAACTTTAAATAATGCATGATATATATATATATATATTTCAATGAAACAATGATTTATGATAGTATGGATCGGAGAACTCTAAACTTGTCTCTTCTTTTTATTATCCAATTAACACACATATTTTAAAATTATTAATATTACATCCTAACATTTTATCTAAATCGGTCCTAGTAAAATAGTAGTTTGCGAATGCATTATTTCTGTATTTATATTTTTATAATGTGACAACACATCGTGTCATAACTAGTGTGTCATGAAATATAAAAATCAATTTATCCATAGCACCGGCGCACAGAAAAATGCTTTGCAATGTTCTTTAAAAGAGGTGTAAAGCGTACTCACCACAGTAGTGGTTGGTGTTGTAGGCAACATGTTCCTGCCATTCTCTTTGTCTTCTTTAGCATCGTCCTTTTTAGGAACTGGATCTGCTTTCACCTCTGTACCGTTAAAACCGTCGGTTATATTCCTAACGGGTCTTTCATGCTAATTTCTTTTTACGCAACGTGCAAATTTCATGCAACGATTTGATTTTATATTCTGTTACATTATCTTTTTAATATTCTCTTTGCTGATTAATATTTTATTAATAAAACTATATATATGATTGCCGTGCAAATGTATCGTTTTAAATAAAAAGAAATGAACAAGAAAAACTATTCTTTTATCATTATATCTTAATGTTAATCTTAAATCTGATAAATTCTCATAAAGTTTAAAAATAGAAAATATGACAATAGTTACACATTAGTAACTTAACTTAAAAAATGCATGCTCTCTAATGCTACTTAGTCAACAATCAAGCGGCAAATTTAGAAGTAACGCACAAGTCTTAATTATACTTGTAACTATTTGTACGTAAAGAATATACAAGTATGCACTAGTGTGACTGCTTTGCTAAATAGAGAAGAGAAATTAATAAAAAGCATGAGCTATTATTAATTAACATAAGATAGATATATTGTAAAAGAAATTACTTTCTTTAGCGTGTACAGAAATATTAAAAATAAGTTGTGTATTAGTAATTGGTACTACTCAAACTTCTAAGTTTGTATATAAGTTTGATAATTAAAGTAAATACCATCAGATTGATACTAATATTTTAATTAAACATTAAACATATATTAATATTAAAAGCAAAAAAATAGTATCCTGTATTTTAAAAACATTTCGATTAATTTCAATTATGATATATTTGCCAATGCCAATAGAATTTGCAACATTGCGTTTATATTATAAACAGGTATTTGTTCATTAAATCTATTAGAATTATTTATATTATATAATCATTCAAATTTGTAATAATAAGAAGAGACAAGTACACCTATATGCGTATATATATATATATATATATATATATATATATATATATATATATATATATATATATATATGAATTATAGCTGATCTATGTTGAATGTATGGATGATAAAATGATGACGATAAATGCTTTCGTATTCTTAAAATGCATGATTAAATTAATTTTCTAAGTTAACATTACTTATTTTTTTATAAAGAATTATATTCATATTTGCATAAATGATAATTCTATAAATGACAAACTCAAGTTGCAGCTACTCAGAAAGCTACTATTATTTAAAATGTTGCAAAAAATAACAAATTGTTTTAACAAATTATTAAATTCATTAATTGTACTAATATTTTCTTTTAAGAAAATATTATTTCCTTTCTCTAAAATTTATTTCTGTATTTTCGTACAATATGTATTAAATGTATTTCGTATAGCATGATATTACTTACTTTCGTTAATTATAAAAAATATAAATATCTTTTCTGAAAAGCTCTGTACAAAATAAGTTTTGCAAGATAGATTGGTAAAAATAGAATGGCGAAATAAGCATTGAAAATTTAATTTATGAAAAGAATAAAAAAGTATTTGAAACTCAATATAAAAAATAGAAATATGAGCATTACATAAAGGAAGTAAGTAAAGTAATAATTGCAACATAAAACACACAGTAAGTCTAAATATAGCTATAAGAGAGAATATATACTACATTCATTATTTGGACAACATAACAATATTAAAAAAGAGAGCGTAGTTCAAGGAAAAAAGGGAACATAATACCGTCACCACAAGACGTAAATGCATAAATAGCATGAATAGAAAATTGGAATTTTTGGATAGGTTTATATTTGAAATAATATTGAGAATGGGTTGGGTTCATCATCAGAGAATAAGTTATCAATAAAGATATACCGTGATAAAATAAATCCTCCCGAACTTATATACAGTTAAAACATTTTACTACAAAAATTTAATAAATCTATTTTTCAAAACTTGTTTGCAAAGTTTATTTATATTATTAACTTATTTATACTTATAAAAAATTATTTACAATTCCATGTTACCTCGGAAAAATTATATAGACGTAAAAATAATTAGACAATAGCTTAATATTTCTACGCTTTGAAAATATGCTTAATAATTTCCGAGCATTATATTATTTTCTATATAAATAATTTCATTTGATGATCACAAAAAGTCAATTTACTAAAGATATTCTTTGTTATAAGATTGCAATATTTTCATGAAAAATTTGAATCTTGATCTAAAATCAAATAATCCCCAATATGTAAATATCAAATATGAAAAATGTACTTACAAAATAATACGGTGGTTGTTGTGGCGGCACTAGGAGGGTTGGGAGTTTAGGAGGATTGTCAAATTGAGGTGTAAGTATTGGTTCACTTTGAGATAGATTTTGGAAGTTAGATTTCTTTGCTCGAGGAACTGATGCAAGTGATACACTAGTAAGATTGGCAGAAAAAGAGTCTGTAGGAACAGCAGGGCTTCCATCTAATATTCCCTCCTCTGTTTTCTTACTTGCTGACTTTTGCTTTGGCGGTCGTGTTACTAATGCTGATATTTTCGCCAATTCTGGACTAGGATCCCGCTTGACTTCTTCATCAGGCTTTTTCACAAGTGGCTTAATAGTTCTATAGAAAAAAAAAATAAAAAATAATCGTACTATGCTTATCTGTATCGATTTGATATATGACATAAAAATTTCTTTTTTCAATAAATCAATTAAATTAAATAAAAATTTATATTATTTTTAATCGATAATAAAAATTTGATAATAACAAAAATTCATTGGCTTACATTTTCTTCATAGGGGCATTGTCTGGAGTTGCTGGTCTAGGAGAAGCTGTACCTAATTTTAATGTTATTTTAGGAACAGCTTCCGGATTCTTATCTTCCTTCTAAAATGATACATAATAATTATTCTTGTTATTTAATGTAATTATTTTAGCAAAAGATTATATAAATACCAGGTTCTTCTTATTTTGATCCTTTTCCTTTTTCTTTTCTTTTTTCTCCTTCTTCTCTTTAAGCTTTTCTAATTTCTCTCGTTTCTCAGTTTTTTCCTTCTTCTCCTTCAGTTTTTCACCTTTATCTTTGTGTTTCTCCTTCTTATCCTTCTTTTTTTTCAATTTATCCTTCTTTTCTTTCTTATGTTCTTTAGATTTCTAAAAATGTTACATATCATACATGTAAAAACAGCATTTATATAAAAATGTAAGATTAATCAACTAAGATAAAAATATAGTAGTTATATGTAACATCATTGATGGATATAAATGAATATATTATCGTGCATGGGTATACAGATAGATTTTCAGAATATTTGTTAAAAAATAAAATTATAATAAAATATGATCGAGATATTTAATGAGATATGGTTTCTTACTGAATTTACCATATCATTCTTCTGTGTTTTTTCAGCTTTAGGATTTTTCGATGGTGGCATTTGCACAACGGGTACTGGTGGTGTAGGAAGCGTGATTGGTGCAACAGGTGCAGACACTATAGGCGGTGCAACGCCTACAGGCAGTACCTTCTCAGGTACTTTCATGAAAGGCAATTCTTTGTTTTGCTTAGATATTTTCGTAAGCTTATTATCCACCTTCTCTTTGTCTGCCTTTTCATTTTCACTTGGAATCCATGAAGATGCTAAATCAGCCGATGTTAGGATCAGTGGCTTCTCACGTTCTACAGGTTTAATCTTAGGCAGTGGAAAGTCTTCGGGCTTTATAGGTGGATTGAGAAAACGCGGCGGTAATGGTAAATTGGGCATTGCCGGATGAGGACCTGGACCACTTCGAAGCGGCAACGGAAATCGCGGAAACATCGGAGGAATTAAACCAGGTGCTGAAGGAAATGTAGGGAAAAAGGGGAATGGAAGTTGAAGTGGAAGAGTAGTAGGCTCTCTGTGTAATGGCGGTTCAGGTGCCTGTGGCGTTTTGGGCCGATCTGGTAAATCTAATTCTGCTGTATCATTCGAGACCTTTATCTGAAAGATAATCAATCATCAACAAGGTATTAATTGAAAATTAGAAAATTAAATATTAAAAGAATGTAACATGTAATCAAATTATCATTTGGGACAAAATTGATTCTGCGATCGATTAAAGAAACCATAAATGTCGCATACATTTTTTGTATACAATGTATATGTATGAGTAACATCCTGAAATATGTAACGTATCTTACTTTCTTTGGGCTGACACATTGTTTTGGACTCTTCAATTTAGGTTCTTTCTTTTTGCCACTCTTTTCTTTCTTCTTCCGCTTCTGCTCTGGAACCGTGGGAACACTCAATTCCGGAGTTTTCGGTGTACTAGGTGTACCTGGCGGTGAAATGTCAGCATCGTCGAATATGTAAACGTCCGAAGATGAGCTTTGTACATCCGCTAAATCACCATCTGGTGGTATATGCACATCTGGAGTGTGAGGTGTCTTTTTCTCCTCGCGTCCTCCTTTCGGATCCGCATCATTACGGTGCACATGCTTCTCTGCATTCTCGACATCTATGATCAACTCTGGCGAATTCTCACGTGAATCAAGGACATCCTTGTACTTATGCGGCTCCGTAGTTTCTTTATCTTTATCTTTTTCTTCGCGTGGTTTCGATATCTTCTTAAAAATATTCAGTTTCTGTTTATCTGGTTCCGATGGCAACTTGTCAACGGTTTCTTCTTTCTTCTCGGTGGCAGGAGGAGTGTCTATCAAATCTATCGTCTTTTCGGTTTTCACTTTCGGTTGTGTTGTCTTTGATAGCTTCGGACTACCGGCGGTTGACTTCGGTGACACAATCTTCGGTGTTGATGGTCTGCTACTCGTTAGTTCTTGTAACGTAGTAGACTGCGCTTTACCACCTCCTGGTTTCAACGGCTTCAATTTGGCCAGTTCCTTCATGCCGACTAATTTTTTTACTTTGCTTTCGTCAACTTTGTCTGGCTTGAATAATTCCTTCGCGCCTTTCTTCTTCTTGTTTTCTTTATCAAGCTTACGATCTTCTGGGCCTTTCTTTATAACTTTCTTTGGTTTCTTGTCATATTTCAATTCAGGTGGTACCATTGGATAAGAACTCGGTTGCGGCGAATCTGATCGGACTTGATGTGGTGTCCTTGCCTCAGGTAATTTTCCCTCTCGTGCGGGTGATAAAAAACCAGATGTAGTCATCATAACACTGCTTATTTCACGTAACGGTCTGCCTTCCTCCAAAACTTTCGCCCGTTTCACTATAGGACTTTCAAAAGATACTGGATCACCCGGCCGTTTAAAAACCACCTGTGGTGATGTTCTATGAGGTGATGCATTATTCGAATTGCCTGATGATGTCCCACTATTGGATGTCAGGTCTGTCGTGCCATTCATTAAACTTTCATTCTTATCTGGTACATACTCCTCTATAATTATATATTCTCAATAAAATAAAAATACAAATTGATATTTTATATAAATTAATATTTACGTTATTATAGTTTTTTTTCATATAGGAAGTATAATTCATTACCTTCCGTATCTGGATACATAGCTGGTAAATGTTCATGTATATGCACTGATCTTGTAACAACTTCACGACTACCCGGTTTTAAAAAATTTAAATGATTTTCACGTCGAATTGGATATTGTGGCACTTGTACAACACATGGTATAGAATCTACATTTTTCACATATTCTGCTAATTCCTGTATATCAATGTTCATATATTGAAATGCTAATCCTAAATCATCAAGATTAGCTTCTGTTCTTCCCACTGTAAAATATAATAATATCATAAATCCAAAATATCTAGAAACATATTTGAATTATCTATTATTTGTCAATATAACTATAACTACAAATATAACAAATAAATAATTCATTTAGTTCTTAACATTTGCAAGAAATTTTCAAAATATAATAATTCCAAAATATATTCAAATCTTATTCATTATATTCAAAAATGTATATCAGAAACAAAACATTCTGATAATATACAAGACAATGTCTACCAAAATTAATATAGTACTTACAAACTTCTGCATACTGATGAGTGAGTTTTGAAACACGAAACAGATATTCCTGCATAAGATCTACTAGGAATTCTAATGGTGTAGAATTAATAGAATGCCATCCTATGGTCTGGCAGATCTGAGCAACAACTATTTTTAAAACACTTCGACTGTATTCGGCTGACATTTTTGCCTGCATAAATTATAAAAATATTTCTAATTAATATAATTAATTTCATTTTAATACAGCATTTTTTTAATCTGTTATATTACAATAATATATCAAATCAGATATTTAAGTATAACAATCATAAGTTATACTTGTGATATGAGTCAACATCCAATATATACATGAATATATAATCAATAAATAAATTTATTACTATATATTTATTCTATAGTGATTCAGAACAAATATTTAGTCTCGAAATATTTTCTAATTTAATTTCAGGTTGGTATTCATAACCTGTTCTTATTTTAAGACTATCAAGAACATTTTAAGATGCTAATATGACTCTGTAATTAACTTATGATATCTTGAATTTGTATGTAAGATAAAATTCATTTATAGATTGAAAATTTTTAACTTCCAAGAAATAGATAGACTTATTCCCAGGTATCTTAAATAATTAAATTTATATTTTGAATGCTTTGTTTTTATTATAATAGGAGATTCCTTCATTTAAAACTCCTAATGTTTAAAATGTTGAGAAACAAATCTGGATCATTTGCTTGAAATATAACTGTTTAGTACCGATTTCTATGCAGCATCTTATATATACATATATATTACATTCAACATATAATCATCAAAAGCAAAGTAAATGTATTAATAGAAAATTTTCTGATAATTTATTTTGATAATTTAGCAAACTGTGTTACAACAATTATGAAAGAGATCAGGCAATGAGGTTAGAAACAATAAATCTATTCTCTTTAGAACTTCTTGCACAATTCACCTTCCCTCTTTTTTTTAACAAAATAAAAAGAAAAAGAGAAAAGATGAATCATACAAGAAATGCAGCTAAAAAAAAAGGCTTAATGTATTCTGTAAACTGTACGTATTAACATGACATAACTCAATCACGTGTAATAATTAACATAACAGAAACAGAATACAATCAGAATGCAATATATATGATATTTAAGAATAAAAATGTGACTACTTGGAAAAAAGATTGTGTATAATGATTGTGCATCAGAAACTGTACCGTTACACGATCGTTAACCGTTATTGCTATCTCTCACGAACAGTGTGCTAGTTGGAACAGTCGCAATATTATAGAGATTCATATATCATAAATATGAAAATCTTACCGTCGACAGATACGCGTTCTCATGCAAATTCAAGGGCTAATAATAACCAAGTATTTTCGAGGTAGTTTTAATTCGTGACAGGTTCAAGGAAGTAGCCACGACAGAGGACAAGTGACGTTTCCACACTTGGTCGTAAACAGGACGGCGAGAAAATATCCCTTGGGCTATTTTCCTAATCCTGATCGTCATATAGTCGACATGCTTAACTATAAACTTCATTTGACAACCGGAGTCATGAAGGGCAGCTCATTTTTCTCACAACGCAAAATTGTGTCGTACACCACACCACTCGCAGTCGCCATTCCCTCATTTCCGTGTCTTCCTTGAACTTCCTGAGACTAACAGCGTCGCCAGCGTACTGATTTAGTACTAGCGAACAGTATTGCAACTTCCGCGCATATTTGCCAGCGTGGACGCCAGCAACAGCGGGTGCGATCCACTTGGTGCTACAAATGCTTTGAAGCACTTTCGATTGGCCAATTCAGAAAATTTTTTGTTCTGATTGGTTAATCAAATATTTCGAAGTATTTATAGTAGCAAGCGAATCGCATCCATATGCCACTAAAGCCAGCGGCACACGATGCTTTTTTTCCTGCTGATTTGCTAGCTGGATTTGCTCGTTGAGCTCTTGTCTCTGATTGGTATATTCTTTTGGATCTAAAAAAATATATCAATCGAAGACAAGAGTTCAACAAGCACGCGAATCCAGCTAGCAAACTAGCAAGAAAAAAAAGCATCGTGTGCCACTGGCTTAAGCCTAGATCCTCAAACACCGGTGTTTTGACACCGAACGTTGATTGTTAAAAAACGGATAATGGGGATAAATAGTAAAGATTCATTCGCTGTTTTACTATTCGTTTTTCACCAATCAACATCTGTGTCAAAGCGATGGTGTCTGAGAAGGCTAAGATCCAGGCTAAGATCGAAGCATAAAGGTTGATTTATGGGGACCGTAATCTATTAACTTAAAGTGTGTTCCACGCCGAGTACTGTCAGTACTACGAATAGCGTTCCGATATAGAGAATAGTGCACTCCGAAAGTACTGCCTTGAATTCTATGACGTCATTGATTTTGACGCATTTCCTGTTGCGGCTACTGCAACCAGCGAGGTAAAGCAGTTAGAGCACAAAGATGGCTGCTTCCATGGAGACTGAAATAACCTTGATTGATGCTGAAGAAAATTAAAAAAATATAATATGAAATAATATAATAAATTTTTTCAGATTTAAAAGAATATACCAATCAAAGACAAGAGCTCAGCAAGCACGCGAATCAGCTAGCAAACCAGCAGAAAAAAAAGCATCGTGCTACTGGCTTAAATTATGAAATTATTATGATATTATATAATATTATAAAATTATTTATTATTATTAATTATTATTATTATTAATATTAATATTATTAATTTTTTTATTATTATTAATTATTTATATATATATATATTATATTTAATTATTATATTTAATTATTATAATATTATTATTAATATTAATATTATTAATTTTTTTATTATTATTAATTATTTATATATATATATATTATATTTAATATACATATAATATTTAATATATATAATAAAATTATATTTTTTTTAATATTACATATGCCAGCCATTTTCAGTTGGAGCTTGAAAACATATTGTAACTGCGTTCCGTTTTATAATCTTGAAGCAGTTAGAAAGCGCTCGAAACTAAAACGGAACAATAGCCACAGTACACTTCCATTACGTCATAGCATGAGCACTTGGAGTGAATAAAGGAACCCTTATGCCGTAACCGTAAAAAATTGACCAATCACAATCGAATTATAGAAGAATAATCGACTATGTTCAATTTTTTACAATATAAGTTAACAGATTACGGCCTCCATAAACCAAAGACTATATCAGATTAGCGGTTGCGCGGTTACGGTTGCCGATTCTATTTCAGCCAATTACAATGTGGCAGGTCCTGATATGATTATGGTTATGGTGATTTTATGATTATGGTGATTGGTAATAGTAGAATCGTCCGGCAACCGTAGCCCGGCAACTATTAGTCTGATAGTCTTAAGGGTGGTATCCCATGGTGCGGAAATCCACAGAGGAATGTGCGAATCAATCACAGCAAAAGAATGAACAGAATGAACGAGTTTTCTTTTGATTCTTTTGCTGTGATTGGTTTGCGCGTTCCATTCCGCTGTGGATTTCCGCGCCATCGAACACCACTCTTAATTCTGGTTAAATTAATCGGCCAATTGTTCTGTTTAAATTGACCAATTGCAATTTGTCTGCAAGTTTAACAACAAATACGATTGGTCAATTCCAATGAAATAACCGTCCGATTATCTTAACTGAAAATTAAAAAGTAAAAGTCATCCTGATTGATTAAATTCCAATCTAATGGATGGCCAATTAATAGGCACTTTTCTAATGTGAATAGTACGTAGCGGAAAGTAGTTGGTCATCGCGTTGCTTCTGTCGTGTACCGCAGTCCCATGCACATGTGGCATAAAAGAACGTACCCCTTCCCGTTTCCATGGCAACATCGGATATGGTGTGTTCATTCGTGTGTATTCTGAACCCGGCGTTTCCTGCGACGAAGCTTACGCCATATTATTGGGGAGGACTCTCGAAGATACGGACCTCGCGACGATACGTCTCGTTTTGTCTTTTACGCATTCACGTTTGAAATCGTATATTAACGATGAGCGACATCGAGGTAAGTGCGAAATATTCCCAGATATTCAAGCGACAATAATACGAATCGCGAATCGTATAAATTACATTATACAATTCCGGCATAGCCATTATCGATCCAGCGACGTAGTTCACTTCCAGCCATTAGCAATACCACGCGACCATTTGCAATGATTTTATGCATGAAAAATTGTTTATATTAATCTCTCTTGTTTTATACTAATCTCTCTTGTTTTATATTAATCTCGGAATATACTTTAACGACGAATACGATGTTGATACGTTTAATTTCTGGCGACGTACAATTTCTGAATAACAATTTTAAGCTTGATAAAGAGATTTTATAAGGTTATGAACGTGATAGTTGAGTTGCTCTTGATGATTGGCCAACCGCTTTGCTCGCGTTCAGATGTTTTAGATAGCATTAAACAAAATTCAATTCTGATTACGCACAAACGCGCGCGCGCGCGCGCGCGCATACATATATATGTACATACATACACACATGCATGCATACATACTTAACACACAGACTAATTTTAAATTGGATTTATATATAGAAATATATGTATTTTATATATATATAAAATACATATATAAAAAAGATTTTTGAAGATCTTGTAGAAATATATTGTTTTCACAATGATATATATATCATTGTGAATATATATATATATATATATTTCTACAAGGTCTTCAAGAATATTTTTTCATCTAAAATATTTTTAAAATATCTTTATCATTTTGTACTTATATGAATACTTTGTTTATATGAATCATTATTGAATATTATATAACTGCTTAAGTTGGTCTTTGGAGACTAGATTGAAGTTATATTTAAATTAAATTTGTATTATCATTGAGTTAAATTCAATTTTGTCTTCAAATCCAATGTTTGTCTCAAGATTTAATATTATGTTTATTGAAATATCTATAATATTTTGTTTATAATAATATCTTTTTATCTTTTCTATAATCTACAAAAGATGTAATACAAGGAATATACGTGGAACAAAGTTATAAAAATATAAATTAATGAATCAAAGAAATCCTATTACGAAGATATTATCACGTATTCATTTCTTATATTTAATTTTGGATGTGAAATGTAATGGTAATTCCTTTTTTATTCACTCCATATAACTTAGTATAATTTGAAGTAAGTAATAGTTATTTGTAATTTACAGAGGAGTGGCAGTCGCAGTGCAAGCCCTCGACGACCACGAACTGCAGATGGTGGACTAAGAGACTCGCGATCGCACTCAAGATCACGCAAGTCGCGTGAGCGGAAGGATTCGCATAGAGAAGTCAAATACTCGAGATCAAGAAGTCGTTCCGTGTCACGTGGTCGAAAGTCATATCGCAGCAGCAAGTACGCCAGTGTTGGCCATCGTGGCAGTCGCAGCCGGAGTCGCTCGCCATATCGCGGTGGCCGTTACTCCCGTAGTAGATCACGCTCGTATTCGCGATCACGATACTCTCGTGATCGACACGTATACCGGTCACACTCGCGCAGTCCAATGTCATCAAGGCGACGGCACATCGGTAATCGCGACAATCCCTGTCCTTCCCGTTGTCTGGGCGTTTTTGGATTATCAATTTTTACAACTGAACAACAAATTCAACACATATTCTCAAAATATGGTCCTGTGGAACGAGTACAAGTTGTTATTGATGCAAAGGTGTGTTGAGCTTAATGTATATTTAGTCTCATATATATATATATATATATATATATATATAGTATGCAGTAATCCATTAGTCACTCCCCAGATATTAACACTGGGAAATAGTAAAACTCCGCCAGAGATTTAGAACGATCATATCTAAGAGACCTGTGATACGTTAAAGGCCCTGGCCACATTTTTACATAAGTCTATGTGAATTAAAAATTGATATAATTTGAAGATAGCAATCAAATTCAATGGTGACGCAACAGTAATATATAGATTTTATATTTGTTGTAGACCGGACGTTCTAGAGGATTTTGTTTTGTATATTTTGATTCATCTGAGGATGCCAAAGTTGCTAAAGAGCAATGCACCGGCATGGAAATCGATGGAAGACGAATTAGAGTTGATTTCTCGATTACACAACGTGCTCACACTCCCACTCCAGGAATATACATGGGAAAACCTACGCATTTACATGACCGAAGCTGGGATGGACCGAGACGTAGAGAGTAAGTTATGTTTATTCCTCAAACACATTTCAAAAAGATTATTAATAATCACATTGTTTCTTTCTTTTTTATTTTTTTTATTTTTTTTATTTTTATTTTTTTTTTTTATTTGATCTGAAACACTAGGGTTAGCTATAGAGGAAGTTACCGCCGTTCGCCCAGCCCATACTACAGTCGCCGACGTTCACGCTATGACCGCTCTAGATCACGCTCTTATTCGCCACGTAAGTACAATTTCCACTTTAATATACGTTATGATATAAGCCGTCTACGTGGATATGTGTTCTCTATACTAAAGTGTATATTAAATGCATATGATATATGTAAATATACATATAGAATTGCAAATTATCTAACAAGGACTTCATATTTTCATAATTTATCGCACAACAGTGCTTACTGTAACGTACATTTTATTTTTTTATTTTGTTAGACCTTTATATAAAGATATTATTTTCACATTTTATGACGTTGGCTCTTTTAAAGATAACTCATCATCATAACTTTTTAGTATGATCAAGCATCTTATATGTTGTGTCATTTATGTTAATTTTTTACTTTCATGTAAATACAAATTAATATTGCATATATAATATGTTAGAAAGAATAGTCATATTTATTTGTTAAAATTGCTTATGAATCTCAAAAGAGATTTTGTGCATACAATTTTGTGCATACAGCACATTTTATTACAACCAAGAGTCGAACGATTAACGTTGTATTTCTTCATATTTTCGTAGACTGTTTATATTCTTATTGAAATGATAACGTTAATTAGATGTGAAGTAAGTATTTAAGTTAGCAAGAAACGACAGGGAGCATCAGAGAAATGCGCTCGATAAATCATACGGTAGTAGCTAAGCTGCAATCCGTAATTTGTAAAACAATCATGGTTTTTTTGTTGCTTAATGAATTTCAGGTCGGTATTAAGTGACATGAAGTGATGCGACAGACCAGGTGTTTAAGGAGAGCCATTGACCCAGATATTTCGTCAACGGGTCAAAATTATGAAATTAACAAAATTACTTTATATTACTATTCTTACCTTACCCATTTCTGCATCATATGCGATACAATCTTGCAAGCATTTATGTTATATAGTAATGTCGATACTAATCGTGGAAAAAAAGTGCAACGTATATAATAGAATATAGCATATCGTTTGCACGAAAATCAGTAAGGTTAGAATAGATGCAAAACCTTATTTTCATAAGTTTATATCGCCTCGTAGTATTATGAAGATAAGGTTTCAACTGTGTAAAAAAACAAGGCTATAATGTGAAAGCTGGAATATAATTGATCATTCGGTATTTCTTGTTCCATCTCTAGCTTACAATTGTATTCCAGCCGTTGGATAGAATCTTTAAAGAAAAATGTGGAAATATTCTCCTTAAAAAAAAATAAATAAATAAAAAAGGAAGGAAATGAAAAACGCAAAAATACACAAAAAGAAAAACAATAACAAGCCTCGGGTAAAAGTAAGTTCTCTAACCTGTTTGTTTGTTTATAAGGTTTTGAATCAAGAGGTATTGGATGATAGAGGGAAGTTTGAAGTTTCGCTCTGAAAAAATGAGTTTTGAAAAGTCGAAGACAAGATATCCGAAGACACGTTTATCTTGCTCGCATTGTCAAGAGTCAGAAGGTTTTCTCAGTTGCTTGTGACAAAGAATATGATCTGCAATTCATTTCCGGCTGAGAAGCCTCAAGCCTAGAAGAAAACTTCAAGTAATGCAAGCCCGAAGACAGAATCGAGTTGACCGTCAGACCCCCGACCGGGACGGATGAGTCGTTTGGTTGGGGGTGAAAACAGGGCCGAACGTGTTTCCGAAAATGTTCAAGAAGTTCATCGAAATCTTTTATAGAATAGGGACGAGCGTAAGGTGCTCCCAGACGTTTATACCGATCATATTCTTTATCAGTTGGTTTGGTTGATTTGGTCACGCGCTATCTTATTCGCTCTAGAGAACTATGCATATATTTGCATATTCTCGATATGCAAATCTCTATATCTATATACATATATGAAAATAAAGATAAAAGTTTGCATATTTCCTTTATCACATCCTCTCCCTCCACCATCCTGAGACCTCCGTTTTTTTCCAAGAGAACTTCGGTCTATTTTACCTACCTTAGGACCTTGACATTACATTTTATCAATAAATGCTGTTTCTACCACGTTCGACTCTGATCCCTTTCATTTTTATAATATTGCGGAGTTTCGTTTGGCGCACAACACATGAATCGCTTTTTACGCTTAGGATAAAAATGCTGCGGATTGATTCTTATAATGCGCGTTATTATTGCCTTTGCAAACATTTAGGTCTTAATCTTGTAAAAGTGTGTGAATGAATCCGAGACTTGGTCTGAAATCTAAATGCCAATAAAATCAGCTTCCAGCAAAGTCTTTTGTCTTTTTTTATTCCGATTATTATGTATTACCGCATATTGTCTCTGAAATTTGAATTCAAAAAATGATAGAAAACAAGAATATGTACTTGAATATCGACAGTGAAATAAATTATCTATTATTTCTAGACATGTTATGAGTTAATCATATCTAAATAGCATATTTTTCTATTAAATTTTTAGCAGATTTCTTCTATAGAAAGGGAATTGTTATATTTGTGTATCTCAAACCATGTGCCATTACTATTGATGAAATATTCGATTTTCCAAATGCATTGGTGCAAATGATATTCGTAACAAAATTTAAAAGAGTTCAAGATGGGAGATTACCCATTCGAGAAAAGGAGATACTTGAAAAAAATGAGCGTACCTTTGTAATTTCATTTCATTTTTAATGTAACATGGAATATCAAATTCATATTTTTGTTTATAAATTTAAACTTTTTACATGTAAACATAATTAGTGACAGTGATATTAAATTTATATATATTCAAGTTTGAAACTATCGAGAGAGCGATCGAGCCATCGAGAGTCCATATCGATCAATCGATTAGCTGCAGTTGCAGTTGTATGTACAATTTTTACATTCCAAACACAAACAACATTGAGATTCTCGTAATCTTTTTTGATCCATATTATCGAGAAATAAAAAAAGAACAAATTGAACCCATGTGAATGAAAGAAACGAATTTTCGAGAATGCAAAAGGCAAAGAAGAAAGGTAAAATGCAGCAACCCTCATCGTCCTTCGCCGACTGTGCGGAAGCCACGCTGACGGACGAGGACGTGGGCAAGGACTTCGGCATCCTCATAAACGCACCGCTCTCAAAAGGTGGACATTTTGTCTTAAAGTCGGAAAAAACATGGGCCATCGATTCGTCGCAATATTCAGAATTCTTTACCCTGAACCTCAAAATGCTGTCTGCTGCGATCGACTGTGTCCCATTTAACGAGTACGTCGATGTAGATGACAGGTATTTCGTAGTGAGTACTCGAGAATATCGGCTCAAATTACGCGAGTGAATTCTATCTCGATCGAATAACTGATGAGCGAGTAATCTGCATTAACCATTCCTCTTAGAGCGATCAGTTGACAAGCATCTACAATAATGCCGAGAGAGGCAAGGCAGCTTATAACGCAATTTTGAATGAGCTAGATACGTCGAGTTTATCGAATGCTGAAAATGAGACCGAGAACATGCAAAATCAATCAGAAAATCTGACGGCAAATGTGAAGTTTGAATCAAATGACAATGTCCAAGATTTAGAAGAGGATTTAGATTTTTTACTATCTCTAAAGGAACCTGTTCAGGATACTCGGATAGGAATTGCACAATCAATGTCACTACCTGTATCTCATAATAGTGGTAAGGCATTAAAAGCAAAAGATATTAGATATATTCTGTTTAAGATTTCTATAATCTTTGTAATTTTTGTCTTGAAGATTATGGGATCAATTATAAAGATTTTATCTTTAAAAAGCTAATTATAAATATAATTTATATTTTTATAATTTGAAAAGGATTTTTTTTCTTTGCAATATATCAAATATAAAGAACTCATATCACAAATATATACCCATTAAATTTGTTCCAGATTCTAAAACGAAATCAAAAAATGTTCCGAATAAACCAATCGACTTAGAAAAATGGCTGGATTCTGTTTTAGATGATTAGTTCCATTTTTTCCATATTATTGAAGCATATAAAAAAAATCTATAAATATCTGACAAAACGAAAAAAAAAATAGATAATATAAAATTAGGACATCTATTTGACACATGTAAAGTAATCAAAACATGTAAAGAAATATATTGTTATAAAATTATATGAATTAATTTTTATACATAAAAAATATATATTCAAATGCATTTTCTTAAAGAATAATCTTAGAGAATTGTCCTTATAGCTTATCTTCACAGTTTCTCAAAATGCAACATTATCATTAATTTTTGAACTTTTTCGTAAGAAATATATGCATATAATCATATACCACAAGCATAATGGCACCACCTGGACCTAATCTCAGCACCTTTGGCACCAAGCCTTTATATAAAGCTTTAAATCTAGAATGATAGATTATGTATGAGTGTAAAACTTGAGCTCATGGACTTAATTATGGTAAGTAAAATATATGTAGATACCCTTCTCTTTTATAAACAATATGCATGGTGTTCAGTGTTCCTTTGTATAGTGTACTATCCTGTGACCCCTGAATGCGACTTTTAGCAACATCAAATGGTATGTTTAAGCAGGAAGCAACAGTACCTGATACAAATCCTATAGCAACCTAAAAAAATGTTTAATGTGTGCTACAAATCGTCAAAAAGAAACAATGTACAGCTATATATCCGTTGTGTATTATCACAATAATTACTTTAGTTAGAAATTCCAACCAAGGTTCTTTTCTGGCTGGTATATATCCTTTAACAGAATGGTAGAAACCAAAATAAAATGAATTGAACACTGCGTTTCTCATTATAGTGGCTGAGAGTCCTTTGTTTAGACCATTCAATCCAAAGCCATACTTTGAGACTATTTCTTTAGTCACTGCAAACGTCGACGGACTTTCTTTGACATGCTTCCGATTAGATTGCAGTTTTACTTTGACTACTTCAAAAGGGTTAACCAATATAGCTTCTGTAACACCGGCGAAGAAACCAGCGCATGAGAATGTCTGCAATGTTGCAACTTATTTATCTTGCAAACAATTAGCGGACTGTGGGTTAATAATCGTATTAGAGATTAATTACCAACGGAGTGGGTGCACTTGCGCCAAATAAGAAAAACTGTTTATATTGCTCGAAAGTAAAAAACTAAAAGAAAAAAATTTTTTATAAATAAAAATAAAACTAAAACTTTTGCAAACAGACTTACTTTAACTGCACGTTTGGGTGTTTCTACAATTATCGGAGGTAAAATGCCTTTCCAAAATGCTGGTAAACCTTCAGTCTTATACATTTTAATCATACAATCACGAATTCCTATAATTATATTAGTGCTGCTAATATACGATCTGATATGTGCTGATAATGTATGACATGATAAGTGTTGCTATTATAAAAAGTACCTGTATAATATAATGGATCTGATTTTGCTGTCTTCACTTGGAGCTGAAAACGTGTTTTAACAAGATCCATTGGATGCATTATGCAAACCTCAATGAATCCTGCTGTTCCTCCAGCACCAATCTGGATGACAGCTTCTTTTAAAAGGCTCTCTGTGGTATGACCTGACATCTTTGCAGTTTCAGTAAAAGATTAATATAAAATATAGAAAAAAAAATCAAAATAACCGAGGTATGTTATTTTGTATATCAATATATATTTCTCTATATTGTCATTTATTAGAGATCATATCTGAAAATAAAGAACTCAATTAAATATTTTATTAAATCGTTGAATAATATAAATAGTGTATGCTGTATTACAAAAAGTAATAATATTCATCAGTTTCTCATTTCTATGTTTTTCTAGTTGTTTAATATAACGTTCCTTATTCTTACTGGCTTAACTTAAGCAAATTAAGTAAAAAGATGTATGCCTTTTTTAATAAAACAGGAAGTATTAATTTAGTATCGATACTTGCACTTTTGTTTATATAGAATAAAAAAGCTATTCTACTTTCACAACTCTAAAGCCTAATCTTGATAGAAGTTCCTGTCAGTGGTCCATACTACGTATAGAAAGAAATCTGAAGAACATCACGACCTAAAAGTAGTTTGTTGAGTTGGAATCTATTTTTAGATCTCAGAAAAGAACATAACCTTCAATGCAATGATTAACACTTTATTCGCATAAATTTTGGATCCATTTTATTTATGAATATATATATATATATATATAAACTGAAATTTGCTTCAGGTACAATATTAAAATGATCTATCTTTTATTAATATATTGGCATATATATAGAATATTATAAATTATAACATTCTTTGTTGTTAGTTTTATATATTAATTATATAAATACAAATTAAATAATTTATATATACTTTATATAAAATGCAAATATCAAGTCAGTCATATGAAGCTATCAATAACTTCTAGATAACATTAAAAAGATATATATATATATATATATATAAACAAACACACACTTAAGGTTTTTATCAATGGTTGCATAATATTTAACTTATTGATAACATTTTATGTATATGTAAATATGTCAAATTATGTAACTTTTAAAAATATATAAAATAATTATCATATCTCAAAAATTTAATTACTAGAAAATGTCATTTTGATCTTAATATTATAAACAAATAATATACACTTTCTCTAATTAAATTAAAAATATCGGAGCAAATGCAGTGATAGCGGAATATTTTATTCCTACAAACACAAATCTTACTTACATGTCATCAATCACATCGCATAAATAAATAAGTCAATAAGTTAATGTCCACAAATTCGTCGAAACTGGCAACTCATCGCGACAAATATGTCATAGATTCGTTATCTAATCGCATTGCATAATCGTGCGATTAGACGTCAATGATTTCGTTTTTTCTGTAATAACTTACATTAAAATCGTTGGTTCAAGAATTGCAGAAAAACCAAGGAAAAAAAAAAAGATAAAAGAATCGTACTATGTAAATTCCTCGCAGTCGCGGTATATCGATTTTTCTTCTCGACAATCATATGAAAAACCGTCGACTCACAACAGCACAAAGCACCTTTCATTCTCGCTGATCTTCGACGATCACATGATGTGTTTGTCATGTTCATGCGTAGTGGCGAATCAGCGCACTTTTTCTCTCTTTCACTACTATTTCGCTCGTTTTTAAGTTACGTTTATCATCGATCATCGTTCATCGATCTACGGTCCGTCGCGGACCACGTCGCTATCTCGTCGAACGGCTAGAGCGACAGTTTATAAAATCGTAAAAACGTCTCGTTCCCTCCTCTTCTATTCACCTTTGTACTCGCGATGTCCAAAGTTCGAGACGTTATCGTTGTTCGCGCCATGTCGCAATGACTCGCTGGTGCACGCACCGACGCTAATTGGCTCCCCGGCATGTGTAATCACCACGAACGTAAATTCGAGTCGACCGACAACCGACAGTCCGTCGCCGCCGCGCGATGAGTTCCGCGTGATATTTGCGGCTCTTCTGCATATCTCTGTTTGCGTTTCGATCGTCATTTGTATCTCGTAACGGTCGTCGTCATGCCAACCGAACAAAATACGAGCGTCAGGCGTCGAAAGGTACGTAACAACAATGATCCCGGATCAGTGGATCTATGTCGCAAGTCATTCCTCGGCATTCGCTTTTTGAACGACGAGGCGCCAACTCTGTGCCACGTCGCGTCTTCTCAGGAAATGCAGGAAACATCCATAGAATACTCGCTCGAGCGAACTCGTGAATATTATACACGCGCACGTGCACGCGAGCGAACCAGAGTTCACGCGCTAAGATGCGTGATATTGGCTATGTTCCGATTCATGCGACTTGCACGCTCGTGAACGCCGCTCGTCCTCGTTTAATATTTGTTAGACAACGAGGGTGAAAACGATTCTATGAGCGATGCGAGCGATGAATCGGAACATAGCTACGCGTGCACGCACGATAGGCGAGGTGGGTTCAAATTTCGAACGTGCCTCGTCCCTCAACCCGCGTCACGTGATCGGCATCTCGCGTTGACATGCGACGAGCGCGCAATTGCGGCCGCTCGAGGCGCGATGCAGCGCGGAGCGCGAAGCACTGCACGCTTGGGCACGGCACATCGTCATCGGCATCGGCATCGGCATCGGCATCGACATCGGCTGACTCTCAGCCGTCGTCGCGCGTTATCGAGCGAGAACTAGCACACTCCTTATGACAAGCGCTCGTTGCCCGGCGGATCGTACGAGTCGCCCTAGATGCAATACACGCTCGTGAGTGTAGAGATCTGGACCGACGTAGAGAAGTTTCGAGCATTCCGGCGAGGTTAATCGCCATGGCCTTCCTCGTGTCGGGGTGACCTCGAGCGAGTTAACTTGATCGGCGATTGACTCACAGTGACCTTGACAACATGCTCCGATTGAGATGATTGACGATTAACTCGTTAGAACACCCCAGTAAGCGATCTGTCCGTAGCATGTCAACATGTCACAGATTGGCAATAAATCCAGCATCATCTGTATCTGCGTTAAGCTCGTGTTTTGCCAGCAGAGCCTGCTAGCGGAATCTCATAATGGATTGTCCACAGAAACCGATCAAAATCTATCATCTCATAAACATTTAAGGAAAATATATTATTTAAATGATTATGAAACAACAAATTCTGCTTGGTTTCTGCAGTTAATCTGACATTCTGTTGGCAATTTCCGATATATTTCTACCGATAAAATTTGTAGCAGATATTTTGCAAAATCTGGCAGATTTGACTAGGATTTTTGTTAAGAATAAGAGATTATTATTATATATGAATTTATTACATATGAAAATAAAAAGAATTTTGTCAAATTTGAGAAAAACATGAAAAAAAACCTGGAGATGATAAATACAATTAGAAACAGAAAATACTGATGTCTGTCCATTCTTAAAAATTTTACTGCAAGCGTAATTGCACTGGTTGAGTCAATCACTAATCGAGTTAATTGAAGTTTGATCAAAGCCAAGTCTTGTCAAATGACATTTAAAATATTTTGTTAATATAGATAGAATTTTTTTCGTTAATCGAAAGAAAGAAAAATTTTAAGAACGCAAATTAGAAATTTTGTTATAGATAATTTTTTGGATTAAGTTTAATTGATCAAATTTAGTTATAGTTATCTTAATAGGAAAAATATCTCAAGAAAACAGTTGGCTCAAAATAAGTATATATATATATATATATATATATGTTGTAAATATATAGACGTAGATCTCACAATGTGTCTTGCGTTTCAGCTGAGAACTGAAAATGAAGAAGAGCACGATAATGAATTGGCATCCTACCAGAAGAAAACCACTAGCCAGCCGGGAAAGAAATATTTTACTATGCTAGTAGTGCTTGGTACATTGTTCCTAGGTTACATAGCCATAGCAAATGACTTAAAACCTATCAAGATAGGTAGCAAAGCTATAGATACTCTAGCGCTCTCATTTAATTTACAAAAACCGTTCTACGTGGTTGTCATTGATGCTGGATCTACTGGGAGTCGCGTATTGGCATTCGGTTTTCACGAGTCATTTCTCAATGGCAATTTAGTATTGGATAATGAATTGTTTAAAGAAGTAAAACCTGGATTGAGCTCGTTTGCCGATAAACCAGAGGAAGCCGCAAAATCTCTGACTGTACTTCTGAATGAAGCGAAAACTGTGATTCCGCAATCTGAATGGTCTCGTACATTGCTAACCATGAAAGCCACGGCAGGACTAAGATTGTTGCCCGAGCATAAAGCAAATGGCATATTGGAGGAGTGCAGAAAGTTGTTCCAGACGTCCGGATTTCAGATCGCGAGAAATTCTATCTCCATAATGGAAGGCACGGACGAGGGAATTTTCTCCTGGTTCACTGTCAACTTTTTGTTGGATCGTTTTAACTCGCTCAGCTCGCAGATTACCGTAGCCGCATTAGATCTCGGCGGTGGCTCAACGCAAGTCACGTTTCAACCGGACAATGCTCAGGCCAAAAAATTGGAGAAACACGTTTACTCAATTAATGTATTCAATCATAACATGAGTTTATATACGCACAGTTACTTAGGAATGGGTCTAATGGCTGCCAGAAAAGCAATTTTGACTTATGACATGAATCTCGAGGACACGAATCTTAAAATTCCCATAGAAATACATTCTGAATGTATCAATCCGATTGTATCTGCTGAATGGTCTTATGGTGGACGTGATTACATTGTGAAAGGTCCCACAAATGGCACGTACAAATTAGTGAAGACTCAAAATTTTGCCGGTGGAGATGAAAACAAGCCGATTGTACGCTTTGCAGAATGTTTAAAAATTATTGAAAAGTACGTTAATACTCTCACAGAAAAACCGATAGGTTTGAAGGATCATGAAGTGTACGCGTTTTCGTATTATTTTGAACGTGCGACAGAGGTAAGGATTAAAAAATATTTATTAATAATAAAAATAAAAATATTTCACTAATGTTAATAATTTTTAATTATATATGTATACATATAATAATAAATAATATAAATAAAAATAAAATATATATTATAACTTAAAAATATAATTACATACATACGATTACTAATTTAACATGAAAATAAAAAATTATGAATGAACTTATTTGATATTACTATAAATTAAGCTTACTTTAGACAAATATAAAAGATGAAATTTATATTCATTTATATTCATTTTATTTCATTTAGGTAGCGTTAATAGATCCATTTTTGGGCGGGATAGTACAATTAAGTTCATTTTTGAAGCAAGCTATGGAAACGTGCGATTATCCAAACACAGATCAGCCATTTATGTGTTTAGATCTGACATTTATTTACGTTCTACTAAAAGATGGATTTGGGTTAGAATCGTCGACTAAGTTATATGTAAGTAGAAATAACATATGATATTTTTATTATCATGTCTTCTCAGAAATAATGGAATATTTTTAATCTCACAGCTTTATAAGAAGATTAATGGCCATGAATTAAGTTGGGCACTAGGAGCCGCATTCAATGTTCTCCAAAATGGACTTTGACGTTATTTTATCATTATTTTATTAATAAATGAGTTTTTAGATTTATGTTTTTATTGAAAAGACAAAATGGGAAAAATGTAATCAGGGAAAGGATGCAAAAATAATTTGTATTAACAAAACTTAATGTTTTTTGTACAAAAACTTTGAATTTGGCGAAATATTTGATAATTATCAACGTTCGCTGCACAAATGCCTAATCGTACAATCTACTTATTATCACTCCTACGAAAAGAAAGCAGTATTTGACATATATTTTTAGGTATAATACATTTTTTATCTGAAATATATAATTAAAAATTAAAACGGAGAACATATCGCCGCACGTTTGTAATACATTCTTATAAGATTTACGTGTTATTTCAATATGTATTGTTTAATGATTTCTGTAATTTGTTACATTCGGTTTTTAATTTTCTGGCAATGTTTCAACAATGACAAACGATGCGCATGAAGATTTATCTCACAAAATAGTAAGCACAAGTTGATAGGATATTAAAGTCAATCATTCTTTAAAATCAGACAGTTCCTATTTTTTCTTTTAGCATTCCCATTCCTTCTTTTTGATAAATGATGGTAACAAATTCTACGATAAAGCTACCAAGTTTGCGACTCTGGCACTAATGTATTCGCAATATCAATCAATGATAAAATTCATTCGCGTTAGTCATTGTATAAAATTATACGTTAAAATTAAAATGCAACTCATCATGGAAAATTGTTGAGTTCATACGAATGTATTTTTGTGGCGACATATCTGCTATAAGATCGTCAAACGAAAAATTACAGGAAGAAAAAAACGAAATCTGTAACATATCTCGATGCACAAAAACTGCAATTATCACCATGAAGTCGTAAAGTACAAATATATTTACCCCGATGCTATTAACTATCTGTTAAAGTATGCCAACGATGTACATAACATTCGATTTTTATATGTATCGCTGCATTGCGACATTTTATGAAATTTTCTTCATTGTTCTAAGGTCTTATAATTCCTCGATTATTGTTTATGTGTCCAGCAGCATGATGAATTATGTACACATATGTGTATAAATGGTAAATCGTTAAAATAATTGGCACGAGCCAACATTCTATTCTCTGCTGTCATAAAAATGAGGACACAATTTGCGTATATGTAACATGTGTATATAGTGCCTTTAAACTGTTGTTTTTAAATAAAGCAAACGTAAGTTATTTCTCTTTTTTTATTTGACCTCTTTAATATATTTGATTACTTATGTTATCTTGTATCTATGTTAAAATGTGATATATTTTATATTATCTAATTTTAAACACATAAAGTTATCTTTTATATCCTTTTATCACAATATGAATCAATATGATTAGATATTACTTGATGCTAACGAATGGTTTTAAAAAAAAATTCAATTGAATTGAATTTGTTTTAGAACTCTTGTTGAACCATACTGTAATGTATTTTTTGATAAAGTTTATTTCATGTTAAGTTTTTAACAGATGTGAAAATATTAAAATTGATGTGCTTCTATATGGAAATGATTCCCTGATTCTGCTTGGAAAATGATTCAATTCATTGAATCTAAATCGGTTGATTTCAAATCGAATGATGTTCTACGCTTGCGACGAGCAGAGGCGCGAAAACTCTACGTTTCACCGAAGATGCAACTATGTCTGTCTTGATCTTTACGACTTCTAGGAATTACGAAAACACGGAGGTCGATTTCACGTCATTGCGACCACAATGCGTGTGTTACGCGAATATTTACATGTCTATGAACCCCCGACAATATAAATATCCATATTAAAATGTCCATTGTGCATCCGATTTCTCGTCACTGATACTCACTGTGCCGTTAGTTTATCGTCAACAGTTCCGAAATAGCAATAAGAATGAGAATATCTTCCTTCAGAGGGAGAAAAAGAAAAAGAGAAAGATCTCAGCAGTTATATTATCAGAGGCAAGAATCGAGAACAAGCCATTATTGTGAGCGTTAACAAATCGCTCACTGTTGAAGTTATACAAACATAGGTGAACTACGCTCTCACCTATGTCCGTCGCGTTAAGATAAGTGGAAACGATACCTTATTCAAAAAAAAAAAAAAAAAGATGAACGCATGGAATTCGATTTTCTCTTGAAGCGTAATAACGAAAGATCATCGTCATTTATCGTCGAAACTTCATTCCAGAAGCCACGAGGGATCCCAGATAGCTCTTTTTATCTCTCGTCTCGTGAATTTTTAACAGTGGTAGTGCATCTTAACAGTGCTCCGTTGTTTTACACTTATCTTTTTTTCTCTATGTTTTTTTTTATGTCCATTTCTATCAATGTAGATTAATTTTACTCTCGGTTTAAGTTATTTTTTATCTTTATTTAGTTTTTAAGAATTCAGACAGAAGATAAGGAATACATCAAACCGAGATTAGAATGAAAATAAAAAATTATATACATTGGTAGAAATTATATACATTGGTAGAAATTGCTTATCATACTTAACTTCAATTCAAATTCCGATTAATTTAATTGACGAATAATAAATGACGAATGTCTAATAATATTTCTATTTTGTCAACGTATAGAATTTTTAATCTTTTTTTTATAACATATAGGAGGAAAGATTAGAAATTAATTAAATTGTTTGCGAAAAAAATTAGATTATAGACAACAAGTTACATAGAAATTTTTTATTCCAAGCAGAATTGCCGGAATAAATTAATCGTCGATGAAATTAATTAGTTTTGTTAGAATGAAATCCTTAAGGCGACTTTAATCAAACTCCAATTAACTTAATCGATGATTAATTCAATCGACAAAATTCTGCTTAAAGCAAAAAATTTCTGTATAACTCTATTGTAATCTTTTTTTTTCTCTTTAAGAATATTACTTAAATAAGGACTAAATCGTTGATTAAGTTAATTTGGTCAAAATCTTTTTATATATTCTTCTTTTTCTCGATTATTTTATATCACGAACTTTTGTTTCTGCTGTCCTGGAATTTCCTTTTTTTCTTCTTATATATCTTTACACATGTAAATATCAACCGGTTCTATTTACACGTATGTACATAAAGAGCATAAAGAGCGAGAATGAGCAAACGAGAAAGGATACTTGATTAATTTTCAAAAAGTCAAGATTATCAATTCTAATTTATTCATCTAACGCTTTGAAGAAAAAGGTAAGTAAACGATAAAACTGGTTGAACTGCATTTTACATCAAAATCTTTTAATTACTTAATTACTTTAATTGAGATATTGTTACACTTCATATATGTATAAAGACATTTCATCACAATAATTATTGTGCGTTCGTTATCGTGAAAAAAAAAAAAATTGTCTTGAATATTTTTATTTGTAGTTCCTTACAGACTCTTCGTTCTTCGTTCCGGCGTGTTTACTTTGCACTCGCTCGACATTGATTTCGGAATTGATCTCCACATCCCGTACCTCGGAAGGTCAAGTTAAAAAAAAAAAAAAGAAAGAAAAAATCGACATTAAACGGATTATATTTAATATTTAACGAGCACACTCGCATTTATTCCTGAATTTGCGTTCGTAGGTCAGGACAATTTAATTTGGAGTTTTTCGATAATATATAACCCGCCTTCGAAATTCATATCATTTCAAAATGGTACGGACGGATGTATTTATATATGCTCATAAGCCATCGTTTGGCAGCTGCTAAATATATGATGTACGAATATGGGTCTCAGTTAAATAATCACTTTCTGGATATATCCTCTTTGTGGTGGATCCCGCCGTCTGCCTATTACGTATACATCGTTTTATATATATATATATATATGTGTGCAAATAGAGAATTAAAACTCGACTTCATCAGGGTCCCAACAGTGATCCCAAAGAGATCACTCCCGCGGCCCTCGATACGATTCCGTAAATCTGTAAATCGCGCCTCTTCCGAAGATTCACGCGACGTGAGCGTGCGAAGTGGCAGGAGAGAGAGGGGAGAGAGAGAGAGAGAGAGAAAAGAAAAAGAAGAAAGAAAGAGAGGAAATTCGTTCAGGGACGACCGACGGTCTCTGTAAGTTGGGGTTGCTGGTATTTATTCTGCGTCGTGTTCTCTCTCCTCGTGGCATGTAGGCGCACGTAGGAGGTTCCGAAAAATCAACTGTGATAACAGTGCCAGATCCTAGATTACGGTCGATAGATGCAATGTCAAGAAGCGTATGTAGAAGCGTGAAAGGATCGTGCGACAATAATCGCGTAGGAGAAATTCGCGCCGATAAATGAACGCGTCCCCGAGGCTGCTGCTGACAAACACCGCTTCCCTATTGAACGTAGCATGTAACGCGCGGACGGCGACGTTCCCGCAATCGCGTAAGGTAAGCGAGTTTCCCGCGAAAACGGCGACCCACGCGCCCCTCGCCGAGAAACCTCGCGATGACCGATCTCGCTTTGTCGCGAGTTACTTGATCCAGCGGTGTATGCTAGGTTAGGACACCGATCAATCCCCGTTCCCTCGTGAAAATCGCCTCGGACTGTTAACGATCGTTCTCGATCGCGGAAATTGCGGAAACGTGCGATTCTGTCGAATTCGATCATCTTGCATACCTCTTCCTTATCTCTTATCTCTGTTTGATTTGCCTTAGGTGTCGTGTTCGTGCGATTTTACTTACTTTCTCCAATGATCCTTTCAGATCTTTTGTATGCCAGAACAGACTTGGCAACGATCACTTCTGGAAAATCTATACAAGAATCCTCTCTGGAAGGCTTTGGTTTCCCATTATTTGGACCTCGCTGTTTCTATGGATGATCCTGCGTCACATCAGAAGTGTATAAAAGTCAAGATGGAACCTTATCTTGATGCTTGCCTTACCCAGAGTAATGCCACCACGATGTGCGATATACCATTTCACACAGCGGCGAACAATTTGATATATTGTCAGACTGGAGTATTTACGGATACGGCACATAGTGTTAAAGCCAGCGTATGTACAACAGATACAAAAAAATATATTGACAACAAACAAAGATACAAGACTATAAGAAAATGGAGACGACTTGAAAAAGGTAAAAATTACTATCTTTTTTTTTTTGTTTTTTCAAATATTAAATTTTCAAATAAATATACAAATCTTCTATAATGCTTACATAATTGTACAACAAACACAATATCTTAAATATTTTTAGATAGACCAATTAATACTACGGAAGATTCTTTCATATTGAAACTTCTATCTTTCAATATCCTGGCTCAAAACTTGTTGGAAGATCATTTATATCTCTATACAAATCACAACAAGAAAGCTTTAAAATGGAAAACACGAAAATCTCTCATCATACAAGAGATATTTGAAGCAGAGGCAAATGTACATACTTGTTCTTCAGCATTGTAATATGAAATTTGATATGAAGAGATAATATTGTGTGCTGTTATCAAATATTCCAGGTAATATGCCTTCAGGAAATGCAGGAGGAGCATCTGCTAGACTTTGTGGCTCCGTTTAAACAGCATGGATATGAATATTTATATAAAAAGAGAACTAACAACAAGGTGGACGGCTTGCTCTTGTTATATCATTCTGATCAGTTCGTTTTGTTAGATTATGCAAAGGTGGAGTTATATCAATCCAAAGTCGAGCTTCTAAATAGAGATAATGTCGGAATAATCGTTAAATTGTCTCTCAAAGATAATCCAGAAACGCAAGTAGTAATCGCCACTACGCATTTGTTATATAATCCGAGACGCAACGATGTACGATTGGCGCAGATACAGCTTTTATTAGCGGAAATAGAACGCATTGCATTCATCGAGAACACTATGTAAGGAGACGCTTTAGTGAAACTATTTGCTTATTGCGTCTGATTTTTACAAATATTGACTTGATAATAAAATTAATTTTGTAGAACGGGCCCGAAATATTTACCAATTATATTGGCGGGTGACTTCAATTTGGAACCATTCACAGGCGTTTATAAGTTCCTGACAGAAGGTTCATTTGAGTACTATGGCAAAGGACGGAATTTGGAACCTACTCAATATCGTTCCCTGTCCAACTCTTTAATACCATCACGATTATGTGTCACTGACAACTGTCAGCATTTTAATATCTTGACTCAAAGATTGCGAAAGGAAGGCACTGGTAGAGTCATGGTATGTTTTCGCATATATAAATAAAAATCTATGAAGTCTTTTTATATGAAGTCTTTCTATTCTATATTAAGGAAATATTGGAGGAAGGAAATATTCTATATTAAGAGAATATTAAGGAATATGCTTTTCAGTCCATCCAATATTCGTTGATTCTAAAGGTTCTAAAGAAAGCAAGCTTTCAATTCTAAATTTTATACTTTGATCTTTTTTCAATCTATTCTTTCTTTCTATTTTTATATTTCGGGAATTACTTTTCTAATTATATTTTCTAATTGTTTTTAAAATCAGTTGGAAAACAGCGAATCACATCTTCAGAAACAAGATGAGAATATATCCACGCCTTGCAATCTGCTACAACAAAACATCAACAGTGATACCTGTTATACGCAAGTCATCGAAATCGTGCAAGGTCATTCCGCAAAATTCTCATCCGGTACTCTAACACATCCCTTTAACATGCGCAGCGTTTATACGCACACAGATGCTCACGGTGAGAAAGAAGCAACGACGCATCAAGATGAATGGATTACTGTGGACTATATTTTCTACAGCAACATACAACCTTTAGAAAAATATACTCTACCTACAGTAAGCCAATGCGCTGCATTGAGAATACCAAATTTTGTAGTAGGTAGTGATCATTTATGCTTAGGCGCTACCTTCCAATTACCGAAAAAGAAATCTACTTTAAAACGCAACTTCTCATCTTCTTATATGTTGAAATAAAATATTTGGTAAGGAAGGAGAGATACATCGATAATTTATATCAGTTATTTATGTTGATAAATTAATAGATAGTATTTTTAATTTCCATAATAAAGCCATAATGTTTCCATAATGTTTTTAGACGAATACAAAAAATACATTTTTCTTTAGTTGTGAAAATTATAAAATGTTTTCTCTAACATCCAAAAAGCTACAAAGAATATTTTTTAGCTTTTGTCTTTAATATTTCTTTAATTAAATAAAAATTAATTATTTTTAGTTCTGTTTTTAATTCTTTCAATGATGAGTAAACAACTATTTAAGTTTTTGTTTTCTATAATGTTTTTGATTAAAAATAGTATAAGTATTTTGTTTCAACTATCAACATCTATTTTTGAAAAAAAATATCAAATTAGTTTTTATTTTAAAATATTGATTTAAAAAATTTGTGCCAGCCATATTTTACTTTATTTTACTTTAGACTAGAGAAACTATGTATCACACACATATATATATATATATATATATGTGTATGTGTGTGTGTGTGTGTGATATATAAGAACTATGACGTGATAAAAAAAAATAGGTAAAATGAATAATTGTGATTCTACAAACTTGATATAATAGTAAAATGTAAAATATATTGTAGAAATTTTATATACAATAAATAAAAAATATTCTGTATAATAAAATTATATATTACAGTGTTATTAAGCTCATTAGTTTATACCGATTCATTAACTCTCTTATAAAATTTTAACTGGACTTATCTGCACAGCACCATTGTGCAGTTTTGGCTCTTTATATGCTACTACGCAAGTTTTACTGACGAGATTATTTTCTTTACGAACAGAACAATTTGTATGGCAAAACTTCGCGAATGCCTTAAATCTTATTTGTAACTCTACGTCGCCGCCGTTAGGACCAATTAAAAACTCACATTTAAGCAGATTTGCTCTTCCTTTCATACAACATTCCAAATATCTATAATCTGTTGTATATAATTCACTGATATTTTTAATTTTTATGTTTAGAGCCTGTCTCAGAATGCCAGTCACAAACACGTCGTCTATCCAAAAATATTCACGGGAAGATTCAGCATAATCGATCAGTCTACTTGCTACCCATGAATGCAGAATGTATAGCCAACCAGAGACAAAATCGGGATAAATGTTACCCGCATACTCCGCCTTGCTCACGTACCATTTGTTGGCTGGCTCTCGAACAGGGATCATATTTTTCAGGACATAACCCGCTAAAGAATTCTCTTCTATTATACCAGAGCGTAACTTTTCCAACACACCATATATATTTATAACAATGTCATCGTCCATTTTCATGATATATTTAACGCCTTTGCAATTATTTGCTGCCCACTGAAGACCTATCAAGTGCTTACGAGTCAAATTTCTATAAGTGTCCACAAAATCCCCTTGAAGTATGTCATTGAACCGTCGTGATTCGTCCAGTAATGCATTCTGCGACACGTGCGTCTTCCTTTCGGCATCACCGCTTAATGTACCGAGTAAGAATATTCTTCCGATTCCTAAAGCCTGCAACTCCTCATCCGTATATGCTCGCCGTAAAGCGCTTCTTGCAGAGGGTTCACCCGCATAAGACGTAATGATCCATATCAAAAAGGTAGCTTTGCATGGTGGTTTGATTATAATTTTTGAAATTCTTGATGATTTGTCAGCCATCTCGTTTGTTTGAACATACATTAAATTTATTTTTGGAGTCTGTGGACATAAACTTCTCTCTACAAATGTAACAAACAATAAAACACATCCTATGCAAACAAGCAGCAATAAAAATCCAAACTTCAAAAGCATGTCTGTCTTTGCATTTATAATACTGAAGTTCGAGTAATAATGAAAGTTATAATAGTAGTTGTAATTTCTTGAATCACAATGTCTTTATAAGCACTCCTCCAAATTGTTCTCTAAATATTTATTCTTAAAATCATGATGATGATTCATTCTTCCTAGGATATTCTTTTCTTCTCTTCTTAATAACATAAATTTTGGAGCTTTTATAATAACTCAGTTGTAAAATTAAAATTCAATAATCAATTGTATAAATTTCATATTCTTCTTCAAATTTCTATTAATAAAATCAATTGATTTAAAATCAATTCAATTTACTTTTTTGTTTAAAGATTCAAACTAATAAAATTTAATTTTTCATCAATTTTTAATTGCCATTTTAATATCTCTCCTTTTTGATCTTAAATATTTTGACAGGATATAATGTCATCAATAAATTATAATATTTTATCTGGATTCATTCCTTATATATCATTCCTTATATCTTCATTCATTCCTTATATCTCCTGGATTCATTCCTTATATAATATCATCAATCATTAGAGATATAAAATTGAGCTAAAAACTGTTCCTTAAAGATCATGGAAAACTCTTAAAATTTTTTCATTATTTCTCTTTTACAATCAATATAACATCTCTATAACATTTAAGATAAGTCAGTAATGTTAGTAATTCTTGAAGGTAATTTTCTTTAATCAATTTATAAATTAGCAAACTATATTTGACTGAATATCATAAGATCCAACTATATTTGACTGAATATCATAAGATCCAATATTCGGAAATGCTATATAATGCCTCCTCTCAAATCTTCCATACTGAATATCTAAAAAAATATATAAATTATTAAAATATTCTACTTTTTAAAAAAATAAATTAACAACTATAAATTTTTTTATATTTTTTCGCATATGATATAAATTTTTAAATAATATTTCTAAACTTTTCAAAACTAGATGCTAATAAAATAAGCTTCTTCATAGGATCATCAATAAAAATAACCTGAAATTTCTCTAATCATCCATAATAGCATTTAAGAAAATATTATTCAAAATATCAAGAATTATCACAAGGTAATTCCAAGTAACTTTTAATATCACATATTCAACTATTTTTTATTATCAAGTATTAAATTAGAACCACATAAAAAAATTTGATTATGAAAAATTCACATTCACTAAAATAGAAAATTATCATTTTTTTGCTGTATCGAGTCTATATTGAAACTAATAAGAATTAAAGTCCCTTAGAGATAAAGAGTGGTTCATAACCAGCTTTTATTAGTTCTTATTAAAATTATTTTAGAAACCAACCATAACAGAGTCCATTATAAGATTATTATGATCTGGAGGTCAATCATGTAACTTTACGTGAAATTTTTCACTTTTCATTTTTCACTTTTTACTTTTCATTTTTCACACCTTGACATTTCACGTACAGTGATTATGTATGTAGTTTGGATGCGTGGAAAGTGAAATCATGAAACATTTTTTATACAGGTTTTATAGTTAATGAAAATTATTTTATTGGTACAGTATTATATACTTTTAATAATCAATTGTATATGTATTACGTACACTTAATCCTAACGCAGCCCTAATCTTCTCTAATTCCGAAGCATATTTATTAATTCCCTAGATTTCTGCCTTTCCGCCACCAAGGTACATGGCGAAAAAGTTCACGTGAAAAATTTCACATTTTCATGTTTGAGAGAGTTACATGATCCCGCAAAATCGTACATGGTCGTAAGTTCACGTGAAACTTTTCACTTTTCACGTTTCCGCCCTAGGGGAAAAGTTACATGATCGATCCCCTGATAAGATATTTTATCCGACTTCAAACTAAAATTTTGTATAGAAAAGAAATCAATATTTGGCAAGATTATGACAACATACATTTTATTATTAAATAATCATATTATTTTGTAACATTAAAATGTCTAATAAATGTCTATAATAATAAAATATTTTGATTTTTAATAACAATCATTTAAAAAAATAAATGTCTATCTTTTTCAAATTGATTTCTAAAGTAGGGATATGACTTAAGGATATGACATCAATTATGGCCTTTGTATAAATTTGTCAGAACCATAAATTCATAAGAAAACTGATCAATTACAATGAGATTTGATTATTCCTCAAATCCTATATACTACTGGATACGCTTTCTAAAATTAAGATAGAATGAGAGATAATATTAATTAATTGATAGAGTGAGAGAGCAATATTTTATTCTGTCTTTCTGTTATTCTTCTTATGTCTTTCTTTTTTCTATGTCCGTTTTTTACTTTGAAAAATGAAAGGTAGAAGAATGATACATCTTCCATCTCTTTCTGTCAAAAGAGAAAGGCCTATATAAGATCTATAGAAGATTATTTTCTTCGCTATCGAAGAATGATTGCGAACGATTGATCAATTTTCTTATGGATTTATGGCTACATCCATGGTTAAGATTAGAGACCTTCTAGTTAAGTATAGGTTTGATTCGATGTTCAAGTGTTGCGTTGATGGGAAAAATTATGTCAACGTGCTGTATAAGAAATTGTAAAAATAATACAAGTACTAACACAAAAGGCATTAAATATTTCGTTTTCTCTAAAGAAACAATTAATCGTCAGCAATGGCTTAATGCCTGCCAAAGAAAAGAAACTGATATAAAAGATTCAGATAAGTTGATATGTTAATATTTTAACTTCTTACTTGATTTAATGTCACTGTTGCATATACGACTTATATTATGATCTTACAGCAAGAATATGCAATATTCATTTTGAGGACAATTGTTTTGTACTTGAGAAGACAAAACTATGATCAATAAATAAACCAGTTAAAAAAATTTTACAGTTGAAAAAGGGATCTATCCCAACAAGATTATTAAGTCTAGAAAAAAAATGGAAACTCAAAGCAAGTAAAACGTCGCAGAATGAGGAAAATGACAAAAAAATTAAAATATTGTATGTATTTCTAAATTTTTATGCATATACTTAATATATATGTATGTATTGTGTGTGTGTGTGTGTGTGTGTGTGTGTGTGTATGTGTGTGTATGTGTGTGTATCTTTTAATATTCTTTCAGAACAAAGATATTTGTACTTTCACACAGAACTTGTACAATATGCACAATAAAAAGAGCACTTATTGCAAGAAGAACCTGTAATAAATATAGAAACAGAATGTACAAAATGTGGAAGAAGCTGTAGAGAATATAGAAGAATATATTGTACAAAATATAGAAGAGGAAGTTACAAAAAATATAGATGAAGCAACTATACAAAATATAAAAGAACAAAATAAAGCAATACAACAAGAGATGTATGTAGCAAAATGTTTCTTTATAATTATGTAAATTCCAATCATATTCCAGTCATAATTAATTTGTTAGTATATATTATTATAAAAAAATTTATTTTACAGAATGCAAGAGATTGACAATAATGCAAATATTTCTATTGAAACGTTATTGATGCGATTAAGAAAGTCAGAGGAACAGAATCAAAAACTTTTAGACAAAAATATAAATCTTAAACAAAAAATCAAGATTTATGTACACAAATCACACAGTTGCAAACAGAACTGAAAAAATGGCAAAAAATGAAATGTAAATAATAGCCATCGATATTCTGCCTATGATATTTATCTGATTAGAATAAAAATGTTAATGTCAAAGAATTATAAAATATGATCATCAAAGATATCATTTTATTATGATCATTAAACTCAAAAGTTTATAGATATTTAAAAAATGTAAAAAAATTCTCGGTAAGATTGTAAAAATTAAAAAAATATGAAAAAAAAATGTATAAATTAAGCAATAAAGGAAATGTAAAAAGAATATGTTCTGGAAAATCTTTTTATATAATTGTTTTAACATAACCACTTTTATGTTCTTTTGTATTATAAATTAAACGATTGTAAAACTTAGGACGGTATTCATCAGTTTATGCTTTACATATTTTTATCTATAAGATTTTGTACTATATAAACATTTTTTTAATTTTGTTTTTGCTGTCAAACTAATATTGTATTTGAATGTGCGCCACATTTTGGACAAAATTTGATTTGTTATCCCATTCTTCAGACTCAGGACAAAATAGCGAAATAATAATAAATTAATATTATATTATAGATATATATTATAGATTAATTATTCAAAATTTTAACAATCATACATGGTTACGAGAATTTCCGTAAGATCGTCGATCTTTATTAATATATTAATCTCATTACTGGGTCACTATTGAGTTTGTGCCCCTTTATATTTCTATATCTATGGCGCCTTTCTGAACGCCTCATTCACACACACACACACACACACACACACACACACACCATATCACATATTATTATATATAAGTTAGAGGAACTCTAGTTGTATCGCAATATGATTGCGAGTGCCTACGGCTGCGTTTCAATATTCAATGCTAGTACTGAAAATATATAGTTCAGGTTACATATATTATAGATTTTCAGTACTTGCAGTGAATATCGGAACGCAGCTTACATGAAAATTTCGTGGTTCAAGACATCAATGGCTCGCGGTTGTTGTTCATATTATTTGTAATAGCTTTAAGATAGCAGAGTGAACACAAGTATTACAAAACTCGGGCGAAGGACTGTCTCGCAATCCTCATATCAGAATTTCATTGCGATGGCTGAAAATCGGGATGCGATTCTGGCTGACTTTCAGGTAAGCCAGTTGACACTTCGCGAGGCTTCACACGCGCAGCGCAAATGCACTGTTAGGTTATGGACATTACGTGTAGATGACATTGACAATAATTCGAGTCATTTGAATCGATCTCCGGAATCATCGGAGAATCAACGGTGCGCTCGAATATGTGATTTGTATTTATTAAATTACATTGACATCATCAATTCGTTAGAATCCGCGAGAGCCTTTTGTCGATTTCTTTGTTATGTTGTCCTATACGTCTTTGTTTGAAATTTGAAAAATACCGATGACGTATCCTCATATAAATACATTTGTATTGATTTTTTATATTTTTATATTTTTTATATTTTCATCTTTCGACTTTTAAATGTAAATTATTTGCCAGGCTTGCACCGGAATCGAAGATTTTGGAGAAGCCATTCTATATTTGGAAGAAACAAATTGGGATTTACTGGTAAGTATCAATATGATGCTGTCATGATTGTAAGAATTTGTTTTGTACATTAAAATAAATATCTTGATTTTTTCATTTAGGCTGCAATAAACAAAGCCATGCCTCAGACTACACAGCAGCTACCTTCTGAAATGACTCCAGATATAGAAATGGTAGAAGAAATTAAAGTAACACCACGCTCGTCTTCTTCAAAACTGCAAGCGGTGCAGAATTTGAAAAAGACAGTAACTGCAAAAGCAGATATAATAGAAAATGCAAAACCTGGAACGAGTAGATCTAAGAGTTGCATGAAAAACAGAATACTTACATTCCATATTAATTATCTTGATAACATTTATAAGCTAAATTTATCTGAGTTGTCCACTTTGAGTAAGTATAGATTTTTTATATTTATATAAATGATCAATTGATGGTCATGACTTAACAAAAAATTTCAAAGCAAAACAGGTCAGATTATAAACAAATTATTTTTTTTAGGAGATCTTAAGCAATTTATATGGTATAAAACGAGTGTAGCACCCTGCCAACAGAATCTTCATGGATGGAAGACAGAACCTGAAACACCGAATACAGTACTGCAAACATTAGATTTGCCTAGAGAAAGTACATTATATTTATCATCATTATCACAAGATGGCGACTTGGCTAACGAAAGGTAAGTTGTAAAATTTTGCCAACACAATTTTGCAATTGTAATCACAAATCTATATTTTTTTGTTGCTCCAGCATAAGTCTGTCAGATCGCATGACTCAGTTTTACACATTGAACATAAAGGACGAGGTTCACAATAAAACGTATAAACTGAAATTCCCTGGCACGCGTACTGTGCTAGAAGTAAAGGCGGACATCTACTCGTTAATAGATGTACCTGTGCGAAATCAGCAGTGGAAAGGTTGGCCTAGTTCGCTCAAAGATGATAATGTGATACTGGCACAAAGTGGGATATGTTTTCCAGAACACGATTTGTTCGTTGGGAAGCTTCCTGCGAAGGAAGAAAAAAAGGTAAGAAGTCGTTGAAAATAAGTTTTCTGTCGATATATTTATTTATAACGTTATAATCAAAAAATTCATGTTTCAGAAGGTCGTAGATTTAATTGACAGTGATAGTTCCATAGACGAGCCGGAAGATGTGGAAGAATTTGAAGATGTTCCCGAAGAGTTTACTGGTGACGATGATATTTTCATAGACGACGTTAAACCCACTAAAATAGAACGTCTCAGTGAGTGCATTGGAACATAAGGAAACTGCTGTGTTTTATTGAAGCAATACCATATGTTGGTATCACAATTGAATGAGATATTTTTTTTTTATTTATAAACAGTGCCAGAGAATGTAGTAGATGAGGTGATGGGTACGTTACATTTCGCGGAGCAATTCGAAAAACGATATGGACCAGCACATCCAGAATTTTTCACAGGTACATTCGAAGACGCTCTGAAAGAATCGTGTTTAAAACCAGCGAAAGAGGTTTGTTCTAAATTTTGATACTAAAAACTATAACGAAGAATCAGTCAAAATATATAAATGTTTTATGCCGTTGCAGAGAAAATTATTGGCTGTATATTTACATCACGATAACAGCGTATTAGCAAATGTCTTTTGTACTCAACTATTAGGCTTCGAAACGGTGCTTCAACTTCTTTCAGCAAATTTTATAGTTTGGGGTTGGGATATCACATATGACTCTAACAAAGAAAGGTAAAAATTCACACAAATAATGGTAAACATTTATTAAACTCACCCCAGTTAAATGTTCGTTCGATTTTCAGGTTTTTGTATTCTGTAACTCAAACTCTTGGTACCGTCGGTTCTTTGGCTGTGTCAAGCATAGATGTCGATACCTTGCCAGTTCTTATGATTATTATGAGATCTAGATCGAATACAGAGATATTTACGATCGTAGACGGCAATGTAGGTGTTAATGAGTTATTAACGAATTTGGTACAAGCCGTCGATGTGTTCCAAGTAAGAATTTTTTCATACGTATTGTTGAAAGATATAAGTTTTGATTTATACATAATTTGTTATTTTTTGATACAGGAGCAAAGACGAGCTGATATCGGTGTTGAAGAAGAACGGCAGGCTAGAGAAAGAGTCAAACAGGAACAAGACAGAGCATATCAAGAGAGTTTGGCAGCTGATAGGTAAAAAAGATATATCTAAACTATTATAGAGATGGCAATACAATATTTGCATGTACACAAATAATTTGCATTGAACTAAGAATGTAATATTTGTAAAATATATTTTAAGAGCGAAAGAAGAAGCGAAACAGATGCAAGAGGAACTTGAAAAGAAAAAAAAGGAACAAGCTGAAAATGAAAGGTTAGCTGAAGAAGCGAGGAAAGAAGCTCACAGACAAGCTGTAGAGTCTAGTTTACCACCTGAACCACAACAAGGGGCAGGCGATGGTGTAATGAAAGTAAGAGTACGACTGCCGGCTGGAAAATTCCTGGAACGTAAATTTCAATCGGATACACCATTACAAACACTCTTTAATTTCCTTATTGTGGAAGGTTATCCTACAGAGGAATACAAGCTCCTATCTAGTTGGCCTCGAAGGGATGTAAGTAGATGATGTAAGCATTTAAGTTCCTATTATGTAGATATTTATTTATATGATTTTTTTAATGTTATTCTCATCTTTAAGAAAATTTAAACAAAACCACTCTGAAAATCTTTTTAAACATTATTGGAAGATATTTGAAACGTGTTAATACATAATTTACTTGTTTCAGTTAACATCTATGGATTCAAAGCTTACTTTGATGGACTTGAAATTTTGTCCCCAGGAAACAGTAATTTTAGAAGAACGATAAATAATATGTTGTAATTAAATTGAAATGTAGAAATTAAGTGTCGCGAAATATTCTTCAGAAATGTATTTATTTAACAACTTCGAGATAGCAGTTATTGAGTCCTGTTTATCTTGCGAGTATACATTTTTACGCTGAATTTTTCTTGTACGAGAAGAAGTCGTATTGTGATGCACTCTCTGCGCGAATATAATTTTTATTTTATAAAAAAAAAGAGAAAAAGAAAGTTCTTTCCATTATATACTTTAAATTCCCAGGAATAAATAGAATTTTGGACAAACTCTCCCCGATTTTAAACGAAAGCTGCCTTTGTTTATTATAAACGCATCGCAACTGGGCTATGTAAATAACGGGCAATATAATGGAATTCATATAGGAATCATATATATAATTTAATAAGGATATACAAATCTAGATATATATATATATTATATATATATATATATATATATAAAAACAAAAAGTAAACTTGTTACTCTATGAAGTTATATTAGTTTTATTCTTCTTTCTTGCATTATAAATATAAAGACGCAGCAAACACAATATCTCGTTTTATAAGTTTGATCGCCTCGCTAAATTTATTTTCTAGATCTGTATTTCCGATACCTTTTGCAGCTTGGCATAATTGTCGAAGCACCTCCTCTAAACGTCGCATACACCTGATAATAGATCCTGAAATATGTATTTTATGTACATGTATATATATATATATCATAGAAAAATGTTTCAGGTTTATTATCATCTTAGCAATGAAATATGCTAATATATATATATATATATATATATATATATATATATATATATATATATACACACACACAATACCTTCGAATATATCTGTCATTTTGCAAATTTGTAAGAATGTTGCACCTTTACACCAAGCGTATATAACATCCATTAAATACGGTTTGAATCTGTCAACATATGCATCCTCATCCAATTCCAAGTTGGCCTCCGTCGAAACTTTTGCTATTCTTCGAGCCAAATCCTGCATCTGTCTGAGCGGACCGCTTAATTCTTCTGTGCTTTTAGGCATTTCATTTGATTTTTCATCACATACAAAACAACTGATTAACGCTACCATTTGCGGTACGCTTAAAGCATTAAAAAGACCATTAAAAATCATTTCAGTCATTAATAGTTCATCGGCACCATTCAATTCGCAAGCTACACGTCCTTTCAGTTCTATAACATCCGCTGACGTACAATATGCCATCCTCCTTAAAACTCGTTTCCTGCATTTGAGTTCGTCCATCTGAAGTACCGATTTGGCCTGCTTAAATTCTTCCTTAGCTTGCTTAAGTTGTGCAGCTAATTCTTCCTTGTGCAAAAATTGTTCGTATAACACATTTACATTAGGGTCCTATAAAATACAATCGTGTGTGTATATATATATATATATATATATATATATATATATGTTGAAGTGAAAATTTTTCAAAATTTGACAAAATATTTCAAGTACTGACAGGAACTATTTTTTACCTTGTGCAAAGAATGTGCATATAATCTTTTTTCTAATGCTTCAATTTTTTTCACAATATCTTTAAAAGCTTGATCTTCTATATGCATATCTGTAATAGGATTGAGTAAGGGTGGGCCATCTGGAAACCTCCTTTTCACTTCTCGTATTGTTTTTAGTACACTCTTTCTATTATCAGGCGGTCTCAAATCTTTTGGATAATATAATCTGAGTGAACTGATTTGTGAAATTAAATTATGCAAAATGGGGACAACTTCAATTTCACCCTCTTCATCCTCGTGACACGGAATTGGATTGCCTTCTTTAGAATCTTTCGATAAATGAAGTAAAATATCAATGACGATGACAGTCTTATCTTTTACTGGATTTTTTGGATTTTTTTTCTTAAAATTCACTACAATACCCCAATCGAAAGTCTCGTTTTCATTTTTCACCTACAATAAGAATTATAAATGAATTTCGTCAAAAATTTTACCAGGTCAGTGCGCATAATTTTATATTGTAAAATACATACTTTTACTAATCTTCCAGGTTGTAAAAACGGGACCAGATATTCCGGTCGCGTTAAAAATGATTGAAACTCTGCGCTCAGACGATTAAGTTGTTCGCGTATATCATGATAAGAAGATATCTCGTCGTATCTATCTACATTCACAGTATTGTAGGCAGTACATAATTCTTTTACCTCTGAAAACATAATTAAAATTACTGACAATCTTTATAACTTTTTAATTGCTAAATATTAAACATTATTAACAACAACTTACTATTGTACAAAATTGGAATACCAGCTTGATTTTGGAATTGAAAGAAGCTTCTTTCCAACATATATTCTGGATTAATTTCTTCTACACGGAGAAGATTAAGAACCATGTTGTAGGTCAAGTGAAACGCGGAATTGATTGGATCGGGCTTTCCTTGAACGATAGCTTTACCAATGACGGGACTAACTTGCTCGTCAATCATCAATATGACGATTCCTTTGTCATCGAGACCTCTCCTGCCAGCGCGACCGGACATCTGAATATATTCACCCGACGTGATCCAACGGAAGTCCTTGCCATCAAATTTACGGGGTGCCGTAAACAAAACCGTTCGTGCCGGCATGTTCAAGCCCATCGCGAACGTTTCAGTGGCAAAAAGCGCTTTAATTAGACCTTCGCCGAATAATATCTCGACTGTTTCTTTCAAAATCGGTAAAAGTCCACCGTGATGAATTCCTATTCCACGTCGCAAAAGCGGCAACAAATTCGTGACTTGAGGTAACTTTTTGTCCTCGTCGTTGAGAACGTCTACTGCATTATTGAAAACCTCATCTACTAATTTCTTCTCCTCTAATGTATTCAAATCCAATTTAGCCATTTGCATCGCGTAAACTTCGCAATCTTTTTTCGAAAAACTGAAAATTATCACAGGTGCAAAATTCCTTTCCATGATCATCTTTACCATCTTGAAGATATTCGTTTGTCCACTATTTGTGGCACGTAGACCACCTTTGCGTCCTTTCGTGTCGCCTTTAGTCGCGTCGCCCATATTTTGCAGACATGCCATAGCTCTATTAAAATTTTCCTCTTTGAATTGACCATTTTCATCTACTACCTATTTTACAAAACAAATTTAGTATTTAAATATACGGCGTATTTCTCTTCTTCCTCGAGCAGACATTTCATATGGATTATCACTAACCAGATGGATACCATCACCTCCAACTGGGAATATGTAATGTTGCAATGGAGTAGGCCTATAATCTGTAGATATTACATGGCAAGGCTGATTATGCAAGTGTGCCACCCACTCCGCGAATTGTCGTGCGTTTGGTATAGTAGCGGAAAGAAATACATAATGTACATTGTCTGGTAGTAATATAAGTGTCTCTTCCCATACTACTCCTCTCTCTTTATCGCGCATGTAATGAATTTCATCAAAAATTACCCAGCCGACCTCGCGCATTACCTGAAATATGAAATAAATATTTTATAAATATAAATGTTTATATTTTTCTCTTTGCATAAAATATTATAACATCATTATATTAACCATGATGTTATCTTCAATAAATATCCAAATATTTAAATTAGTCAAACAATTTATCATAGTATCATTTTACTTAAGGATATAATCATTATATAATCATTATTACTTTTATAGGAATTGAAATATATACATATACATATACATACATACATATATATATATATATATATATATATGTGTATATACATATATATATATATATGTATGTACATTTTTGATAGCCAATATATATATATAACATATATGTCAATTTTTAATAATAAAACAAACCTCAGAACCTCTATACAACATATTTCGTAAAATTTCAGTAGTCATAATTAATACACTCGCTGTTGGATTTATAGTAACATCACCCGTTACTAAACCAACGTCCTTAAATTCCTCATGAAATTCTCTATATTTTTGATTACTCAATGCTTTAATCGGAGTAGTATATATTACTCTTTGCTTATCCCTAAGGGAACATGCTATTGCATACCTGTATAGAAGACAGATGGAATAAAATATTTAAAAAAGTTATTTGAAAAAAATATTTTCTGAAAATAAATTTAGATATTAATAGAAAATTAGATATTTACTCAGCCACAACAGTTTTACCAGCTGATGTATGCGCAGATACTAGAACCGATTGATTATTTTCAATACATAAAATTGCTTCCTTTTGAAAAGGATCAAGAATAAATTTATATTCTTTGGCTGGCTTGCTCTGTTTACATTCCAAAGGTATATACTCTTGATCAGGTGGCACAGCAATCTCATGCATACAAGATTCTGCAGTTTCTATAGTATGCACTTTGATACGACATGCCACCTCTTCTAGACTAAAGAGATAATATTCAACATATGCTGTATTCTTTTTTATAGCATAAAGAAATAAATATATACATAGAAACAAAATTATTTTAATTGACGTTAAGTAATATTAAAATAATATTAATATAATATTAAATAATAAACATTATATTAATAATATTATAATTATAATCTTATAAACGTTTTAATTATTAATATGACAGAACTTTACTTGATATCATCTAAGAGAGATTCGTGTCGTAATTTTTTAACAGCTGACTTATCATCATCAATATCATGTTGTCGTTTTACTCTCGTTTCTCCTTCGATTTTCCTATAAATTTGTTTTAAATAAATGATTCGCAACCATGCGATGTTGACTTATAATCAGAGGTTATAGATAGAGGTTATAAACAAAAATTAACTTAAATTCCGTCTTAATAATCCTTTCACTTACTTCGAAATATCCGGTATTTGTATATCATCGCCATCTTCATCAAAAACATCAAATAAATCCTCAGTAAAATTCGCCATTATTAATTTGTACTTGTTATTTTAACAATTCGGAAGAACATGCTTTTTCTTAAAAGTTTATTCGAGTTTACTATGATTTACTGATCGATAATAGGTTGTGTTCGGAAGGCAAACGCTGTTTTGATAACGAATGATCGCTATTGGTCACATTAGGACCGGTCTCACCAATCTCGATTAACCTAATATGTCGATTATCCTATTAGAATTGACCAATCGCATTTGTTATTTTTGTTAACGAGAAGTTGGTAAGACTAGCCCTTTGAGCAGACATTTATTTTTACTTTTGGAAGTTCTCTATGGCCACATTCTGATACTTACTGCTAGTACTGAAAATCTACAACATACGTGACCTAAATTATATATTTTTAGTATTGAGTGAATATTGGAACACAGCCCATATTGACTGCGTTCAGCAGAAAAAGCAGCTTTGCAATTGTTGTAAAATCCTTTAATATGATTGGTTTATACATTAAGACTGATTGCACACAGGACACGACAAAGCGACAACGTGGTAACCAATCATCATCTTGTTTTCTAATATATCTTCGTCACATAGATGGTGATTGGCTACCGCGTTGCCGCATCTTGTGTGCAACCAGCCTTAGGATCGGAGTACACACTTCTGCAAAATGCACAACGCATAAGAAAATGAACCAATCATAGTCCTCCATTTCCACCCTCCCCCCCGGCCGCCAATAAAAACGAAAGATTCTGATTGGTTAATTTTCTTATGCGTAATGCATTATCCGTTACATAAAAGTGTGCTCTGGCCCTTAGATCCATGAGGAATGGCAAAAATGAATTATTATATCAAAGATCTTTACACAGTTGCAAAGCTGCTTTGTATGCAGAATGCAACTATTATTCCTCTAAATTTAGAAAAATAATCCAATTTCAATGTAAAATAACTTTCAATAGTTATAAAATAAAGATTAATTTTAAAATTCTATTTAGAGAAACGAAGTAATAAAATACATGATTTATTTATATAGTTTTTCGTATTCTATTTTTTTCTTTTTTTAGTATATAATAATATATCTATATCATTTTAAATGCGAAAAAGTGTAATAATTATAAAATAAATAAAAATTAAATTATTATATTAATGTATATCTTTTATAATAATCTTGTATTTATGTAAGTATAAGTGCATGTAAACTCGGTGCACTAAATTAAAGAAAAGATTAATAAAGTTAAAGTTTTAAAAGCTTCAAGTGTCTTTCTTATCTTCATCAGATTTTTTGTTGACTGCTTTTTCTAATGTTTAACAGCGAAACAAAATGACTCATATATATATATATATATATTACTTTTAATTTATTAAACATCCAATAAATGCATCATAAAATATTACATTATTATATCAAGTATTACATGTTGTATAAAAAGTTATTGATTTTTAAAAATATCAATCACATATATCACATAGGTGTCCAAATGTCAACAATATTTTTTTCACAGTATAAATTATGTTCAGGGAACAACAGTTTAGTGAGCATGAATAATCATTACTTGTAATTGGAGTAAATCTTTAGATCCATGTTAGATTTAGAATATATGAATGAATATGAATGAACTGCACGCTCACTCAACAATTGCACAACTGTGGTGCTTCCTGAACAAATTCATACATAAATAGCCTTAAAAATATTGATTCATTACTTTATATTACATCATATAATTTTTTATTACAATTATGTCATATTTTAATTGCATATTTTATATTACATTTTATTTAATACTATATCAAAATTTCATGATTGTTATTATTTCATTAGCAATACTTTCAGAAACTTTCTTAATAATATTTTTTTCTCATAACAAGCACAATTCATGATATAACAAGTTAATATAATATTATTATATAATAATATATTAACTTGTTATATAATATTATTATATAATAATATATTAACTTGTTATATAATATTTATTATAAATATAATATAAATATCTCTTCTCATATAATTTATTATATATTAAATATTATAGCCATTTTATGGAATGTAATAATTATATATATTGTAATAATTTATATATATACTGTTATGTAATGTATTTTTCTGTAACAAGTTTATATTTCTTTATATTTCTTTTACATTTTATATAGAACCCTTTTATTATATAATTCTCTTTTACTGCAATTTTTTGTTGTATTTTTTGTGAGCAAATCATACTCCTCTATAGATATATATTGAATGTTAAATTATAGAAAATTAAAAAATTATATAAACGATTATAATTTTTATATTTATAAAAGATTGTATTAAAGTATTTGCATCTTTATACAGATAATTTAAAATATTTTTCTAAATTTTATGAATATAACTTATTTATTACAGGGAAATATCACTAATTATATCAATAATTAAAACCATTAATTAATAATATTTTTAATTAAATTTTGTTAGATAACTATTGTTAAATATTAAGGATGCAATACTTATTAAGTAATAACGCCTATTAAAGATTTAAACAAAATAAACAAGATAAAAATATATAATTGTTGATTTTTTGTTAAAAAATTCCTAAGTTCCTAACATTTTTAAAAAATAATTTAGATTATTAATACTTAAAATAATAAAAATAAAACTAGTTTGTTTCACAAACATCAGATGAGAATTATATATAATTAAGCTTTGTTATTATATCAAAAAATACTGTTATAATATTCTGTATTTATAAAAAAAATATTTGAGGTATTAAGAATTATTGCATTTATAAAGTGAACGTTATGTTCTTAAAATATCTTAAATTAAATATGATGAACTGGCCAATAAAAAATCAGACCAGCCGTTGTCATATCAAGCAATAACACAGACATCATTTATACAATATATATCAGAAATAAAAAAGTTCTTTTTTTTGTAGTATAATAAATTAGTATAATATTAGTATAATAAAAGCTGTATAAGAATAAAATATGAATTATCGAATTATCTTGAATATTTGCATAAAAGAAATTAATAGAAATCTATTATTAATTTGAACTCAATTATAAAAAAATTTTCTAAAACGTTTATTTGTCATGGCGCAAACTTACGTCCATAACGCAGTTGGCATCATTCCTTCCACTGTTCCAGCAGCAGGTTTTAAATCCTCATTACATAAGAAATTTAATGGCAAATCGACCAAATAACCCTAGAAAAGCATTTGATTTAAACAAACGATGAATTTATATACATGCAAGGATTTGATACTTACCTTTATATCCTTATCCGTCATTTCTTGCGCCAATAATGGATTAGATATAGAAAGAGGCAATTTTTCTTGATATTGTCTCAATATAGCAAAATTGACTACTTTATCGCTAGGAATACAGTGAAATATTTCTTCATATATTTCTGTATTCCGTTTGCTTCTAGCGCACCATATGTCCTTATAGAATGATTTAATAATAGCGTCATCAATGTTGATGTTTTCTTTAGTATTCAGTAATCCCAAATGTTCGCGGAATAATTGTTTTCTCAAGGAAGATGCAAATTTGCCACAAGGGAAAGGTATGTCATTCATACGTCCATCCTCAAATTCTTGATCCTATTTTTTGCAATAATTACAACATCAATTGACTTAATTAACATAAAAAAAAAATGAAATTATGTTAAAATTATTCATAATGTTGACGTATTAATTTTACTTGTATCTCTTATTACATATTTATTGAAAAAATTATTAATTTTTTTACATGTAATCGCAAAAGAAATTGATCAATTATATATTAAGATCTGACCTGATATTAAATATGTAGACATAACTTAAATTATTGCGATAAATATACTCACGTGAATTATTACAGCTATTTCGCTGTCTCTCGTAGCAACCATACTTCTGTCATTTATATTAGCCGATCCACAAATAACTGTATTATCGTCTATTATCATTAGCTTACTGTGAACGTAAATAAGCTCAGTTATTATCGTGCCATTTAACATAGAATGAGTCCTCAAGCCATGAAATGTGATGTATTCGCTAGGATCTTCTATGCCTGCTTCTATCAGTTGATTTAAAATAGCATCCTTCCCTCTATTATGTTTGGTCAAACAGGAAAAAGATCTATACGTGTCAATTTTTTCAATTTACATAAACTTAAATAGATATCCCACCTCGATATAGAATTATAATTCCAATGCGTTATCGCTCGTAACGCCGTCCCACTCGGTCCTCCAACTTCTCCTTCAAAGCCTGGCAACAAAGGCATCACAACAAATACCCTAAACACTGCGCCTTCTCTGTGCGCTCTCAGAATTCTTTTCAATAATGTCTCGCCAATTTGATTTTTAACATTACCCTTGTCCATAGACGCAAGTGTTATAAAAAATTGATTTTCTATGTATATATATCTACAAATTTATCAAAATTAATACTACATATAAAATTACGGAGTACATACATGTATGAAAATCTTACCTTTCTGCTTTACTAATAGCATGGATGTAAGCTTCCTGTATACTTTGTTCAACAGTCTCTGGATCAAGAAAACCAGCCGACCATGAACTCACCGATCGTAGTACCTGACACTTGACGTTGTGCTTGTCCGCCTCTTTGATAAACGGTGCGTAGCTCTTACAATCTTTGTACGATTTCGGTAATAAGTAAGGGTAACAAGAATTCAGCTTTGCTTTTTCTAGCTACAACACGTTTCTCAGTGCCTATTATTATGCTTGTGCATTTGAATTTATATACATATGTTATTACGTGCATTGTGTACCTTGACGGCATTCCAGCGCTGTATGAAATGCCTAGCCACGTCCCTAGCAGCAGCGTTCTGCACTAAAACTCCTATGTCATGCCAAGGCATCCTAGGAGTAGTGGTTCTATCTACCAAATCCTGATATGGTTTTTCGAGATCATTAAAATCTTTAACAATAAAATTTGTATAATCTTTTCCAAGCCATAATTTTGTTGCAGGTCTTAATCGGCACAATCCACTAGCATAATCCACTGAATCTTCGGATTCTGACAGTGCAAGCGTTTCACTAAATTAAGAAAAAAAAAATATATAGTTAAGAAATAAATATAATTAAGAAATAAAATAGTGTCAAGATATCACAGTAATAATATTGAATAGAAACGACTCGTACTCTTCAGTCTCATCGGCATTCGCTTCGTGAGAACTATATACCATATTAATGAATTCTTGTCTCTTTACTTTCACGGTGTTTTTCATTTTATCGACAGTTGTTTTGGCGACCTCAAACAAGTTTTTCCTTTGCATTTCAGGAGTGTTACACTTAACCGCATCTCCCTTTTCTTGCAGCATAAAAAGTGAATTATCCGTTGACAACGTTGACATCACTAAATCCTTTTGTGTTTGTTCATCCATTATCGGTCTTTAAAAATAGATAGGATTAATTCTATTTATGTTCTTATTTTTACTCCATATTTTCAATTAAATAGCACTTACAATAAAGGCATAGATCTCGTGGTCGCCATAGCAATAGTATTTGTTGCTATTGCTAATGGTAATAGCACGTGTCTCTCTGTATTACAGCCTAGTATCTTTTTACTACTGGTATTGGTTAGTTTGTCTCTTGAAGGAATATAGATACTTGATTGATGAATAGATTCTACGGCCAGTATATCATTAGTTGATACAAAAAATTAATGCTAAAAGGACTTATATGACATTTACCTAAATCTGTCAATCTGTGCTCATTATTGTCCCATCTACCGTAACATAAATCAATGCCACCAAGAAATGCTAAAGATTGATCAATAACTATAATCTTCTCATGATGAGCCCAAAGAAATATGCCTGCCCTTGCATGATCAGGATGTCTTAATACTTTGATATTTTCAGGACATTGCTCCACAAGTCTCTGTTTGCTATAATAACTGTTTATGCCTAAAGCGACTTCAATTTCTTTATATATCAATACAAATATTTTTACACCTTGATTCTGCAAAAGAGAAAATATTCATGCATAAATAGTAATTTCTTGTCATGATTAGTTAGTACATTTATTATAATTTCAAATCTATATTTGCATTTTGATAAAAATATTGTAGTTTTGATAAAAGTATTTTGTTTACTCACTGCTTTTCTTTGTAAAATTTTATCCAACCGCCAATAATCTCCGCCAGACATTGGTCTTTTCATGTGAATTTCTGGTGAAAGCCACCAATCTGCGATAAAGATTTCTTCTTTGGCGTTTTCCAATGCATCGGCAACAGCAGACATATAATCAGCTCCATCCACAAACCAAGTTGCAGATATGGATGTACGATATGGAGCAAATGAATTATGTGGATTTGTCTGGATAAAATCTCTGCCTATTCAAAAATTATATCAATAAAGCTAATGACACATAAAAAAATATAAGCAGCAAAAACTTATAACAATAAACAAATCAACCAATCATAGTTAAGAATTTTAAAATGATAATCTTACTTTTGATAATTCTCAACTTAAGTGACCATTTTGCTTATTGTTAATCTTACCGCTTACATTTGCTATGTATTACAATTTTAAATATAGAAAAAAAATATACATTGTATTTTAAAAAAAAATTTCTTACCTTCTCTATTACTAACTTCTTGTATAAATTCCATCCATTCCTTAGCTTTTCGTTTTGTCCAACACTTGATAATTATATGTCTACTCAAATTTGAAATCTGTATGCCACTTCGTGAACCTGTAGTATATACTCCTAGACTGATTCCAAAACCATTATCCATTAAAATAACAGATTTTATTCTTCCGTCTTCAGAATTAAGATATGCAACAAAGGTTTCCTTAACAACAAGATGTCTCTTTTGCCATTTGCCACAAAGAGAGGCACAGAAATAGTTGCACTTGAAGCAAAATCCATGTTCAAACAAACCACAAAAATTGCATCTGACTTTAGCGCTTGATCCAGTTCGTTTCAAAATTGTTCCTTCTTTTCCTTTCATTCCTAAGTCTGCCACAAAAGACAAATGCGAAATATCCAAAAAATTGATCTGTGAACAAACAATAATGATGTAACATTTAAGCCAATTAATTATTATTAATATACTTACAGTTTCTGAATGACGTCTATAAATTTCTATATTGAGCAAGTTATTTAAATAATCCTCTAATTCTTTTCTTCTACGATTTAACCCTTCATAAGGTACTAGAATGTCAGGTTTATTAGGGAACCTGTGAAAATGATAAGTTAATTGTACTTTTCCTAATTTTTTCACCGTGATTACATAGTCATAACATATAATTACCTTGGTAAAGCATTTCGTCTACCCTTTTTCTCTTTCACATTTCCAAGATTCCTCATGCTAGTCCTTCTCTCTTTGTGGCTTTTTGTAGGGAAAGGTATATTCAAACTAGCACGATACATTTTCAATTGATTATGCAGTTGCTGAATATGTTTGTATCGCTTTTTAATAGTCCAGATAAAAGGTCCGTGTCTAAATTCTATGGTGTATAGATTTGGATTTAAGGGATGTGTGGTCACACTACGTTCATTATCTATGATTTTTACATGCACTTCTTCACCAGGAATGAACACATTGCGTGTTTGGCTTTTGAACTTGATCGGTGGTTTGTGTATGACGGTGAAAGGTATTACATCAAGAGTGTCTAATGCAAAGGAGAGGACAAATTGGTAAAAATTATATAAAAATAAAAGTATCAAGGTAAATTAACTGTATATAAATTGTATAATGTAGAAATTAAAATAACAAAAGTATATAGAAATAATTGAGGAAATTATAGAGCAAAATGAACAATAACAAGAGATCGAAAAGAAATAAAAGTCATCAGGGAATGCATACGACATGTTGTGCAATAGAATTCTTACCTCTATTATCTATGCATGCTGTTTCTCCTTTACGAACTTGTATTGTCTCACCATCTTCGTTAACCATTATTTCTAATGAATCAGGTACTTCCAAAGCGTCATCAAATTCGGAATCTTGTGACATCGCACGGGTTACCCCACGAGATGCTCCAATCGATTCAGGCATTTTTGGCAAATTTTCTGTAATGTTTTTATTTTAATTTTAACAACACAAATACTCACTTTTTCAGAGTAGTTAAAGATATAGTAGCAACGTGAGGATATCAAATTCGCTTTATCGAAGCAAGAAGTTAGAAATCGATCGAAGATTTGATATTAAAAAAAAAACAAAAAGATAGCAAATATCTTGCGCACATATCATCGATAAAACGACCAGATAACAACATTATATTTAAAAAATACAGATAAGGAAACATCGAAAATGTGAGAGAAAATCCTCTGACCGAAGCTGTCGAAGTCACTCTTATTAAGAAAAAAAGAAATGAAAAAGACTACGATATAATACACGCTATCTCGTTTCCCGATAAAGAGGACAATATTTACTACCTGGCTCTACACTGGACGCAGTTCTAGCCTAAAAAACATCCCGCCGAGCGAGCATCGTCGACAGACGCGCGTCTCTCTTTCTCTCAGGCGCTCGCACGAGAACGCATCGCAACAATGGGGAACTTAACTCGCCGACCCGAGAGAATTCGCGCGATTCAAACGGCGATCATCGCGATAGCCGCTGATTGTTACGTGGATTACGCTATATTATACGATGATCCGGCGCGGCGTGGCGCACATTTACTCATCGCGATGACTGCACGGCTGTTTCTTCGCGTGCTGGCTGCGTGCACACGCACCATCATCGTCCGTGATACTACGTTCTAAGCTCCTTACCTGATTTCGTCAAACCTCGTGTGTTTCAGGACTCAGAAACGCGGAACAAGCACGAAGGAAAAAAAAAAAAAAAAAAAAACAACACAAAAGAAAAGTTGGCAGAATAAAAAAAATATTAATCTGTCTTTTGTAGCCGAACCTGTTGGTGTGCATATATTCGTTGCGCTTAAAAAATATGAAATAGATATATACATTTGAAGTATGATAAAAGCGAGATAGAAGGTATTAGGAAATATTCTCTTTAGCGCCATTCGATGCAGGAGTAAAAAATAAATCTTATATTAGAACTCGAACCTAATAGGTGGAAATAAAAAGCAAAGAATTAAATATAAAGAATTAGGAACGGAAAATTGCTTTCAACCAATGAAGAAGCGCCTTGATATTTCTTAATTATGTATATATTGAAACATATTGGATTTCCGATATAACGAAATTTAAATCTTCAGTCTTAATTTTTTATGGAAAAAAACACGAGAACAGCCGACAAAGATCAATTTAAATATTGATTTCCAATGAAAAATTTGGAAAAATTTATTCCTATATTAAATAAAAAGAAATTGAAAAAGAATATTGAAATATTCGCGCAAAAGACCTAAATTTCCCGAAATTTTACTTTGTTCTTTGTTCTTTTTCCTTTGTCTTATTCTTTTTTTTCTTCTCTTTGTCTCTTTTTCTTTTTCTCCTTCCTATTCAATCTTTCTTTTTTTTTCTTTCTTCTTCTTTATTTTCTTTTCATCTTTTTGATTCTGGATTTCAAAAAGTCATTTATCGAAAATATTGGGCGATGTTCCAAAAGAAAAGATATGTATATGAAATTACGTCGGTAAAACGGTTATTCTTTTTTATGGGGGACAGAAAAGAGTGCACTCTTCTTCGATTGTAAAAATCATCTTAATCCCAATAAATTATCTCTTTGTTTCTAATAAATGTTTTGCGATTGTACTTACAAGAATTCGCGCTTTCGCCTCGGTCGAATCGAGAAGAAGGACCATTACCGATGAATCGAAGACGATCGAGAAATCGTTCGACTTTCCAGTGTTCTTTTGACATCGCGTTTTCAAATCGATGCGGAGTTATACTTCGCATCGTGCTAATATCCAATATTAGCGCGAACATCGCGAAAGTAATTGGATCGCGCGTGTCATTTTCTCTGTATTTTAACCGACTTTCAGTAGAATATCGGCGATCGTGCGTTATCGACCCCCATATAACGATCTACTTCTCGACATGAATGTCAAAGAGAAAGCGATACATCGTGCGACATGGCGCACATTGTTTTTTATCTAATTTTATCTATTTTTATTGTACAATTTATTTAATTTTACATTAGTATTTAATTACGCATATATAAATGCATATGTTTATTTGGTGGCGGTATGCGCAAATCAATTAACATCCTTGTTAACTTTATAACGTAATAATACTTTCTATGCTTCGTCCTCTCTTTTTTTTCTCCTTCAATCAAGATTATATTTATTTTTATTTTCTTTGCAAAAAAATTTAACGAGTAGAAATTTTTTTTAGACAATTTTGTGTTTCAAAAATAATGTTAAAAAAGTTACTGCAATAAAAAAAAATTCACAAGATATTTCGGAAATGTAATAATAGTAGAAAGAAGTGTGATATTTTGCTATATTTTTTGCACATATTTAATAAGTAAATTAATCATTCGGAATAATGTTTTGTAATTTCCTTTGATTTTATGCAATTCAATCTGGATCTCAAAATCATTGAAGATATATCTGCCGGATATCCTTGGAATTACATTTTGCTAGATGGATATGAATATTTCGTAGCTTACCTTCTCGACATTGCTCGTTTCACATTATCTCGCTATCCGAATATCTCGATCAATATAATTAATTAATTCTTATAAGCGTACCTGTTTAGAGTTGTAGCTCTATTGTAAATCTATTAATATTGATTTAAATTCCACGCATTTTAAATTAATTTTATATTTGGATTATTAAAGGAAAGTACAAGGTTGTTTTTGGATAATATCCGATTTTATTTTGTTATTCAATAGTGTTAATATTGCAAATAAAATATTTATATTTATGATTCATCATGATTACGCAAATAAGTGTTTTGTTATTTTTTTATATTATTATTTTGTTACTTTGTTGTATTGTCAAGAATAATCAAATTAAAATCAAGCAATAAATGCATTTGCATCGATATTGGAAGTTAAAGCAGGATGTTGAACATTGATATTGCGATTAATTGAATCATATCTAGCGTTTCTATCATTTCTATCTTAGATTTCAAAATGATTATCTATTATTATCTATTGAATCATATATCTGTATTTATTACATAAATAGTTAGTAACGAATATAATTATGATTTATTATTTTGCCAAAATTATTAAGTTGATTATTTTTATTTTATTAAATAAATTTTTTTTACAAAGTGGTTTGGAATTTTAATTTAATATCACTTTAGGTTCAATTTTATTATTAATAACATGCAATAAATTTAAAAGAGTAATTTAAATTGTTTTGCGCAGAATTTTTATTTCCAAAGAATCAACCTTTCTCCATATCATTTCATTTTATTCCGTGACTCCTTGAGAGACCCTTTCTCTTTAATTCGTGGTTACGGGTCTCTTTTCTTTTACTGTACGCCTGCATCAAGATCATTCCATGATAAGTCCAGGCATTCAGGAGTTAATACCTTATATCTCATGAAAAATGGTTCAAGGTCCTTTCTGGTGTAAAATATAATAAAATATCTCGCTTCACAAAAACTTTTATTTGTGAGTGAGTATTCATTTAAGGAGAGACAAACTTTTTTGCGTTACATGTATGAATACTGACAAATACATTCGTTGAGATTGACTGATAATAATTGATTATAATTGATTGGGTATAATAAAAAGTCATATATTAATATTCATATATTGAATAAAAAAAAAATTGATTGACAAATCTGACGAGAATAATGTCAGCATAATATTAAAACATATTCACGAAATAAGTTCCGGTTTATCAAAGTGTAGTTTAACGACGACAAAACGACGGTTCGCGTTTTCTCGATCGAGATGATCATCGCGAAGAATCGCCGCGCTTTCCACGCATTCGCTTCCCTTTCGGTGGATCGTCCGCTGATCGTCGTCCTGGTCATTTGACATCTTTCACACTGGCGATAGTAAAACGGCGGCGGCGATGGCGACGGCGATGGCAATGGTGATAGGCAGCCAACGGTGGCCGTGGTGGTGGCGGCCGGTAACGGTGATGGTGGTGGTGACGGTGGCGGATGATGGCGATCGCGTGGTGGTGGTCTCGCATTCGGGCGAAAGGGAAAATGCCTGGTCGAGCGGCTTTTTTTTCCTCTTCTTTTTCCCCCCCGGCTGGCGACCGGGATTTTTGACACGGCCGACGTTCGATCGGACTTGCATTTGTCTCGGAGCGTTCTATCCGATTGTCATCCCCGAACGTCGCGAACGTTGCAACGGAACGCGCGAAAAAACCGACGCGTCCGAAGATGCGTCACGTGCATCGTCCCGTCTGATCGAGCTGACCATCCGTCGTTTCCGCCGTCGCGCGCGAATCTCGAATCGTCGATTCGAAGTTTTTTTCTCCGATTTCTTTCCCCTTTTTTTTCCCCCTTTTTTCGGAGTGCCGCGTGTTGAGTTTCGCTCGGCGCGAATCTCTCCTTCGTCGTTTTGAAATTTCGACTTCAAAGAAGTGCCGTTTCATCCTACCCCGTTCTCGATCGAGGGAACGTCGCGCAATTCATTCATTTCTCCGATTCGTTAAAGTTTCTCCGCTTTGATCCGCTATCGGAGAAAGTATTACGGATTGCCAGGGCGAATTGTGCTGTGGTGGCTCGGAAATGAGACATAGGATTAGACACGACTGAGCAGCTGCAAGGTGAGCGATGACTGGAAAACGGAACTCTGTGCTCTTTTAAAATGCCACGTGCGGAATTTCCGCGTTGGCAAGCAACGGCGTTAATCCGACGAAGCTTTTTTTCCTTGACTGAAAGCTTTCTTGCACGATTCATCTTTCCTTTTTTTCCTCTCCACGTTAGAAAGAAAAAAAAAAAAAGAAAAAATGAACGATGCCTTTTTGACTCTCGTCGTCGATTAGCCGCGCGAAAATGAGACGATAATCGACAGACTTTCAATTTCGAAGCCTGACACGATTCGTTCTTGCGTGTGATAATTACGACGGTTTGTCATTATTAGACTTTGCTCATTGCTCGTAGCGATTGATTCCCACAAGAGATGAATCGCAAAAAGTGTCCCAGAAGAGCGCGACATTTACGAGAGAACCAGACTCGGAATTGAACTGACCGTTCCTCGCCAACACAACTCGGCAGACCACTTTCACGTGCGCCAAATTGCCAGATGTATATACGACCTCCGTTTCTTACGTAAAAGTCGGGCACCCGTGTAATCAGAACTCAAAGATCGTTGAAATGTTGAAAATTTCTCATTTCCGTCGGTCCGCAATTTCGCTCGGTGACATTTTGTCTTTACGATTGTAAGGGACGCTCCGACGATCACGACGAAATTAACTCGAATTTTAGCATTTGAAAATTTCATTATTACTTCGCGCTCGCAAAGTGTGTCGTAAAGAAAATGAGGATAATTGAATGTATGGCCTTTCGTACCTCGCGTATCTCATTTTCGCTTTATATCACATTAGTTTTGAAATTGAAATTGAATTATGTTGAATGCGTGTGAATGTGTGTGTGTGTGTGTGTAAATTACACACATACATTGTCCATTAATATACTAATATTTTGATAGAAATATTTTGATTAAAGTGGTATATACAGCTTTGTTTCTTGTCAAATTTGAAACTCCCGAATCGAACAATTATAACTTCAATTTGGAATCAATTAAAAAGATGTGTGAAACATATAGTATTTTTAGCGTTTCTCTATGTTTGTTATATTTGAAAACTTTTGTTCACTGTTCAAATGTAAATGTATTAGCGAATGAATTTAATCAGTCGTGCTTTTTACGGATTTCGTGCCCTGCAAAATAATATTTCTGAATACAGCTCGATACAGTATCGCCGATCGCGTATATTGCACGAAAAGAATTTACTTTCTATCGACGCGAACAGCCTGCGAGAAATTAAAGCTGATACTTTGGTTACGAAACCCAACGTCACTTAGTTCTAGCATGTAAACTTGCCGCTTCTGTGCCCCCGTAAAAAAAAATGCAACCGCAAATATTTGTCTTCGTAAAGACTGTGCGGCTTGCCAAACAAATAAAATTTACTCGTTTCTGACGTGTTGTCTGTAATAGCGAATATCTGGAACAGACGGACGAAGCAGTAACACATTTGCATGCACATTTGCCATGCGGAACTGTAGTACTGAATGAAACAAACAAATCGTTAGACATTACGAGCGATGGTAATTCAAGCACGATCGTTGATCCTTCCTTGATATCGATCCTCCTTCCCCTCTTCGCGACGCTTCCATTCATCCTTGCATGCGCTAAATAAGAGAACGTAAATAAGAGAACAATCGTTGTAATAAAATCTCGTTTCCTCTCTCGCAAATATGTTACGAATATTCGTAATATTTTGAGATAAAAATAAAAAAATCAAAAATATTAATTAATTTCGAGCGTATCTTATGCTTAACATTCTTGTAATTCGGAGTAGGAATCTCACGTAGAACAATATCTTGAACAGAGAATCGTATTGTTTTTACATAGTTTATATAATAAAAGTAAGTTTTTCTTTGTGATGTGAATTTGATGTAACGGAAATTTTCTTTATTATGACTATCATATGTGTTTTATATTAAAACACATCATTCTGGACGAACCAGAATGTTTGTAACGGGGGACAGTGGCCGCGCTGCTCCGAAAATAAACAGCGCAATCAATAGAGACTAACAACCAGCAAGAGTAAAAGTAAATTTGAGCGCAGGCAATGCCGTTTTACATCGGTATGCGTATACGTTAACCAATTCGCTCTGTGCGCATGTTGAAAAGCACTCGACTCTTTTAAAAAATTCAAATTTATTGGAGTCGATGGAACATCATGATGTAATACGTGTCAATTATCGTTTCTGTGAATAAGCACAATATTTACATTTGTGGCATTAAAAAATAAAAAATCGTCAAAATTGTTTTGTTTCGATTCGTTTATCGAAGTAATCTTATTAAAAGTAAAATCTATTTTAATAATAAGCTCGTTGAAATAGAAAGGTGTTAATTACATTGGGATGGTTACGTAAAATTTACAAAATTATCTTTTGAAATATAAAGTTTTAGACTTGATGTTTGAAAAAAAGTAATAAATTGCAATTTTTAATATAGCTGTATTAGCTGGAATTTTTTAATTATTTTATTAAAAACTACTTCTTGATATTTTTCAGAATGGCAAGGACGTTTTCGTTGAGCGTGAGCGTAGTGGCATTGCTACTAGTCTTCGCTATTATCGAAGCTTCTCGTGGACAAATTAATCAGGTAATTGATTATAGAGATACGTGACTTTAATTTATATAAACAACAAATACAAAAAATGCTTTACTACTCATATAAAAAAAAATGTTTTTTTTCTACTCATTTATTTTAAGCTAATACGTATGAGTTAATAATTATTTGAAGATTCATAGAATATTTTTTAAACTAACATTAGATAAAAAATACAGGAAGAAAAAAATTATTTATGCGTATGCATTTATTAATTAGAAGGCGAGTTGTTTCTAAATTGAAATAAATATCGTTCTACGCACATGAATATTTGAACAATGTTAGACTTCAGTTTCCAACACTTTACAGTACGTGAAACACGCGATGTGCAATACAAATGTAAGAGACACAAATTAAAAAGACATAAATTAAAAATAGAAGATTTAAAGAAGCCCAATTACCTGTAAATTAATGTATACGAGTAACGCATGAAGATGGGCAAGATCCGTTTTGTACATGTTTTGTGTCAAGGATGCGCGTTTGATGCCGGGAGTTTACGACATTGTGGTTTTTTTTTTTCTTTCCATTTTTTTCTTCTTTTCACGAAGGCCGTCGACCCAGCGGAACGAGTCGATTCGTATTATTCGACTAAATCGCACAAGTGAAGTTGCACTACGCTCGGTAATTAGACATCGAGAAAGGAAGCAGTTCCTTTACTAGGTGATTACTTGTATAACGACGGAAAAGAAAATCCTCGAGAGTGATTCACGACAACAACACTTTGTTTCTTATTTGACTAAATGAAATCGCACATTGCGACTTAATTTAAACGTAATGTCGTCTTATTGATCCAATTGTGGACAGGATTTACGATTTCACTTTGATGACAGATTCTTTGATTAATTTGCAGTTTCTTCGAGTAAAAAGTATCGACACGTTATTTCCGTGTTAAAAACGGCGAACGAAACTTTCAAGAAATCCAATTAAATAATAGAATCTTGTTATTTAATTTCGATATTTGAAGTTTCATTTCCTTAGAATTTTAATTTGCGATAAAATTATTTAAAGATTTCATGATAAATATCAACGAGTTGCAGCATATAATGATTATATCTATAACATTTTTAAGTATAATTTATTAACGAATTCGTTATAATTAAGTAATAAAAATGTAGTTATTTTATGGATAGAATACGCTGCTATACAAAAAGTAGATTTATTTTGCAAATCACATGTAATTACATTCCTCATCCGATCCGATGGATATTGATATAATTTATACATCTAGAACGCGACGATAATGAAAGTATAATAAAAGAGAAACTAAAAATATCTATGATTTGTCAACATGATGAGTCATTCATCTTTCGCTCTCGACTCGGATGTCCAGATTCCAGCTATTCGTTTTGTATTTGGCTATAATAATACGATTGCCAGGAAGATCTCAGACGCTTTCGCTGACTCTCTCATCGTAAAAGTTGTTGAAACGAGTTCTATTTCAAGAATAATCATCCCTTCCATAAAAACTTATCAAAAGCGTGAATACAGATTTGTATATGTTTTCTAGCTATATTCGAGGAAACTCAACCGCAAATATGTATATTAGAAATTGTATTAACAGGTAAAAAACTGAAGAAAACTTGCTCGACATTTTCACAAGCTCTATTTCTATACATCATTACAGTTTTTATTAAATAATTTAAAAATAAATACTAAATACATAATTGATAAATAAATACTAAAATTGATAAGTGAATTATTACATATGTCTAAAAGATAGAATCGATATATGTTGCTTTACAATGTATAGTGATTGCATAATATTAATTATTAGTGTTTGATAATTTGAAAGTATTATTTAAAGATTTGACTATATTCTAGAAAAATTGTTAACAAAAAAATTTTGTAATTTATTTTCTTTTATAAGATTGCATTTAATCTGTAAGAATTAACAGACGTAACATATATAGCTCTCAAACTTATTTCATTTTTCTAATACATGTTTTACATTTGAGAAAAATGAGATATTCCCATCAAATAGGAAAAAAATACAAAATTGTGAAATTAATTAATGTTCATCATCTTTCATTATTCTATTCGCTCATCGCAGATGTCTGTCATATCCATCATCATTAATATTTATTTCTCATTTAATTAAATTCTACGAGTTAACATGTTAAAATTATCAATTATTTATTATTATTAACTATTAATCAGGATACACGTGGACTTGTATATCGCAATTGAAGTTCAAGCGAACGGTAGTAATTCGATATGCATGAACTTCTTGCAAATATTCCTTCGTATTCGTTTTTATTTAACGTACACAATTTTTGCGATGAAAATATATTTACACGTATATATGATTGATGAAAACTCTCATTTTTGTGGACATGATTCTAATTTTTGCAACATAATAATAATAATAAAACTGAAAATACGATAATAATGAAGCATTAACGCTTGACGTTAATATTCTAATCTAGAATAGTGTTCGTTAATCTTCTAATTAGTAATCTTTCATTATTATCGTCAATTACGCGATTGTAATTTTCACGTTTATCAAGCATTTCACGCGCCAATGTAGGTATCAAAACGGCGCAAGAAACACAGCACAGAACAGAACACATATAAATGGAGTGAGAGGATAAGAAGGAAAAAAGAGATCGCAAGTTTGCATGGACCACGCCTAGTCGTACGCCGTTCGCTTTTAACGAACGATATACCGACATGGAGTCGAAATGTTAACGCCATATGTTTATCTCGTAATATTATAATTGGATATAGTAATTATAATCAAATATTAAAAGTAGAAAGTAGAAGTATAGTTGAATACAGTAAAGTTACAGTTGATCATATTTTAAATACACAGCTATTTCTCAAGTAGGTCACGTTAATTAAATCATCTACTTTATTATCTACTTGACAATCTAATTAATCAAAAATATCTTCTTCATCCTCGCTACGTTTATTTCGTAATATTACAGTTAAATGCAATAGCCATTGTTGAAAATATATTAAATAGAAAGTAGAATATGGCTGAATATAGAGCGTCGTAGCTTTTTCGATGTCAATCATCGAGTCAATCGCCAAGTAGGTTGCAGCTAATCACGACCATCTACTTAATTATCTATCTAATAATGTAATTAATCAATAAATCGACACGAATCCCAAAAGGAATCGACATAGCCGGCATTACCTGGTCGTTAGGTTCTTTCTAGACCGGACAATTTCGTTTTCATTAGTATTCGCGATTAACTTGGTTAGCGAAGCAACGCGTATTCCTTCGGTGAACGTAAGCGCGACGTTAATAATTATTCCGCTGCGCGCACGGATGATCGTAATCTAATGGAAGCAAGAGCGAGATGATTTTCTTATCGATTTAATGATGCGTTACGTAAGGCGAGCTACATTTCTTATTCCAGGACAGTTCTTTTTTCTTTTTTATCATCAGTAAGTGGCTCCTTACAAAGCGTCGCAACATCGCCAACATCTCGCGTTTCGTCATAATAACGGATAATTTATGTAACGGTATGAAGATCTCGCGATTTGTAAATCGTCCCGAACGGAAATCGGTGCACGGTTCAAGGCAGACGCCTCTTACCACGTCTTACCTCGCGATGTCCTCACTATATTAATCCTCAGGAATCTAGCTTAATGGGACACTCTTGAATTATACAAAAAGATGTGCTCTAGGAGGATTAATTACTCTAGATGACGAAATAGACTTGTTAGCACCTGTTTGTTACAGTTTAATATTACAACATGAAGCTTCTTTCGATTTGAAGCTCCATAATAGTCATCTTAATGATGTTTATTACACCGGAACCGAAGACTATGCTAAAGGTCATTGCACGTGAAAAAATTTTCGTAATCGTAAGTAATCGGCCAATCGCAGTCAAGTATCCTTACAATGTAATAATAATGCTTGCCTGTGATTGATCGATTTGCTCGTGGACTTACGATTACGACTAAAACTTTTTTACGCACAAAGATTTTAAAAGTTGCACGCATCTAACTCTACGCGCGGGCAACCGAGCTTGAGCTGAGCTTGAATCATCAACATGAATCAATGCTTTTTTGTCGATCTTTCTCAGAATTTCTTCTCTAAGCTATCGAATGAAAGTACTTTTGATCGATAATTTTCGTCGCAATTGATTTCACGAATGCATATAAATTGCAAGGTTTACACGCCTTCTCGTATTTCTCGGCGGCGACAGCTGGCGCGAGGCCTTTAATTAGAAACGCAAATTATGCAATACGCTTTAGTAAAAAAAAAACGTTGCGATCGATATCTCACAAACGCCCGTTATGCACGTTGGTATTATTGAACGTCACAGTCGTACGGTACCCTTTGTGCCGCAGAAACGCTTTATAACTTACTCCGATTTACAATCGCGATTTACAATCGCGACGTCTCGAGCGTTGCCTTCGTTCAGCGTCTCGAAACAGCGCTCGCGTATCACGCTAAATGCGCTCCTATATGATGCCTTATTGCGCGTTGCGCGTGCAAGTACACACAAGCACGCATCGACAAGTGTACTTGCCTGGTACGGTACGGATGTAGCACGTTGCACAAGCGCGCGCGAGTGCGATCTAAATCGAGTTTTCCATCGGAGAAAGCGCTTCTTCTGCATCGTTTACTTCAACAGACTTCCTGATTTATTTGCCATATCCCATTCCCCGTCTCGTCTTTATTTATTCGGCCAGCTTCGTTTTATGTGCCAATCAAGAAGATATATATATATATATATATATATATCATAAAAGTTGCAATATCTAACTGTGGTATCTCTTTTTCTGCGTGATATTTATAACGTATCATGAGATGATTAACCATGAGTAGAAAAAAATAAAAAAGTGAGATTTAAACTATATTTTTCACAGATAATTACAGATAACGAGGAGATTAAAAATAATTATGTAAAATATACATAACTATTTCCTGGAAAGATACGTAAAATTATTAATTTATATTAGTTATTAAAAATCAAAAGTATTTTAACAGTATTTAATATTTTTAATATATGACGGAATATTGTCAAGTATGTATTAAAGTATGTGTTAAAACTCAATAACATTTTTCTTTATTTATATTTTATAACAAATTGAAGTAAATTTGATACTTTCTTAATTATGCTGACGATTATATATTGCAATCGTCATGCATGCCAAACTCATTGTTAGTAATGACCCACTTACATAAACTGTCTGGGAGCCTGCAATCAATTGTAAGCGCGAAGTGATTACAATGGTAAAGCCGTTTTCCTACTCGTTCTACCTTTAACACTCGAATAATGATCCTACGCAATCGCAACGATTTTAATTAATTATGAGAACAAGCGTTTATTATCGATTCATTATCTACGAGCTAGCGCCAGGGAAAATTACACTTAGTGAGAAAGGAGAAAAATACTTCCTTGTGATATAACATTCAAAATTATTCATGATTTACGAATATGGCGTAATGTAAAAGTCAATAAATTTCTTGCTCAGAAGTTTCTGCTATCTTTCTTCCGTAAATAATTTGCCAAAACGTGACAAATGTGAAAAATTGTTGCACCTTACCAGAATCGTTTAAGTTTCTTCTTGGCAGATTATGCAACGTAAGCCTTTTATGCAATACATTGTGGAATGGATTCAACTTTAACCTGCGCTAATGAGATACATTTTTTTTTCTCGCGTTGCTACGTTTTCTTGCGAGATGTTTTGATGTGCAATTTCGAGTTAAATAGAATATGCAGTCAAGAAAAAAAAAGCAAAGACAAAATAACCGAGACTGATACAATCTCATTAAATTTACGTGTTAATACAAAACATAAATTATATTTTTCCAAATTTGTCAAAAAATTGAATATCTTTTTTAAATCTTTATTTGTGATAAATATAATTTTTTCAATTGTGTTGTTTCATATTTTGATTAATAATAAATCACTAAATATAATAACTAAATATAATTAATAATAAATTAATAAATTACGTAATATGCTTATTTTCTTTCGAAAGACATATAGCAATATTATTTCTCTTGTTTTTTCTTTCTTTTTTTTGAAGAATATAAATGCTCGGTTCTTACGTTAAAAATTGATTACTTCTCTTTTGTCACTTATACCAGCTGAAATGTATGAAATGGTTTGTAAAATGGATTATATCAACCAAGTAAAGGTTTTTGACATATAAATTCTTACAGTGAAGACTGTAATCTTCGAATGAAATCATTAACATATTTCGTAAATTTCTCGCGGAATATCTTGATGTATTTAATATTTTTTCTAGTTTTTGGATAGGTGGACATCAATGCACTTTCTCTTTTTTAGGATTTCCGTATTTTATGAATGTGTAAAATTGAGGTTAATTTTCGGAATCGCGAGACGCATAAATTAATGTCAGCATATAAATTTAAGATACATACTATAATTATTTCAGAAAAGGTTAGAAGTCAAAAGAGAGGATTAACTTACTAGAGTATTAACCATGACGTTTATGCTACACTCAACTTTGTAATGTTTGCATATGCACAAGTGTCCTTCAATTCGTTCGATTTCGCTCATTAGCAGGAAAAGTTGCTTTATATTGCAATGTTTAAACTCTACGTCAAGATATTACATTCAAGTGATTTGTTTGCCAGGAGTAGAAAGCTTCTCTTCGAGAAGCTTTTTGAAAAGTATTATCTTCATTAATGTGAAGATTTCCTCTCTATATTAATATTTGTTTAATATCATCACATAGCACTTCTGTATGATTTTAAAGATAAAATTAATAAAATTATTCATGTAATTCTTATTTAGTGCCACTTAATAAACATATACATGAATGTATAAAAGTATTTCTTCAAAGCCCCAAAAAATATTTATTTATATCAACATTTACATTATAAAAACAGCTCAGAATTCTCAGAGAAATTAATTTTAAGTCAAAATTAGAAAAGTTGATTTGCATTACCTTAAAAAAAATTAGAGATTATAATTATTACAATTCAATGATGAATTTGACTTTAAATATCTTAATAATTATACTTTAAATAAAAATTTTGATAAAATGTATAAAATTTATTTGTATTTATTTACAAAGAATAAGGATAATATTTAATTTAATTATGTTTTTTAATTGCAAAAAATTTCTCATTTTTATATTTAAACACATTAATTGTTCTAAATAAAAAAATTAAATATAGTGTTATAGAACTTAATTTTTTATATAAAATATAAATATGTTACAAATTTTTTTAAATATAATATAATATTTTTTTTTACAACAAAATTTTAAACAAAATTTTGTATATGATATAAAACATTTAAGAAAGAATAACCAACGTATATGAGTGAAAGTAAGAGCTTAAAGTAATCTCCAGTATAAATTCAGTTGGGCGACGACGAGACCACACCTTGAAAATTGGCCCATTCGGACCAGTTTTTTTTAGGTCGCGCTTGTGTGTATTTCCATTACATATGCATGACATGAAAGTACTTAATAAGATAATGATTTTCAAAGAAGCCTTCAAACCGTGATCCCCTTGTATTTTAAAACTTCCTGTACCTGCCTTAATCAAAAATACTGAATGGTACAAATATTTTTTTATCATAACTAAACACACTATCAAAACTTTTTCTTTTCTTATCTTTTAAATAATATTGAGACATATTTCATAACGAAATGATCCGAGTCTTTAAATATATTTAAAAACAGAAATATTCTCTAAAAGCATTGATATAAAACTTATGTTATAACAATTTTAATAATTACATGATAAAAGTATAAAATACAAACTAATATAATATTAGAATTTATTATATTAGAATATTTATTTATACTTATGTACAGTGTACGTTTAATTATTCCTCAACATTACTCTTTACTAGTTTAAATACTAGCGTACTAGATACGTTCAAGTCAGTTATCTGTAGAAAAGAACGAAAAGGAAGCTATAAATTACATAGATTGTGCACAGAGTATATACAAACGAAGAATTAATAATAATAATAAAATTGAAATGAGTAACAACGATGCTGTTCTACGAGCTTTCGCAAGAGGCGATACGTTAAAAGATACGGAAGGCCGTTACGTACGAGCTGACAGGAATTAAATGGGTTAAATATAATGTTTATCGATGCAAATTCCACGGGGTGCGGGACAAGGACAATGCGCCCGGATGTAGACGACCCTCTTGATTCGATGGTGTGGAAGCAGTCCACCTTCGGGGAGCGGAGCCGAGCCTCTCACCTGTCCAAAGAACTTTTCCAATATTCCGCACGGTGTTACAAGCACCGATTTCATAATAGCGTCAGTCAGTCAGGCGATTCCGAAAATCCTGTCGATTTCTACGCGTCATAACTATATTAATTTGGCTTTCTTCCTCACTCGTCGATTTTCATTACTTTCTTTTTATACAGACGCCATTTTACACGGACTATCCCGGAACTCTTCGCCGCCGCTCCTTCCTTTCCCTTATAAATTTCGACAAGAAGGAGAAAAGTTTCTTCTCAACGGGTCATTCAATCGCATTTGTCATTGTCAAAGATATTTACATTGGTCCACCTTTTTATCATTTTTAATTATTTAATGTAAAACATTTTTCAATTTTCGTCGTTTTGAAAAATGTCTGAATCGCAATAACTTTTCATCAAAAAATGTAGAAACAAGGCATTCTGAGAGTCTGTTTTGTCGCCATTGTTCTTCAAATGTTGCCTTTTGTAAACTTGGTACCTCGGTGCCCTTTGTAAGCTTGATAATCTCTGTATCTTTCTCTTACTCTTTACTTTTCATCTATATCCTTGAAATACGCACGAATATGCTTTCGTTGTTGTCCAATTTTCTTCGTTTGATTACACGTAAATTCAAACAGTTAAATTTGCGACAGTTTGCTTGTAATACGTTGCATACCTTGCAGAATAACGTGGCGTGACGTTATACATCGACTTTTACTTTCAATATCGATAGTACGATTAAATGTAGACTTACTCAGTAATGGAACTAGAACGCATATTTATATATCATGAATCGCGTATGATCACGTTTTCTTAAAGGATCATATTCTTTCTTTTATTCATATAAATATGAGATATATTCAAATATTTTTTATGGTTTATGGTTTTTGGTGGATAATGAATAAGAAAAAAAATTTTTTTAAGATTTAATGACTATTAGTTACACAAAGAATCTTGTAGATCCGGAAGTCAGAATTATTGACAGTTTCTGTAATTTTTAATTTTAATTTTAATTTTTAATTAATTTTTTAACATGTATATAGTAAATATAATATAATATATTTATTATTGTATTATATTTTATAATATTTAAGCTTTATATATATATATATATATATATATATATATATACGCAATCTGTTATATTTTAAACTTCAAAGTATAATAAATTAAAATTTTAAATGCTTAATTCTTCAGTATGTTTATCTTTGAGTTCTATTACGCAACAATTTTAAATATTTATTTTTGCATATTTAACTTCTTATACCTATGATTTAGTTATATTATATTTATAAATCAATCGATCAATTTACAGATTCAAATTTTGAAATTTTGAAAGCATTTTTTAAATCTCTAAACTTCTATATTTTTGACTATTTAACCAGACCTCTATATCTTTAAATCTAAATCATATCTTTGTATCTTTGAAAATTTCTGCATTTCCTATATATTCTAAATTAATGATTCATTAGATTCTAGTTTATAAATGGATTCATAGTCTTTCCGATTGTCGATTAATTTAATACGAAATATTACAAGGATTGCTGTAGAACACGGCAAACTGAACAGATTAAAGCTTAAACGATACCGTTGTTTCATTTGCATCTTCTGGATAAATTTCGAATATTGAAGACAAGTTTGTTGCAACTACGAGAAAGAGAAAAAATACCAAACGAGGAGTATACACGCTAGAGTTGTTTTCTTCTAAGCGTTGGCAGGTCAACGCAGTCACGAATGTTTTAATGTTGCTTATTAATGTTAACGGTGAAGGTATAATCTGTGAACGAATAAGGCCTACTTGCTGTAACAACTGGAAATGCGATTAATTGCGTTCGTCGGGCATTATTGTCAACGATGACCGATCGATCGAGACTAGTCGAGACCAGTTATTACCATTTGCGTTGATCGCAGCCCCGGAGGATTCTCTTAATTGCATAATTGGTACCTCCTCGCGATTTCGTCAGATATAGCATCTTTGCAATCGGGCTGCCGCGTATCGCTAAAATTTTTTTTCTGTGATGACGAAGTCTGTTCTTGATTGACGCAATATATTTCGTCTTTTTTTGTGCTGAAACGCAGCGATCATAATCTCCTATAAATGTACGTAATCAAGCAATTGTAACCGTCAATTAATCGTTTATCGATCATCTAAATGAAACTTCTAAGATGCCCTCAAATGATTACTTTACTATCATCGTACTTTCTATCATCGGTATCCGTTCTACAGTAATCCAATTTGAAAGTTCTTATGCCTTTCATTTTGCGCCTATCATTATCATCAATTATCTGAATGTTGTGATTAATGTGAGCAAACATTTTAATTAGTGACGATGATTTTACAGATATTAATCAAGTTAATTTTTTTAAGCTATTATTAAACATTTTCTATTACAATTATTGAAAATTTTATAAAATTTCTTTGCTTTTCCTTGTTAGGAACAGAGGAATAATGTACGATTTAATGTAACACTTTTAAAAATTAATATTAATATTTTGAAAAATAAAACGATAAGATTAAAAATTATTAAAAATGCGTAAATATTTTCAGGATGGACAAAAAACACACAATCGCGGTACCACGCGGTATCACTCGAAATCGACGACGGAATCGAGTAGCGTTTCTGCATCAGAAATCAGGTTACCTAGCGATAAGAACTCTGGTTTGGAAGCAGCTTCCAACGTAGAAAAACATGAGACGCATTTCGCGAGAGAAGGCTCAACTAGATCACGATCAAAATTAAAGCAATCGCAGACATCTGATGGTTTCACTGCCACGTCACGGACGAGCTCGCGACATTTAAATACTAGTGTCGATAATTCGCGAAACCGTTCAAAACCGCATACCGTACAGACTCTTAAAGATGAAACACCGCGAGATGCATACAACGACAACAAAAGGAACACACCAGAATCACATAAGCCAAAACGACCGACAGCTTCTCGAAGAACATCTTCGGACGCGTCTCCCATCTGGGTGGACAACGCCAAGTTGGACCGCGAGGTGTTCGCGAAATCGCCCGACTATTCGAGATCGAAAACGGGAAGAAAGATTTATAACAATCACGGAAAAGAATTAAAGGATCAAGTAACTCCGTCCGAAAAGTCTCCAGATGAAAATGTAAAGAAAATCGAAAGTCCGAACGAAAGCGAATCGGAAAAGGAGAAAGCACAATTAGAAGAGTCTTCGAGAGTCCGAGAGATCGCTACCTCGAAAATGTCAAAGAAGATAGATACGAAGAGCACGAACACTTCTAGCAATCTCAAAGAGGAGACAAAAGAACGGGATGTCCTGCTGTCGGGTTCCGAGAGTGTAAGAGTGGACGTTCCTCTAACAGTTGGAAATGATGAAGATACCAATCTACTGACGTCCGTCAACGTGCCTGCAGGACAGAGCTCGAGGCCGGTGAAGGAGAAGGACAGCAACGATATCGCGAGATCGAGCGCGAAGAAAAACAGGCCCTCGGATCGATCCAGATCGAAGTCTCGTAACAGATCGAAAACGAGCGATCCTAATTTGGAGATTTCCTCTCGCCGAGGTTCATCCAAATTCGGCGGTACCGCGCAGGCGGAGACGAGCGAACGATCCTCCAATTCCAGACAAAGATCTAAAAATGCCAATTCGAGAGGTCGTTCCGCGCACAAATCGAGAGACTCGACTACGGCGGAAGCGAGAAGCGGTAGAAGCAGAAACGCGGATGCCGATTCCGAGAGGAAAGCGAACAGACGGACGGAAACGCGACGTAATGACAGACGAACGTCCGAGGGAAAGCAACGGTCTAAGGATAGCAGATTGAAAGCTGCGGAAACCAAGGTAGACGAACAAGATATTCGAGCACTATCCAGAAGTCGGTCACGTACGACTGTCAGCAACCTCGGTAATTTACTTAATTTAAATATTTATAATCATTGAATCAAATTCTATATATAGAGAGAAAGACATCGTTAATTAATATTATTAATAAATTGACAATATGTCTCAAGGAGACAAAATTTAAATTTACGATTTGTCTCAAGGAAATTTACTCTTATTAAAAATCTCTGTAATTGCTTATTAACTGATTACTTAATAATAAAGTCTCCAAAAAGATATCTAAAATAAATATTATGTTAAAGTTTTCTTACTTAGGTTCAAAATTAATAAGTGAAATAAGTTCACATTATTAAAATTGTAATTATGTTTCTTTCAGACGCTACGACCGCTTACATCCCGAAAGCGACAATCGCTGAAATTACGACTGTTCCTACTTTAGGTACAGAGATTACGACATTGAATTCCGCAACGACCAGACCATCGACGACAACCGCACGAACATCTTCCACAACCGAGCGGGCTTCACGTGGCAAGGGAAGAGACAGAGGAGAAAGTTCTCGATCGAAGAAACCCCCGAAAGAAGATTTCTTTAATCACGGATTAGGTTTTCGCGGACGAAAAAGTACGACCGAAGGATCCTCTTCTGCAGATTTGAGGACCACTACATCTAGAAGCGAAACGCAATTACGCGGTAATCCCGGATGGACTCTCAGACGCCGGCCTAGTCACGTCAATCAGGATACGTCTTCGACTACATCCGCGCCAGTTAATCGAGATCAGATCAACGAGATCGTATTGCCCAATGATCCACCGAAAACCACCGAAACACCATTAAGTAACGCAAAAGCCGGTAGAAGAGGCACTAAAAGGCCGAAAGCGAAAGATGAAGGCAACACCGTATCGGGCTTCACGGCGAAGAGCGTAACGCGCGGCAACAAAACCTTCAATAAATCCGAAAGTCCTGGTCTACCCAAGAGAGTAGAGGCAGAAAGCGACAATTATCCACCTGCATTCCGAGCTAGACTGTCTCAATTGGTGAGTTTGCAAACAAGTACTCTTACTTTACAAATTTTGATAAATTTTTTTTCTAATGCGTCTATTGTATTCTCTTTAAAAATTGATAGAAATCTAAAAAGCTTAGATTTTCAATCTTCAGACTTGAAGAGAAAGAAAAATAAAAATGGTAAACTGATGATATATGATTTATTTGTTAAATTATTACTTATTATTATCTAGTTACTGTAAAGTTTTTTTACAATGCTTATTTATATCTATCTCAAACTATTACAATGCGATATAAATATATTAAACACGTGTTTCATAATTTTGTTTCATAGCGTATAGTACTTTGTATTTTTATTACGAAATCTCTATATAATGTTTATTATTATTAATAGCATTGCTGAGGAAATTAATAATAAAAAAAACAAGCGTGTTCAGTCAAAGAATATTTTCAGAAAAATTCTAACTTGAAACCTACTGGAGGAAAGAATACGACTAGAAACAACTTGCAGGTAAGATAGCACGCAAATCTCCCGACTTATTTGCTAAATCAACTAATTATTACTTTTAACATATTAACAGTTTATAACAGTAATATGCATCCCATTCTTTTTCAACTTGAGCCATTTGCAGGCCGTTGAGTTTGCGCGGATATTGAAAATATCGCATCTGTAGCACGGAACAGTAGCTAGTCCTTAAATTCTTATTAAATTAGCATGTGTATCTATCATTGATTAAAGTGCGTAAGGGTAATGTGATACGGTAAAAGTAAGATTAATTAATATGGTGGTGATTTCCCCAGACAGTGTACAATACTTATACATATGTAATTGTATAAAGCTTAAAAAAAAAAATGCCCCACGTAGGAACATCCGAAGGAACGTACATTCCAACGACATATACGATCCAGCACGAAAACGATGCATGTATCCGAAAAAAACAAAACTGTGGAAAATACGTTTGCAAGAGACTTGCACGTCGTCCCTCTCACGAACCCCCTAACTTCGGTACTCGACCCAGATACGCGGCAAGTAAGAGCATAACGGTTTAGTCAGTAGCAGTTTAGTCAGAAATTTTAATTGGCAGATTGGGATTATTGCGTACTAATCGGCTGAGAGATTGCTTTATCGCGTTTCCATGCGTTTCCCCATCCACGCTTCGGATATTCCCGAAGCTTCTCTTGGATTTTTCAGGTGTCCATCCATCGGGGAATTATAATAATATCCACGGGGAAGATATCAATCTTGATCAAATTTCTTCAATATTATCATGTTTACTTCCAGTTTCTTTGAATGAAAAAAAAAAAAAATTGTAAAAGGAAAGGTATTAGGTGTTGATTTCATTTTTTATCGGGGACTGCATTGCAAAAAGAGATCGTTTCTCACGATCGTGGAACGCGACCGCTTTTCGAGATCACTGCGTTTTGCGTTCTTATGAAAAATCTCGGAGAGACGGAGATTTACAAAATTTAGGAGATTTACGAAAATTAGGAATGGTATCGGCTATTGTAAACGCGAACTCAAAGTGCGTCATCAAGAACCAATCAGAACTGGACGATGACGCATTATTAACGCCTTCATGACTAGTACTACCAGGTGAAGCTTACTCGGTAACCGGTGATGGTAAAGCGTGATCAAAACAACAATTTTACAATTTTGAAGAACTCTTTAAAGATTTCGTTGGAAAGCTTTGGATATGCATTTGCGGAAGCTTCAGCGAAATGGTTGCGACAGTGAACATCCAAATGAGACTGGATCAAACGCTATCGTGATGGCAAGGAATGGCGAATCCTCGACAAGAAGTTTTCTTAAGATTGCGAGAAAAAAAATTCCGAAGTAGAATTTTTAAATTTTTCATTAAAATCTTTTACCGATCTTCTCGATCGCGATTTTAATTTTACTTTCAAGCATCTTTAACGAAATGAGAGATGATTAGACGCCTGTTAACGCGCGCAATGAATGAATAGATTTCGAAATTTTGCAAACTGGTTTTGATATAATTAACTTGTCTCTTTCTACTTACTTGTCAGTTAGTTCAGGAGAGAAAGTAGTACACTTGTAGGTAGGTCATTGAAGCGAATCAAGTAATGGCCACGTTGTTATTCAAACGGATAATTGAACTTGATTTGATGCGCTTTTCGGTATGCCGTGGAAGTTTATTATTGGGTATTTGCTAACTATTAAATAGACCTGTTATCTCCAGTTATATTTTTAGCAAAGTAAAAAAGTATAATTTATAGCAATATCAATAATCGTAATGCTTTAGCAACATAAATGAAATTGTAAATATACACAAAAAATTTTTTAATTTTTTAATCTGGTACTCTTGTTACGGCTTATTATAAAAACATTTTGTTTTGTCGTCTAGTGGATATCATGAAGGAGACTGACATACTCATAGTGAAAAAAAAAGGAATAGAAAGGGAATGTAATGCTTGCATTCTGTGGACTGTGTATCGACTATATTTATCAGAAGCGGGTAATCATGTAGAAAATGACATAATTACACTACAATAGCTTATTTGGAAGATAAAATTCAATTAAAGATAAGTGAATGAGTTTACTTTCTCATTGAAAAATATCGGTTATTTGCTATAATAAGGAAAATTCTAAGTTTACAGAAATAAAAATGAATTTCTCTTAAATTATACGACTAATAATAAATAATAAATTAATATTTCATATAAATATTATTTGTAAATATTGTATATATATATATATAAAAGTCTGTAAACAAAGATATGCTATGATAGTGACTCATATTTTTTAAAAATTATATATATATATATATATATATATATATATTGCAAATATGCCTTATAAAAACAATTGATCACAAAAATATTTAATAATTCCCTAACTTTACGCACTTAACGTATATTTTTTATATTTTTTTCAACTATTTTGTGCTGCATAATTTCGTACACGGGTTGCTTATCATGGTGCATTACTTTGTATTGCGGGGGTGTAAAATATGTTTATTTAGATCGTAGTCTGACAAAAACGATTAAACTTTCAGTCATTACCCCCACCAACGAATTCTTGGTTCGCGTATGCTCTTAGCCAGCTGGTTGCGTGGATCGTCTTCTTTCTTCAGTTGACCAGGCTTCTATTCCTCCTTTAAAAGTAAGGGTGGGTGTAGCGCTCCTTAGACGATTTGTTACATTAGCCTTTTTTTTTTTTTCATATTTCACGTACAAAGATTAGTATTTACGTTTCTACAAATGAGTTTCGCGAACGGTCTTGAGAACGTCGCTTCGAGTCGAGGAAGACGAAACGCCTTGTTCGAGGTCGTCGTGCCGTACTAACAGAATCTACTACCGAGCTTTCGGCAGGTTGCTTACGAACGCTTGGCGATTTTCGTCGCGTACTTAAACTGGAGCTCTTTGAACGACCTTTTCAGGCCACGAAACCAAGCTTGGCGAGTCTGTTCTCCGAAAGATCTAAGATGAAACTGGACTTAGCTAGAAGACTAATCAAACCCGAATTGAATGTTGACGAGAACGATGTAACCACGCCCTCCTATTCCAATAAATCAAAAGCAAAAGAGGTTTCGACTGTCAGCGAGAGCAGGAACGTAGAGAAAACGACAAAAGCGACCAGCAAGCTCATCGGCGCTCGTGCCGCGCACGAAAGTGCGCAGAAAGAAAAATCGATCGTGAGGGGCAGATGGAAGATCTTGGAGACCAGAAAATCTCCGAAAGATCGCAATGTCGAGGCACCGCTTAGATTGCCCACACCCAAGAAGAACCGAGTGACTTCCGAAAGAGCAGTCAATCCTTCGTCCGTGGAAGAAACCTCGATGAAAAGCGTTACCGAGATTAATGCTATACCACGTCTAATTACGGTTTCATATCGTGGTGCCGCTTCCGTAGAAGAAACGGCGGCCACGACTATTGATACGACAAAAATCCGATCTCCGATATTACAAAGCCCCGCGGCGTCACGGGAGGAGACGTCAACGTTGTCGAACATAGTGGAAGCTATAGAAGAAAACAGCATTGTCACAACCGTCGAGTCGTTAAAATTGGACAAATCCAACATTGAAACGACTTCTGCGACATCGGGCACCACAGACGCGTCGAAGGATTCTATGAAGGTTCACTCCACGGAATTTCCTCAAGAGGTGACGCTACCACCGACCGTCACCACGTCCGATAGCACACATTCATCATCAGCCACAACAAAATCCACAACGAAATCAGAAAAAGTGTACCCCGTTTATATTCCCGGCTCGTCGGATGAAAAAGAGAATACGACAATCGACCCGAACGACATCAGCAGCAAGAGCAGCGTCCGGCCCCGTTACATGAAGCAGCAGCAATCGGACCAAACCATAGAAACCGTGGCGGTTTCTATGGTGACGTCGAGGACCGTCGGGCCCACCAGCAGATACATCCGGAAGAAGTCGGGCGTCTTCACGCCGTACGACGCCGTTCCCAAGACATCCACTACGGAGACGGCGCCCACGCAGACGAAGCGACGGGAATTCCGTCCGCGAACGTCGACTTATAGGAGGCACTCCGAGGTACCAACCAGCCAGCTGATCCAGCAACCGACAATTGGACAAACGACCTCCGGCGTCACCGTCACCCCGAAGCCGACTAACTATAACGTTCAAATTGTCACGCCTAGCGCTCAATCCTTGCCCTCCGATCCGTTGGTCAGAGTGAGGGTCGATACCACAAACAACACCACCCCGTCCGGTGTCACCGGAAGTAGCAACGGTAGCAGCGGCAATTCCAACATTTTCAATCCCACCAAGAGCACATTCCTCACCGCGAATACCACCACACTGTTGGAACAACTACGAAGCACCGTGGCACCGCTCTTGAACGACTTGGGTAACAGGACCCCTATTTTCTCCGGAGCCTACTCCAACGTGAATACCGTGGTGAGTAAGCGGATGGGTTTCGAAAGATCATTTAGTTTCTATTCGACACAAAATTAAATCAACATGTGAGTCTTAATTGTGTCTTATAATATCTGTAATTGAAAAAATGGTAGATTCTAAGGTATCTAATTATTATATAATATATATATATATATATATATATAATTATATCTAATATTATATAATATATATAATATTATATAATAGTGTAATATACTATATATGTATTTATGCGGAAGTGTCTTATATGATATTATCTACTTTGTGAAATATTTTCATTAATTAATTTTACAACTCAATATAATATAATTTAAACTTTTGTTAACTATGTCATTGTAAAAAAAGATATCGTTTGTTTATCACAAACAAAATATCTTAAACCGCACGATAATTAATTGCAAGATACTGAAATATTAGACAGAGTGGTAGATTTGTAAATAAATTAAACACTCTGTTACTTTATTATCATTAAGATATTATAATTAGTTAAAAAGAATCATGATGTAGCTTTTACATTTACATAATACATTTATATACATTAATATATTTTTTCTACATTTCAGGAGGAAATATATGTGTTAAAATATGTAATATTTTTCTGTGAATAGAATTCAGCCCCCAGAATAACACCAAACGGTTCGCCGCCGAGATTCAGCGCGAGATACAAAGGAGCGGAATTGTTTGTAAGAAAACCATCTGTTGGTCAACCATCTGTGATACCATCAATCACAACATCGTCGACTACGGCCTCAACACCGATAGAGGTAAGACTTTTGAGGATTTTGGAGCGAATTTTATGAGAGAAATGTCATCGAGGAGAGACGAAAGCTTTTCTTGTTTATTAATGCATATTGTATAATCATCTTCCTATTACATGTTATGTATTCAATTGAATAGAAAGTAAATCATAAACTTGCCAGCTTTAACTTTAGGCTTTAATAGCAACAATTTTTGCAACGACACGATTTTATTTCATGATGCGCTTTTTCTTCTTATTTTATGATAGATATACGTATTTATCATAATCTCGTATTACACATATATGTGATATATTCGTAAACAAAAAAGACTTTTATTCTTAGAAGCGGTAACAACGATGTTGCGAATTTATGATAGTTATAAATATATACTTTATATACATATATGACAATATTATATTTAATTTAGCATTATCTCAAGACAATTGAAAAGTATCCCTATTTTATATAAGTATAAGTCCCTTAATACATATGCATATATGTATACAATAATGTGCTACGCCACTCCACTGTATATGGAATGTTCTTTTTATATAGTAAAAAATAAGGTTAGATTTTAATGAGTCATAATATTAAAAAAAAAAAAAAACGCGGCAAAAAAATCCAGGTAAGGCGATATGCGAGCCGAACGCGTTAATGGTTCCCTTCAGAAGAAGTTACGTGAGGTAATTTTCTGTGCTTAAAAGGTGTTCCCTACGAAGGTACCAGAGGATTCCGAAGCAGTCGCACCGCCATCGTGGACCAACTCTATCATCTCAACTTCATCGAGCGATCTCGTACTTAATCATATCGATGCAAACAGCCTGCGTTAATCTGACTATCCTTTCATTCATAATAAGATACCGTCACGCGCTCGTTCTCTTTTTTTTTTTTTTAGCCGAAGTATAACGACCGTCGTACGAGTTACAGATGCTTTTTCCAAATTATATTAACAACAGCTTGAATTTGATATAGTCTATATTCAACTGTGAATATCAACGCACTAAAAGAGCACATTTCTCTTGCTTTCAAAGAGCACATCAGCACAAGCATAATCATCGCACAAACGATCTATTGGGTTAAGGTCGATTTATAAAGATCATTAAATATCACGTTCTAACACTTAGGAAAAGGAAAAAAGAGATTTATTAACTTCGAGGAAAATTAATGCACGGTCATCGACCATGTTACGTTATTTCACAACACTCACGTATCATACACTTATATATGTGCAAAATATTGTATCATATAACTTTATATTTTTCTATAATAAATGTATTGATTTCTTAGCATTGCACGCGATTAGCAATTGTTTGTCCTTACTTAGCCGCATTAAAATAATTACAGTTTAAATCTGCAAATATTAATTTGTTATAAAGAAGAATTAAGTTTTTTACTAAGAAAGAGTGAATAAAACATTAAATATTCATTTCTAGTTTATTTTTTATACATACATTTTATACATTTTTTATACATTTATTTTTTATACATAGTTATTTTAGCTAATTTTTTATACATATTACAAATAGGATTAAATTGAAAGAGCAATATTGAAACATTTTAAGCAAATACACGCGTGATATTTTTTATAATATTACTTAATCTACGTCAACTGATGTAAAAATCACATACGTTTAAATATTATATATATAATGCAAAAAGTAAAATAATTTACTGACTTCAATAGCAATTACAAGAACCGCAAGAAAATATTTACGATCACAAAAAATCGTACTACATGCCATTTTCATAATAATTGGATTGCTCATACGAAAATAATTGTAAAAGTGCCATATCTTTTATTATTGCCGTAATAAAATTTTTAATAAAGCGTCAAAAATATATCGCAATGTTTCGATTCAATTCTTTTCATAAAGCTAAAAGTGCATGTATCTTTGTGATTCTTGAGTTGCTTTTAATTATTTCAAATTCCGACAATGTAATATAAATAAACTTTTGTATCTTGCTAAGTGGTCAAAGAAATTGTCAACATATGTGTAATAAATTCACAGACATTTGTTTCGCTATCTGTCTCAGCATCTATCATTCATTTCTGTCTGTATCGCATCTTTATCTGTAATTCAATATTCTGTTTCGCAAATAACTGTGTATGCTTCAATGTCGTATCTTCAGGACACATACATACATATGCAATATCTATCTCGATTCTATTAAGACATTTTGCATGTTACGTCTCATTAAGAATATCGCTCTTAGGCAGCGAAAAGTGAAAGTGCACATTCGTGCATAACAGACGTATACAGTGAGCATTCTACATATCCTCTATCTGCCTGTAACACATGATTAAGGATGATATAAAATATAAATTACAGGAGGCCGAATGCGCAATCGTTATCGCTCATTCTTTTTGTTTCTCATTCTTTTCTATTCCTCCTTTACTAATTAATTCTGCATTTACTGTACAATTCTCTTCCACATATTTCTTTCTTATGTTAAAATGTATTAAAACGTATGTCGAAACGCTTACGTCGAGAATTAAATTAGTTTCGCATGATATATAATAATTCCGCGTGACGTTGAGTGGCCCTCGTATTTCGCACGTGCCGCGAACATTTGCCGTTTTCGAGACTTCCATCGGGCAATCATGCGAGAAATTGTTAATGCAATACTTCCGTAATAATGTAATAGCGAAAGTACGTCCAGTGGAGGCCTCTGTAAGATGCAAGGTAAGAGCCGGCAATATTCTCGAAGACGAGAAAAAGATATCGGAGACGAGAGGGGAACTAGTCTCTCTCCACCGTTTCTACGTATCCTAGGAACGAGTTTCACGGCTGTTACATCGAGACATTTCATTCAGAAACAATTCCTCTTGCACTAGTTCGTACATGTACCTAGAGATGGTGTATGCTCACATGTTCTCTCATCTAATGTCCACTTGTCCATAATTATATGTATTTGCGTTAGGCCATAAAAAATTTTTCATGAAGTAACATGCTAATCGCAAGAAATATTGTATATCACACCTAACTTGCGTTGTGTATGTGCCGTTGTATTTATTTAAGTACACAATTGCACATCTGTAAATAGAACAGTCAAAGTGTATTAACTCTTAAATACGCCAGCTATCGTCGTTGTTCAAACTGTGATCAAGCATTTTTCAGCTTTAATCAAATTTTTAGCAAGTTTAGTAAAGCTTAAGCTTCTCTTAAGTTTCTCGATTACGACGATGGCGAAGTGTTTAAGGATTAAAACACCGCTCTCAACCTGTAGATTACACGCGTACAAAGCGTTAACCAGTCTGTTAACCCAGTCTGTTTGAGACCGATCTGTCACCGTAATTGCACCAAAGTGTGTACAGCACTTGCACGCACCGAATTTCTGATTGCAGAATTCCGGTTCGGCACCACCCGTTGACATCAACAGCCCCGGCGAGCCCAGATTCGTCACTTTTTATCAGGCATTAGAGTCGGCTAGCATAAGAAACGAGAATCTGGGCGCGGACGACGTGTCTCAGCGGCAAAAACTAACTGGCGTGGTAACGAAGGTAGACTCTAACGCTACTGTATCTAACGGCGCCAGTAACGATATTGCTAACAACAATGACACCAACGCATCAATCACCGCGACTACATCCTCCCCAGATACTACCACCGTAGACATTACCACCACCGTTCAGTCGGCAGACAATTCGCTCGCTTCGACATTAGGTACGGAGAGTAGTCCCGAAACGACCCGTAACCCGGAAACCACCACGACCACAATACAAACCCCCGCAAGTTCGGACACGAGCGGGGGAGAAACGACTCCAGCCCCCACCTCGGAATCGCCCGGGACTACCGTCTCCGCTAACACAATAACAAGTACACCGCCGTCCGATGTTCCGAGCACTACGGAATCTCTCACTACGACCGAAATCACCACGACCCAAGCATCGATGAGCGTCGCCAATGTTAAGGCTTTGGACGCGTCCTCCACGGAATCGATCCCCGACGATGTTCGATCCACCGAATCGGTCAACACGAGCACCGAGACCACGGAAGTAGCCGTCACCGAAATGATGATGAACGCGAACGTGTCCATGCCCGCCTCTCGGAATCTACAAACGGCGAGTGACATACCGGACACAACGATACCTTCCTCGATTACTGAGAGCGTCACTGTAACGCACATACCAGCGGAAGTGACGACTATGCCCGCGACTAATGATACAACGGAGAGTATCGAGACGAGTACCGTGCAGTTCGAGGAAACGACACCCCCCACAACGGAAGTGAGCAACATGGTCGAGAACGATGTAGATACGAATACGGTACAATCCGACGTAACGATTCCGTCCCAAACGACGGAAACTACGACGGAAACTACCGCCGAACCGACCACGACGGAAGAAATGTCAAACGACATAATTGAAATTCGTGCGACGGTATCGCCCGTCTACACGACTACATATCGCACGCGACTGATTGATTACGCACAGGATATTCTATCGCGTTTACAAAACCGCTTACAAATCTCCACGCTCAGGACACCGATCCGAGAACCCACCGTTATAAGTGTCCCTTCCGAACTGTCCAACGTGATACCGGATTCGTCGTCGACGAATACGGGGAGCACGATACAACCGGAAGAGACGACTACTGTGCAGGAAACAACGATATCACCAGATGTAGAATTGGTGCAGACCACGACAAACGGGCCGGAAGTGACCACTCAAAATACAGTAGGTTTGGACACTGCGCCTCGGATCGCACAGAATCAGTCTAACGGCCAAGAGGCAAACGCACGGGATACGCTGGATTCGATTACAACAACGAGACAGACGTTATCGAGTAACGCGAGCTTAGATCCTGAATCGACGACGACGACGACTCAGAATACGCGAGCTCCATCGACGGACGGAGAAGTTGCGACCACCACACCGACGCCAATCTCGCGACTTGTCGAATCCGTTACGGAGAACGATCCCCGGTCGTCTAACGATACATTACTAGCTGAGCTAATGACTATCGCGAAGACTCTCTTCACGGAAGCGATGAACGACACGCGGCAGTCGGGTCAGACTGAAGCCACTGAAGTAGGAAACGATAATAAAAACCGCGTGTCCCCGAACAACTTGTCAGAGGCTACCACTGTATTTTCTGAACTTTTGAGACCTTTAGAAAATAATACCGAACGTATAGACATCACTACGTTCGGTGATGATTTGTCCGGAAACGAAAGAGAAGGGAATTCTGATCGCGACCCTGTTGTAGGATCGAAAGTTTCGTTAATGGAATCTAACGCGCGACCCGCCAATGTTGAAAACTCAGTTGATGTAGGTGATGTTACTACAATGTCCCTTTCGCAGATAGAAACCGAAACACCAAACACCGTTACGGTTACGGCTAGCATGAGTTCTGAACTAATTACTAATACGCCTGACTCACAATTATCTAATCCAATTGAAGCATCTAATAATAATACCGAACAGCAAACTGTTGTTACTGTTCCAAACGACAATGCCGAATTGTCGAATACTAATAATCCCCTAATGAGTTCTGTTACTGCAAATACAGAAGGACAGCTGTCTGATATAAATGAGTCCACAACCTCGGACATGGAAACAGTAATGGAATTAACCAGTAGGATAGCTATTACGGAAACAAACGTTGTACAAACGGACGCCGTAGATACCACTAATCAGACATCGGAACCCACCACAACGGTGCCTGCATCTGACATGCAGGTCACAAATGATCATTCCCTTGTAACAAACGCATCGGATATCGCTACGACACTTCCAACGGTATCCGATGATAACGCAATCAACACGAGCGACACTCAGCCATTTGGTACAGAACCTCCCATTACGGAATCAGTTCGTAACTTAATAAGCTCCATCGACACCACCACTAATCGATTCAACGACATAACAACAAACACCCCTCATACGCTAACCGATCTCGTAAGCGAGATGCCAAATCTTATTGCCCGTTTCCAGGATACAACGGCAACAACAACAACAATCGCCCAAGGGACGGCTGATTCAAGAATCATCCAACCTGAGCAAACGACAGAAATCATCACCACCACCACCATCACCACCACCGTTCCCACAACATTTTCAACCGCACCAACAACCGATTCCACCACATCCCCCTCCACTGACATGACAACCATTCCGCCTTCATCAACCGAATCGACGACAGCGACCACGACGACGGAGACCACGACAATGACATCGACCACGACCTCGACAATGACCCTCCCAACGACATCAACAGAAACAGCGACGCGATCCAATTCCACTACTACCGTCATGTCTGAAACGACCGCTACGACTATCGACATAAATGAGAACCTTGTCTCCACCGAGACATCGACTGATGCTTCGACTACGCAAGGCACAACAGTCACCACAAACGAAACGGAAGATCTGAATAGAATGAACGGTGGAGAAGAAACGACGACAACCACAACCACAACGAGTGCCGCACCATCCACGACCACGCCGACGACCACGACCACTATGTCGACCGCGCGGACTACTATACTCAATCGAGTACCGCCATCTCCGGCGTTCACGCCTTTCGGCCCTTTGAACACCGAGCCCTATTTGGGACGTTTCGGCGGCAGCCAGATGACGCCGATCCCGCGACCTAGCTCTTCCAAGGCACCCGTCCGCGACTACTTGATTTATGGGATTTACCCCAACAAGACCATCGTACGGAAGCGGCCGGAGGACAATCTGATCGATGCCAGAAATGTGGACAGCCCCTACGTGATATTTGGCATCTATCCGGACGGCAGATTAGTCCGGAAGTTCCCCAACGGGACGATAATACCGGATTCGCCCAGGAACCCGGTCGAGGTTGTGTTTACGCTTAGAACTACCACTACTACTAACCGACCAGCACCCAGGCCGTATTACTATAACCAGGCTAACCAAGCAGGCGTTTATAACAACCAGTACCAAGCCCCGGTGTACTCTAGTAACAATAGACCCGTGGACGTGCTGACGGGAGGTCTCCAGAGCCCCAGCCCTCTCGATTTTGGATTTATCGGTAATGCGATCGGCATTGCCCCTGGAGGTGTCCTCAATTTCGCGGGACCACTTGGTTTCCCCGCTACCGTCCCGAGCACAAACAAAATGGTATCTCTATCTCACCTCTTCATCAAAACTGTACTCTATACGCGCAACGAGCTAGATTAATTAAGAATCGAATCGCTATTGAGAAGCCACGTTTCTTGGCTCTTGTGATAGAGATCGTTGCCGCGCGAAAGTAGACTGGTTTAGCGTTAATAGAAACCGGAATCTTATTAGAATATTTCTTCTATTTCTATATTTCTTCTATTTGCATTTTCCTTATAATTTCTATACCTTTATAAAAATGCAAATTTATTAATTATTTTTTTAAACTTGTCGTTATTCTAGTTATTTCGTATAGTTACATTTTGAACCGCAGTCTGAAATTAAAATCGCATTAATGTAACATCAATTAAAAAGGAAATAATTATATCGCAAAATGCGGATATACATTTAATGATCAGTATTTCTGATTTTTTTTTGTTCCTATTGAGTATAAAATATAGTAAAGTTTCGTAACACGCTCTCTTTCTCTCTCTCTCTCTCTCTCGCTGAATAATTATTATATAATGATAAATTAACAGCTCAGTTTCTTGGTATAACTTTGTAACTTATCTTTATAGCTTCCTTTCTGACACAACTTTCTTCTTATAATATATTCACGTTTACAGTTTCAATGTGAATTTAATGAAATACAATTTAATACTTTTTTCCAGGTCAAAAAATATTGAATACTACAACGGCTGTACATCGTTGTAAATTTGTAAATAGTTGTGGCAAATTTATAGCACTTTTGTTTGCTCATTTGCACTTTGGACATTTTTACGCACTGTATTTTATAATATATATATCATGTGCAATATCTGATTACATACATTTCACTCGTACTAAATATCTGACATATATCACAATATATAAAAATATTTTCGAAAGATTTATCGTTACAGATTTTTGTGTAAACGCGCACGACATGTGTTATACCAAGGTTGGAAAGAAATTATTTTTATTATTTTTCTAAATAATTTCTTATTAAAGCTGTGTTAAAAAATATTTATATTTTAAAATCAATTATATAAATAATTGTATAATATTTTCTTGATAACGATACTTATTATGGGATAGTCCGACTATTTTCAGATCAATTTGTTAAAAACGATATTTTGCCTTTTAGAAAAATTTCATATTATATTTTAAATCTTTATTATATCTTTAATATCTGTAAAATTTGTGTGAGCAGATACTTAAATAATTTTTACAATTTTAAAAGTTACAAAGATTCAAGATATAATGAAAGATATTAAAAGGCATGAAAATTTTATGTTTTTATTTGAGACTAAAGAATTGCATCAATATCATTTTCTTCGTACTATTTTCTTAAAGAATACAGCAAGTTTATGAACTTTATTTCTATTCATTATATTAAGGTAATTTCTCTAAAATTATTAAAATATAAAATTGAAATATTTCAGAGCAATATTTTATTAAATACCCAAATGGGTAGTGTACCGAATGCAGCATCGCCGAACAGTAACTTGCAGAATAATGGTCAAGTACAAGGTCCAATCGGTCCTCCTATCATTCAAGATCGCGAAAGAAATGAAGCTTCTCGATCAAGAGTGACATCTGATCAACGCAGTTCTGTATATATTGGACAGGTAAAAATATTATGAAACTTTATTGTATTGATTAAGCGTATTTATAAAAACAGAAAAAATTTAAAAGCAATCATAAATATTTCAGGATAAATTTATTAATTATCAGATTGACGGTGTACCTAATATCAATCCACAAGTTGTTGATGTAAGAATAAATTCAGTGGCTGTAAGTAATCAAATTATAACTAATAATTATAATAATTATAATAATGCTTAATGAAATTTGTTTCTATTAGGCAAGAAAAAATTCTTATTAATAAATATTTTTTTTCCGTTTGTTAAAGAAAATTAAAAAATTACTCAAAATTATTTGAAAATTATTCAGATTGCTTTTACTTATTATTTTAATTATTAATTTATTGTATAAATTTGTTATTTTAGACATCTGTGAACGAAGGTACAGCGTCATCGTCTACGCCGTCGTTTGAAAATTTGCTAAATAATCAATCGGGTGGTGATGTGATAACAGCACCTCCTGATTTCCCTTGGAGAGATCCCCTCGATCAAATATTCGGTATCACCACTAATTCACCTATACAAACAGCATCTGTAGCATCAAATATATTAGTACGTGTTATATAAATAATAAATAATATTCAAAATTAATTATTAATATTAAATGTTATTAAGATGATCAATACTAAATTTATTAAATAATATATTTCTCAAAATTATTACATTTATTTAAAAGAAACTAGAGTTAAATAACAAACAATCTCTATTTATTTAATAAATTTAGTATTGATCATCTTAATAACATTTAATATTAATAATTAATTTTATCTTTCAATTTTTTTATCTTTTGTTAAGAAATTCTCTTTATTATTTACAGGATGAGCCAACCGAAAGCAACGCGCCGATTATGTCTCGCCCCGTAAATCCTTTGGTGGAGGTTTTCACGCCGGTCACGAGCGGTGCACCCCCAACATCCTCAACTACAAGTACCGCCGCAACCACTCCTACCACTACTACCGCCGCAACCACTCCTACCACTACTACCGCCGCTACCACTCCTTCTACTACTAGTACTACTACTAGTACTACTACTACAGTAGCACCGACAACCGCAGCAACGACCACTGCTGCTACCACCACTACTACCACCACCACGACAACCACTACAACAACTACTACCACTTCTACAACAACCACCCCCGCACCGACTACGACAGGTCAAACTACGACTTCAACGACAGGTACTATTTTTATTTAAAAGCCGCTTTCTTTATAATTATATTTATTCTGTATTGTGTACAAAACAACAGCAAGTCCAGGAACAGTTCCATCATCTTCTACTACACCGGCAATATCTGCGGATTTATTAAATGGATTACAAGCGAACACGAGGGAGAACGCCTTTGGTACTACGTTCGATGATTTGGCTTTCCTAAATTCATTGGTAAACTTATTTGTAATTTATATAGCACACACACACACACACACACACACACACACGCGCGCGCGCGCGCGCGCACACAATCTTTTTAATATTATTTCTTCTCTTAAATATTGAAAAATGTTAAAAGTTTAATTTAACTGTATAATATACAATGAATTATATATCTAAATTAATAAGTTAATATAGAAAAAACAATTTTCTTTTCTTCCATAGTTACAGAATAGTAACAACATTGTCAAATCTACCACACCAAAAACGCTAAGTGACGTAGAACAAATATTAGCAAATAGAGTGAGTAAAACAAATACAATATCTCTAATAAACGTAAGTAGAAAATAGAAAATAATTAATAATATTTTTTGTAAATATATATTTTATATTATTCCTACAAACGTCGAACATTAATAAACAAGAAAAGCAAAATAAATTAGCAATATGTAATTAATTAGCAATATGTAAATTTAACAAACATTTTTTTGCTTAATATCTTTTTATCTCTTATAGATTTTGTCGCTTGCACTGGCTAATCCTGGACCGACGCGATCGCCAAAAGCGATTCAGACTGCAAATTCGAATACAAATGTAAACACGATCAAAAATCCGTCACCTAAGTTGTCTTCCGAGCCAATAATAATCGATTTATTACCACTTTCGTCACCGCGAAGCATTAGCAGTAGCACAAAGAGGTACAGTGAAGCAACCAGGACGATACAAGCCAGTACCGCGCCAACAACTAGAGCACCAGTCGTTATCACTGCTAAGCCTAAAACAACAGCGAGACCCAAGGCCACCACCCCTCGTGCGACTACAGGATTCGGCGCGGGTCTATGGAAAGCGTTGTTCGGCGGCAACTTCTTCGAAGCGACCACAGCGGCGAGTGTTGCGAGGAACACGAAATCCGCGATTAAGCCGACGACTCCAAAACCAATTGGAATTAGCCAGAAACCGGCACAGGTTACAAGTCACATAATGTCCGCGATTAAACCGCAAACGACGCCTAGAAACGTAGATATCTCGGACATCCAAGTAGCCTCGAGCACATCTTTGTCGGATAGTATTATTTCTGCATCGACATCAAGCTCGATTTCAACTACGCTGTTAAATAATCCGAATCCTAGATTAAGCGACGTCCCTACGTCCACGTATTCGCCCGAAGACGACGCGAAATTCTTGGCTGCGCTTCTACGAGCCGTACAAACGGGTAAGTCGAGATCTCGTTTCTTTAGTTTTTTTTTTTTTTTTTACGAGATGTTTTAATAAAATACACATTTAATTATATGATTAATTTGCTCGGACTACCCTCTGCTCGGACTATCCTCTGGAGCAACTCAGTACCAGGTTGCTTCTCGCCTTAATGATGTTTATGAAACATTAGCGTTAACGATTCGCGTTTATAATCCATAAACTATTATACAATTTTTAATCATCTTTGCATTTTTCTAAGTTCTTAATATTTTAACTTTTAGAATTTGAATTATTAATCTTCATTAATTCTCAATAAATTCTTTTATTTTAGATACGAAATCGAGTACTTCTGCGCCAGCACGTGGACTAAGTGAGGACGATGAAGCCTTTCTCAGAGCGATTTTAAGTAATCAACCTAACATTTTTACTACAACCACAGCACCATCATCCACTGAAGTAAATCCTGCCGCTTTATTGGCTCTACTCCTAAAGCAGCAAGGCATAGAACCATCAACACCAGCAACGAAACTTAGGGAACAATTACAATTAGCCGTGAGTAATATTTTTTTTGGAAACATTTTTTGAAATTCTATTATTTATTAAAATTGTTGGCATCCTTGAATCACAGAGCTTAGGTTCGACTATCCAGCCAGATGCGACTTCGAGTCAAACAACGACCACTAGACCAATCAGCACGACGAGAAAAGCGACACCGAGACCATCTGTGAGACCAAGACAATCCCTACAGACTACAACTTGGTCTCCAAGTTCGACATACCCCCCTCTTCTCTTCGGAGGAAGTGGATCTTCAGATAGCGGGCTGGCTACCGCTACCAGAGCCATAGGCAGATTCCTTGGTGCTGCCATTTCGGTGAGTAAATTTATGAAAATTGATGACTTTTTTTTTTAATTAATTCATAAAGAAATTAATATGAATTTAAAATTTTTCTTATTTTAATTTGATGAAGACGTTTATAAATCGATATCTTCGCAAAGTTTGCATAGATTCAAAAGTTATCTTACTATTAAAAAATATTGTTTCAAAACATGTGTCATTGTATGAAAAATATAAAACAATTACAAAATTATTTTATGGAAATAAATTATAAAAAATAAATTAAAATATTCTTTTTATTTATTTTCTTTTCTGTGTTTTTAAAGTTATAATGAATTTTATTTTTTATATCATAAATGTTGAGATAATTATTTAAAAAGATTATTTCTTTAATCAGTTATTAATATTTTTATTTTGGCTTCTAGGGTGCAGCTCAACAGCTACAATCTTTATTAAGGAATGGTACCAGAAGCTCTGCCGGCTAATATTAGAATAAAGGATTATATACATCAATTTTTGCTCAACCTGAAAACAAATGTCAGGATTGAGATTGTAATCTAACTAATATTATGCTTGCCGTTGAAAATACAATGGCAACATGACAGCAATGCTAGAAAATTCAATCAAGACAATAGCAGAAAATAAACTTGCTCAATTATTATGAACTCTTATGGACGTTACTATGGACGAAAAAATTGCTCTCAAAAACACATATTTTTTTATTTTTTTTTATAAAAGAAAAATTATTACGGACGATACTATGGATGAAGAAAACTCAAAAACATATTTTTGATTTTTTTAATAAAAGAGAACATTTATTATTTTTCTCAAAATAAACGAATCAAATCTATATCAAATATCAATTAATGTACTTTTAATAACTTTTAATAACTTTTAATATTTTAACTTCTAAATTGACTGTTACAGTGTACAAAGACATATTCGATGTCTTGATTGAACATTTCTTGCGAACTTCTAATCTAAGAAACGAGAATATTTTATTCGTCGTTGTTAATTATTACTTAAGTTTAATATTGACACATTAAAAATTGAAAAAGATAAGTTCACTTTTTGATGATGACTACGGTTATTTAGAATTTACAATTAAATAAAAATTTTTAATTTAAAGTAACTCGATCTAACATAAAGTAAAGAATATAAAAACTTTATTTATAACAATTTAAATGTAAAAAATGCGACGTATAGATACAGCAGACGCATACAAAAAAATAAGGACATATTGAATAATTTTTTTTTATATCTTTTTAAATAATTTCACAATAAGGTCTCCTCTGTTTAGTAATAATTGGCAACGACGGTTTCGAATATCGAAACTATCCTAAAAACTTTGCAAACATTTCCAAAGTATGCTTATCGATTTTCCTCTGGGTGTACTTGTGGAGATGTTTGTAACGAATGTCATAATAAGATAATATACTAGCGCAAAGCCCTTTTTTCATATCGTTAATTATGCTTTATCGATGTGTCTTGCCTCTACGCTTTTTCCCTTATTTTCTTATGTTCTTCTTTTGTACGGTGAAACGGTGAAGTGTGTGCTCAATAGATCGTTTATATTCGAACACTTTGCATGCGGATGATTCTATGGATACAAGATGGAGTTTAGCAAAAGCTGCGTTAACTTTGTGACAGACAATTTAAACTTTTAAAGTGTTTAACTGTAGGAAGTTAAATTGTAGAATACATAGAACTGCACACATATCATCTGTATGCAAAGTTTGAAATAAAAAATATATATGCTTCGAGTAATACTTTTGCAATTTCAGAAGAGAACTTTTATTTCTTCAACATCTCGCGTCCCGCATTCGCGATTATTAAAATATCATACGCAAATTGTACATTATTATTAAACTGTTTTTAGGTGTACTGAAGATAGCGTAATGTAATAGTATTTTTTTAATATATGTGAATGATGTTAGAGAGCGATTGAGAGAAAAAGAAGAGAAAGATTGAGATTTTGGGGCAAAATTGATTTCTTTTGAACCAATCTATATGGGCAACCGAAAAATTTAAATAGCATCATAAAAATATTAATCATAAATATTGTAAATATTAAAAATATTAATTATAAATTATAAATATTTAAAAAAGGAATTTCATTTTCGAGATATATTTTATCTAGTTCATGTTTGGATATGCTTTAGACTGTTTATTCGCTCAAAAAGAGAAAGCTATCTCGAATATTGGCCTCGTTCCCATTCTGAGTTCGATTTGTAATTGATAAGATATATAAGCAAAACTTAATGTTTCTTTTATATAGAATTTCCACTAAATAATTAATTAGATGTTTCTAATGTAAGTAGTTGTTTGAAAGTTTATTTAATAAATTTTTAACTCTCGTTTCATAATCTTATAAGTAATTCTCAGTCGCTTATAATTACGTTTATCTCATAAATTTCTTTCTTAATATAATGGAACAAGATTTGCATATACGTTAAAATAATATGGGACTATTTTATAATTTTTCAACTAATAGTCTCGTCAACGAATTGAATTATTAACCAGCGTTTCCGTTAACGCTATATTCATATATATATACTTAAATGATGAGCACAGTTCAAAATTAATTTAAATTTTTAATTTGATCATTTATAACATTAGTACTTTATACTGTAGAATATAACTTGATGTTGCTCTGGTATATCGAGTAAAAATTAGTTTTATATACATATTAAAATTTGCGGTTCCAAAATGTAAATTTATGCAGCATGGATCTATGCGCGTGCAAGTAAAAAAAAAAATACAAACAAAATATTAGGATTTCTGCGAAGAAAGGCAAAATTGTTTTCGGATTAAAATAAATAAGATAAGCAAACAATTTTCCAACAACAGAACGCAGCGGTGAGTAATTAAATGTGTGCTGCATATTAAAAATGGTTGTGAAGATATTAAAATAAATACATATGTAGAATTATCTACTCATCTACTATATATAATGAATACAATTTATCAATCGAAACAGTTTGTTATAAAATCTATTTAATTGGCTGCGTAAGTAAAATGCCATACACCGCGATATAGCTTCACTCATAATTTATTTACTTATGCTATGTACCAGAAATTCGTAAGAAAATCAAATAATATTTACGAGCAATAATTGTCTTTTTCTTTTCATTTAAGCCGCATATAATATATATATAATTCAGTCCGTCTATATGTTATGATATAGTTACACATCCAGTGTAAGTCTGTACATATGTATAATCGGTTAGTCCTACATTTTATATCGTAATAAACATAAGTTATATCTCTTTCTAATATTAGTTAACATTACGGCGCCAATTGTATTACAGTAAAGTATCTCGATATATGTAGGTAATGCCTTTCTCGCAGCTTCTGTAATATTTATTCAAAATACGCATCGAATGTCTTGTAATTATAATGTACATTTGCATATTAAACAACTTCTCATATTAAACACGTATTAATCTTTATCGACCCACAATCTAATTATGTTTGCTGCGTAATTGCAAAAGTATTTATTAAAAATGTATATATCGAACGTTCTTTAATTGTGATATACTTGTACATTAAATAACTTCTCATATTAAACGTATATTACTTTATTTACATTTGAGCGACGGATACAGAGTAACTTTTATCGAATTGTAATACTAGTTACTATCTTTACCGAAATAAACATTATAATCAAGATATCAGTAAGTAACATGATTAAAAATATTTAAGAGAAGTATGACACAATTATGCAATGCGTATTTCTTAAACTTCATTAAGTATCTATAAATAGACAAAGCGGGGCGATAACATGTTAAATCAATATAAAATAATTTTACAGAAAAAGAAATAACAGAAAAAGATTCATCGAATTCATTATATATATATTTCATATTATATATATATATATATATATATATATATATATATATATATATATCTCATATATATAATGTTTCTTCGAAAAAATATAAATGATTTAATTTATATTAATGATTTAATATACAATAGAGCCAGCAAATAAATATAAAGCTTAAATTCTGGTACGTTCTTACATATGATTTAGCACATTATTGCCTCAAAAATCTTCAATTGTTTAAATCCTTAACAATGACAGGTCTAATTCTGATTGTATACACATAGAAAGAGAGACGAGATAGAATGAATATAATGTACATAAAACTTATTATAATGCTGTAACTGCACACCGTGACATCTCCGATCTCAGTCATATTTTCTGTTGTCTTATTTTCTTTACTTCCATAGTAAATGTAATTTTCTAACGTAAAATGCAACTATAACATTATATATACGCGTGTATGTATTTATGCGTTAGCACAAAAGTTTAACAACTAACAAAAGACTAGTGCTGGCTAATCCTGCATTAAATATATAAAATTGTTGATAAAATAGTTATTTCGCAAAATAAGTTTTATGTAAAATTCTTATAAACATAAATAATCAGTCATTACTAGTTATTATATTATATATAAATTCCATGCACAATACAATTTTTAGAAATAACTTTTTAATACATTAAAATATTTTCGATAAATATCAAAAGAATATTATTTTTTATCAGTTTTATCATCTTACTAACACATTGTTGTCCGATTGTTTTAAAAAATTAAGGCCTGTCACCAGTTCTCTTCTATACAAATCAAAATTAAAATATATACATTTTCCATTATGAAAAATCGAATAATTATAACTAATTATTTCGCAGACTATACATTTGCTAAAGACACAAATTCGTCATGAATTAAATATTTTAATTTTAAATTGTTAGAAATTTTTATAGAAAATATAGTATACTTAGATATTTTTATAGATTATTAGTTCTTACGTTATAATTTTCCATATTAAGTCTTGACAATTAAATTTCAAATTCAATTAAAGAAAGTTGACTTAATTAAAATATTAATATAATTTTATTATCTCTATTTGTATTCTCGAATTTTATTTCATTATTTCATTATTAAGTTACTTATTTTGAAATATAACTTTCATCGTTATATAATTCTATGATTATCTGCAATATATATATATATATATATATGTATATCTGGATCTTTATCGCTGGAATATAGCTACCACTTTTACGTATTCAACAATTAAATTTATGCGCTTTTAGTTATGAATAATGATAAACTCGCAAATAGTATCCAGCTGTTGATCAATCTGTATCAATCTGACAAAGGAAATGAGCCACTTGTTCTGATTTCTTTTCTCCTTTACCTTATATAAATAAATCATTCATTTAAGGAAAAAGAGATATCATTTAAGGAGAAAGAGTAAAGAAATCAGAATAACTAAAGATGATTATGATATGCATCTACCAGCGATGTTCGGGTGTACAGTTATAGCAATATGAATATAATGTATACATTGTATATGCAATGATTCAAGTTAAGAAGTCCAAGACAGTAATCTAAAACTGCTAAAAACTGTTTCTAAGTCCAGATTTCGGTCTTAGAAGGATCATTACTGCATTATTTGTACTGCATAACATATTTCTAGATGTACTATAAATCAGAGCATACAGATAAAATTATATCAATAATCATACTGTTCGCAATTTCTCAATAAATCATTCCTTGGTCTAACTAACAACATTAAAGAACTAATTGTAACAAAGTGAGAGATAAAATCAAATAATACAGACTACATATCTGTATATCTATGTTAGAGCTATGAATATCTAGTTACTTCTCTTATTATTTGCATTAAATCCTTAATCTTAATCAATTAATCATTTTCATGATATATTACTGTACTGTTCCTGTACACAATGTCCGGCAATACTAGTTTGACATACAACATGTACTAATACATGTGCAAAAGGTAATCTGAACTATATTAAGACTTTGAGAGTTCAGTAGATGATATTCTATATTCCAAAGGAATGATTAAAAGAGAGCATGTACAAAGGATTCGTCGTTTTAGCTTCGAGATCAACATGTACAGGAATATCCTCTACGCAGCTATAATAAGAATAAATTCGTGTTAATAAATAAATAACAAACATACATATTACAGAGTGTGATGTTTAGTGGAAGACTGTATTAAGAGTCGGTATATAAGAGATTAAACTTTTCATATTAAACTTTTTATAAACAAGGGTCTCGAGAATACAGTTGAAATATTGGAATCGGCGGTCAGATACACATATATTATATTATATAATATATGTGCATCAATACATCAGTGCAGATAATATTGTTAATAAGTAAGATGATTATAAATGAAGTAAATATAATTTTTTGCAATAGTAATACATATGAAATGGCAATGTTACATAATAAGAAATATAAAAGGTACAAAAAGGTTATTAATAAATAATATAATAAATAAACGTAGAAGTGATATATAAATATATGTATAGTATAGACTAGAGTTTGATTAAACAAAAAAAAAATAAACATTGCGTACAATATTCTCAGAAGCTTGTTTAGATAATTTTTTCGTCAAATATATTAAATGTTTTTTTTTTTTAATTTTATTTGTGTAAAAAATATTTAAAAGTGTAGAAATATCTATAACCCATAAATTAACAAGCATTCAAAATGCTATCAAAGAGGTAATCAAATTTCAATCAATTATTCAATGAATTACCAATTCCTTTTTACTAATTCCAAAATTGAATATTGCTATGTTTATAATACGAATTAACTTTTTTAATATTTCGTGTACAATATAAAGTTTATGAAATGCGTTATATGAAAAGCTCATTAATTTTACTATGTATTAGTAATTCATTATAAGTATACATCAATTTGTAATAAAATTATAGTAAGCAAGATAACAGAATAAAATGTTCTATAATTATATTTTTTTTTATCTGTTGTATAAAGTTGCAATGTTTTGAATCTTTCAATACCTACAACTGTATCCTTCATTACCCTTAATCTGCATAAACTTCCGTTAATATTAAGAGTGCTGAGCAATATTTTATAATTTTTAAATTAAATGATTTAATGAGTACATTACAGTCAAATGGATAACTTTTATAAACAGCCAAAATTAATTTTGTTATTTTTTTGCTTTGGAATATTAAAACGCACAAAGCATGAGAGAAAAAGAAGACAGAAAAGGAAGAATTACTTCTGATACATACCTTCTATATAAAAAAAATAAAATCTTAAAATGAAAACTATGACATATAGTAATTTTACAATATTTAAAATTTAAAAAAAAGTTAAAAAACTTAGAAAAAGAACTTAAAAAAAAATTAATTTTTTCATTATAAAATATAAAATATAATATATAAATTTTTACATTTTTAATAAAATAATAGCGTTTTCATTTGCAGTGATTTTTAATCCGGGTTAATGCTACACTTGATACACTTCCTACAGTCTTTTTCATTCTTTCTTTTCTAATACTTACATCCTATAATTATTTCGCATAGATACAGGAAGCTATGACAGTGCAGTGGATCAAAACCCACTACAATCGAAAATACTATAAGCCTGCACTAGCTTAAAGTGTAATTTGCAAAATGATTTTATCAAATCATTATATCATAATATAATAAAATTTAATAATTTTATTATATTATTAATTTTTTTGTAATGCATCAAAAAGAAAATATAAAAACATAGAGCTCCTTTATAAAAAGAGAATATAAATATTAGTTTTCATTTATTAGTTTTTAGTTTTATTTGTTATTCATTATAGGAATTGAAACAAATTATTCTGGCAATCAATTGTAGCAAACGAGAATATTTGCATTATCCATTTGATTGAGTGATATTCATATGTAATGTATATCAAATTCAAGAGCAATATTTATTAATTAGGTAAAATTAGATAACTCAATATATTCCTCATACAAAATATGGCATTCTATCAAATACTGATCGCGATGCATTTAGCAGATTGTTACAGAAATATTGCTCCCGAACTTTTCGATTACTTGTGATATAACGATTACTTGTGATTATATTCTATTATGAATATGTTTGCATGCTTATACGCTTATGTGTAATTATACATACGTATTGTATACAGCGTGTCCCAAAATTAAATATTTTTTTAATATCATGTCTGAGCGCGCGAAATGTTAGCTTTAATTAGTCAACTTTAATCGTTAATAATTTAAAAATTATTACAGCCTTGATATTTTCGTATTAGAATTTTCGTCTTAAAATCTTACAAAATAAATTAAAATATTTACCGTCAATTTTGGGACCTGTATACATATGGCTGTATGTATGTGTATATTAGAGGTGTATATTAGAGATGTGTATATTAGAGGTGTGTGTGTATGTGTGTGTGTATGTGTGTGTGTTATACACATACATAAATTTATTAACATAATAACGCACATATTTCAGCAACGAATATATTCAGTATTTTCTATTCATCAATTAAATGCTCAGCACTCTTATTTTATAACGGATTCAATTTTATACACAAACCGTTGGATAAAGATGGAGTGATTAACGTATGAGGCAGGTAGCACAGATACGTTGAGGCCCGATGCAGTCATCGTGGCAAAAGGCACCACACTGCCGACAAATTACCATAGCTCCTCGCATATTACATTCACACGGGGGTGGCGGATCGCCGCCAATAATCATGCCGGGTGCACCTGGTTCCGCACCGCCCGTCACCCTGCTGTCCGCGCCTCTTGCTTTCAGAGTGACGGCTTGATGAGAACCCTCCCCAGCGCTCGCCGGTCTTCCTCGCACCAAATGAACCCCAACGCCCATCCCTGCGATTTGCGGCGGTAATGGAGGAGCAGATGATGCTCTCGGTGCACTGTCCCCAACTCCCGTCCTTTGTACAAGTATGTATTGCCCGAGACCGTTGCTGGTGGTAGAACCAAGTTGTGCTATAGGAGTACTTTCTGTAACCTACAAGGCATTAGGAATTTGATTAATAAAATCATTATAAAAATGGAACGTAACTTGAACTGGTATAATACATGTTCAAGTTACTTTTGACCGACAGTAGAAATATATTATTAAATGACATTTCAATTATAGCACTCTAGTCCGTTTGGTCGCATAATAAGTGCGCTTGTTCATCTTTATCATCATATTTGCATAAATAAATTTTTGTAGCATTGCACGTCGCTCGTTGCTGATAATTAAAGTCGCACTATCTCTACTGCGTTTAGAAACCCAAAACTAATGTAAAGATTTGTTTATTTAGGTACCTGTATGATACCGAGATCACAAGCGACCCGTGAGATTAGCACTGTACACACAGAAAAGTATGAAATAGTATGCGTGTACATCAGATATTCAATATATATATTTCGTACAATAAAAGAGAAATGTCAAAAGATAAAGTCAAATTAAAAATATATTTATAGTAAAAAATGTATTTTGCACAGTTATTTCTTATAATGTATTTCCTTAATCTTGCTCTTATAAGATTTATTATAATTTTATTAAGATTTCTTAAAACTTATCATATTTGTTATATATCGCATCTTCTATTTGCTTTATTTATATCTCACAGAAATATCAAAATCACAAGATTAATATTAGTATATTTATCCTGAATATGACAAATAATGTATGTAGAAAAAAGCATAGGTAAATATTTATAGTGACAATTAGTATATATGCAATAAATATCACGTACTTCCGTTGATGCAGCTTGACGTGCAGTAGCAAATACGTGTCTCAACATAACTGCTTGTGTCTTATTTTGAGCTTGTTTATTGTGTTGTATCGCTTGCTGTGCTTTCTGGGGTTTGACTGTCGTCAAGGTGCGTCCGCCAGATTTATTAGTTGTAAATGCACCATCTCCTCTAGCAAGCAAACTAGGCGGTGGCTTTAAATGGGCCTTCAGTTGATCTCTATTAGGTGAACTTTGTATGACCTGAAATAATATCAGCGTTCCTACATTTATTAACGTAATGCACATTGCACGTCCGATAAATTCGTATCTTCGTAACATTCCATATATAATTTTAAATGGGATATTAAATTGATTTACCGCTTGACATATTTGATAGCTGCGTTCTAAGTTGACAGCACCCGGAGGCTCTTTTGTAGAACTTCTTGATCTACCTCCTCCTTGTTCTTTATTACTGTTTCTGGAACCTCTTTGGCTACCTTGATTCGACATACGCGAAGGTCGCGACGAAACTGTTACCGATGGTCCAGCGTATTGCTGTTGCTGCTGCTGCTGTGGCGTTTGCTGTTGCTGTTGTTGTTGTTGTTGATGCACAGTGGCCGCGATTTGTCGAGGTTGAGCAGAAGTAGCGCTCTGGTGTTGAATAACGATCGCATTTTGCGTACGATTCTGAGATTGTACTCCCATCGTAGTCGGGAGAGTATTTTGCACTTGGCCTGGCGTCACAACGGTGTTCTGAGTCACATTACTGCGTGCACTATTATTTTGAGTACTTATTTGAGTAATGGTATCCTGTGTTCTTATCATATTAACTTGCGCGGTGTTATTTTGCTGAGGCTGAAGTTGGGCTGAGATCGTAGACGAATTATTCGCCAACGAAGACGTTTCTTGATCCGAATTAAAGCTCGTTTGTACAAATCTGATAGATTGCAATTGCGGAAACGCAATAATCGGTGGACTCTGCGACTGCAAACTCTTCATAACGCAACTGTTTCCCGGTGTGCTGATGGCTAAGCCATCAGATTGAAACGTGGTTCCTTGAACAACCGGTAATTGAATACAATTAACGGACTCCACGTTGGTATCCGTATTGATAAACTGTTGCGAAGAAGTCGTAGAGTCGGTCGTCGTGGAGGTTTCGCTGCATTCATCCTGTGTTGTTACTGTGATATTAGCTGCTACTGATCCATCAAGAGCAGCTGCTACTAAAGGCCAAGGTACCTGCAGCTCTTCTTGCGTCTTTGCAAAAATAAAGAATATAAATTAGTATAAAACTTTACAATTTTATATAATTTTATCTAATATATTACATATATACATATATACGTATTACATATATTACCATACTTTTATTTCTCAAATAAACATTGAAAAAAGATCGATCATTACTTTATCTTTATTTTAGATTATAAAAACATATTTATGTATTTACTTTTATTTATGTTGTTATTTGTCTGTTTATATACTTATGTGTTTATATATAAATTTGCTAGTATGTATAAATAAAAATAAATAGAATTATTATATATTTACCCTATTATTGTTATTGATATTATTAACAGTAGGATCCACTGTCCAACTACATTCTAACATTTCAGAACACACATAATTATTTGCCTCTCGCAGAGCTTCATCCTCATTACCAGCGTTTACATCTGTTTCTGTAGTATCTTCGGCTTGACCAGATACTACTTGCTGTTCGGTTACTTCTGCATTTGTTGAAGCTATTTCCATTCCCTCAAGAATCGGATATATTATCTCTTCTGGACATCCCGAAATTTCTTCATACATTTCGCGCATTTCCCCTCGTACCTAACGTAATCAATAGCTTTTAATCACAGCTTGGAGACAATACGATAACAATAGTATTTCTATTTTTTTAAGATAATGCCAAGATTATGCCTAACATTAATATATTTATGATTGTTTTGTGTTCGAGATATGATAAAAAGATATATTTTTACTTACCTCGAGCTCATGAATACGTTGTAAAGTTTCACTATCAATTTCCATTCCTTCTGGAATTTGCGATTCGCTATCGGCTGCATTTTCGTGTGACGTCTGTGTTGCTTCAACTTGATCGCTATTCATTAAACTGGTATCCTCTATACCGATATTTGCGGGCCTGACTTGATCTTGCGGCGATGAACTTTCAAGGATACTCGTAGTCTCACAATCTGATATCTGATAAATCTGATCGCTGGATATTTGTGAAATCTGTTCCTTTGAGATCTGAGAAATTTGATCTATGGATGTTTGTGATATATATTCGTTGGATAACTGCGAAATTGATTCTCCGGATGTGTGCGATGCACGTTCTATCTGTTCGCTTGATCTGGGTGACGAATTATCATCAGGTAATAGCACAGTGTCCTCTTCCGACGCTTCGATCACGTTGCTTTCTATAGGTTGCAAATTTTTCTCGCTCGACGAAAAATCTGTTTCTTCCTCGTAAACATTCGCAATGCTTTCTTGACAAATCTGCCTTGCAATGTCATTAGCCTCAACTATATCTTGTTTCTCACAGATATCCGTAATCTTGTCGACTTCTTCTATTTTATTTTCATTTGTCTGAATATCTTCTGTTATTTCTATGGAATTCACTTGTATGGATTGCATGGAGTCATCCAAATGTTTCTCGTCAGTCAAATTATCTGATAATGTGTTATAATCCAAAGGCATCAAATTTTGTTGCACCTCTTCAGAATTAGCTAGATCGTCGGAACTTTTTATGCTGATTTCGGTCTTGCAGCTAGTAGTATCGACCTTATCTTCTGTCATTACAATGGGACAGACAGCATGTTCTGATGTGGGAATATCCACGTTAGATTCCAGACGAAGTCTTAAACTTGAACGTGTTACTGCACCACTAGAACGTGACTCGGTAATATAATGAAGATTCGATTTAAGTTTAGGCTCTCGCTTTTCTCCCCATATCGGTTCAAAATGTTTCACCTTCCATGGGTCTAACTTATTCTTATCTCGTTCCGCTTCCATCTTCAGGCGTTGTTGATTTTCTGGAGTAAATTCTCCTTCTGCTAAACGTTTCCGCCATTCTAAGCAAGCTCTCGCAAAAAATTCATTATTCAGTCCAGAGATAGCAGCGTCCTAGGATTAAAACAAAATAATACAATCATGTTAAATCTAATCAAAGAGAAGCTTGCAATTTCTAAATAATTGTTCAATCATATGTGTAAAAAGAATTAAAATATTCAATTATACATACTGTTGAGTCAATTATGTTGGATACCTGTCTATCTACAGCAGGCAGGAGTTGTGCAAGCTTCCGTTGATACAGTGGAGGCAAGCCTTGAAATGTATGCCTATTTAATAGAGCGCGTAAACTCGTGCTTGCTAAGATGCTCGCTGGTGATTCTAAATCCACGAGACCAGCCTCTAATTGCGCGGTCGCTGATAGCCTTTTCGTAGATCGCCTGCGACTTGATTTCAAGCTAAATCCAGGTAAACTAGCCAAGACTTCTCTCATTGTGGCAGCAGGTTCTTCCGCTGCTGCATTCATACAAAATATAAAAATGATCATTTATTATCGTTTCAGCAATTAAAAATAAAGCTGTTTTACTACAATTCTTAAATTCCATTTTACATAAAAAATCTAAAGAAATAAAATAAATTGTCTTATGTAGTATTATTAGTAGTAATTATTTATTCAAATAAATATAAATATTAGTATTAGTATTATTATATTAGTATGCATGTTTATAATAAATATAATGAAAATATAAATGTTTATATACCAAATATTAATCAGTTTTCTTATTAACATTAAAAAATCCATTCTTGATAACACGTTGACTGCCCAAGATAAAGTATGTATGTTTTCTGCAAAGCTCAAATTCACGGTTCACTGCGAGATCATCACATTGTCACCCTTATTTGGGTAACAAAAGTCTCTGCAGAAATTTACTCATCACTCAAATATGAGTAATATGGCAATCAACGTGATAAACATATCATGATTAGAAATACCAAAATACAACATTAATTACAAGATGTAATCCCATAGTTATAGACAATTTATTTTATCAAAGCAGTATGCACAATAAACAAATGCATCAATAAACAGATATTTAAATTTAAAATTATAATTATGAAATTATTTTGGGAGTGATATTTTTTTCCCTCACCTTTCATTCTCCTATTTGAACATCTCAACATTATTTTGTGATATTAATCAATAATTATGTTATCTATCGAATTGAATATATCATACGCACAAAATAATACATGCTAATGAAATATTAATTTATATGATATATAATCATAATATATACCAAATAATGCCAAATATATCATAATACCAAATAAATACATATTAATTATATGAAGAAAGCCAATGGGATTGAATTTTTTTTATATCAATTGTTATAGCATTGCATTAGTAACTGTTACAATCACAAGAATATAAAAACTGTATAAATGATTGATTTGTACAACTAATTTATATAAATAATTTATATAACTTATTGCAAATATAATAATCTGACCATTTAATATGTTAAATGATCCTTCGATTCGTTATGATGTCATGCAAAGGAAACATTATGATATTCTCGCTGCAACAAATAAGCGTTCAGAGACCATCGAATCCTTTCCCTGAATGAAAAATGGATACAGAGACAAAAGCAGACTTTGCAGGATTCAGAAATTACCGGTGTTGACGTGCTGTACATTATTGACCGGTGACGGTGGATCGTTCGGCGGTGGCGGCGGTAGTGGTTTCACCACGATCCTGGGCAATGTGCGGGAATTGCCCGCCGCTATCGTCGTGTTCTTCCTGCGCCGTTTGGCTTGCTGTCGCAACGCGTGCTTAATGACCTTCTTGCTGTGCACCATGCTAGAGTAGCCGGAGCAGCCCGGGATAGTCTCGCACCCTTCGCCCTTGCCCAGTTCCATGTCCGCGTCCATGACGGCGCCTACGGCTTTGACATCGTCGGCAAGGGGAATGTCAGGGCACGCGGTGTAGGCCTGCCGCGGCATAGCGTTAGATCGCGCACTGACGTTTCCGTACGTTGCATTCCATCCTCGCCGCGGTATATATATACCTAAGGCTCACAAATGTGTCCTATCTCCCCGAGATATAAACATAACATGTCTCTTTCTTCTTTCCTTTCTCTCTCACTCTCCGTCCCGCTCGCTCGTTCTTTCTCCCTCACCAGTGGCGACCGAATGACATTTTTGTCGGACCAGTCAGATTACGCTGTGAAAGATCTCAGGGGAACTGTTTACGTCATTTCGCTCCCCGGGAGTTCGTCAATTGCGCGGGATTACATTGAGCGGCGAAACGTTACAAGTCTCTCTCAATCGCTTAGCGAAATACCATCCGGGAAAGTGGGGAAGCTTCCGCTTCTTTCGGCCATAGTATGGCCGCCATACTGTATTTACATATTTATGCCGCGGGAACGTCATCGATGTAGATGCACGACTCGTTTTGCATCAACGACGCGTTTATTGCGTACCGAAGTAATGCATACGTGTATACATATATGTATATGTACAGACCTGGGGGTCGATCATGTAACTTTTTCCCTAGGGCGGAACGTGAAAAGTGAAAAGTTTCACGTGAACTTACGATCATGTACGATTCTGCGGGATCATGTAACTCTGTCAAACGTGAAAATGTGAAATTTTTCACGTGAACTTTTTCGCCATGTACCTTGGTGACGGAAAGGCGGAAATCTAGGGAATTAATAAATATGCTTCGGAATTAGAGCTGTGTTAGGATTAAATGTACATATACGTAGTACATATACAATTAAAATATGTATATAATAAAATAATTTTCATTAGCTATAAAACCTATAAAATTATGTTTCATGATTTCACTTTCCACGCATCCAAGTTACATACATAATCGTTGTACGTGAAAAGTACGTTTCATGTGAAATGTCAAGGTGTGAAAAATGAAAAATAAAAAGTAAAAAATAAAAAATAATAAATTTCATGTAAAGTTACATGATTGATCCCAAGATGTGAAAAATTAAAAATAAAAAGTAAAAAATAAAAAGTGAAAAATTTCACGTAAAGTTACACGATTGACCCCCTGGTTATATATATATAAATTGCGTTTTTGATAAAATAGACTTGAATCATGGAATAAGAAAATTATTGATGAGATACATGATCCATTTTAGTACATAAGTAGACAACGAATTAAAAGCGCTGTGTAAATCTTCTGATTGTTCCATTCGCTCCAATTGGACATGTCCATTCATATCGATTGATACTTAGAAATTTTTCAACAAACCACTTCTCAGAAAGTTTAATATTTAAAAATCAGGGCAGGAGAGACTGTGGAGATCCCTATCTTAGACGAATTTCTATAATTTCATTCATATTATGGCTAAAATATTGAGAAATTTGCAACGTATTGAAAATCAAAAGATTACCCGCAGGTTCCTCTAGAGCAATTTTTATTAAAAAAAGCAAGAATAAATAATTTATCTAATGTTAGAGACATTACAATAAGAGACTGGCCACGACTCTGATCCACCAATCAGAAACTGGCCATGATTAGAGACACTACAATCAGAGACTGGTGACGACTCTGATCCGCCATGTTTTGGCTAAATCCTAGAAAGATAGAAATATACACCATCCTCACTCTACCAATAACGTATTTTGATTGGAAGCGTCCCGTTTGACACGTTACAATTGGATACAGCCACTTACAGCGACCGATGCTTGGAGATTTTCCACTGGATTAACTAATCAAATAATTTTATTTAAAACTGGCCAATCGACAACGTGGTCAATTGGGCGCTATCCATTTTGGTTAGAGTGAAAAAATATACATCTCACTCTAATCAATAACGATATTTTTTACTTTGCATGTACATTGATTTAAGTATATGTTGTGCATGTGTATTAAACACGTGGAAAGCGTGCTAATATATTATTAAATAATAAAGATACTAAAATTGCAAAATATAGTCATAAATTAATTAATTGTGATAAATCAATATAAAAAAATGGATGAATATTCATTTTTTTACTTAAATTTTATTTTATATTGTAATAAAGTTTGTTTATAATAATAATAAATATGTATAATAATCCATCCTAAAAAAAGGCATAACACCGATACTGCATCTTTCAAAATTTTCTCAAAGTTTATTGTTGATGCTTTTCCGAGCGGACCGAGTCTCTCGCTGCGCTAACTTTGTGAATAGCTGTTATTGTATTTCACAGAAGATCGTTTTGACACCCGTTTGACCACGTCTCGATTGACCACTAGCCACTCACAGGGGCCAGCGTCTAAAATTTTTCCACTGTTCAAGCGCTGTGAGTGGCTAGTGATCAATCGGATGTCACCCTTTTGACAATTGTGTATCAAAAAGTTAAAAATATTATAGTGTAACAGTAGTATAATAATATTATATTAATTTTTGCTTTTGTGTTAAAAAAGATAAATAGCGAAAAAAAAAATTTTAAATCGTTAAAGGATATATATTAATAAATTGGTAATATAATTATGTAAAATAAAGTTTTATAAATATACACATTTTATTACCTTTAAAACGCTTATGTTTTTAAATAATAATATTACAATTTAAGATTAATTATAGTTAATGTATTTGAAAATAAGGGAATAGCCAAAAGATGGCGGACCAATCAAAAATTGCTTTTTTGTGATCAATCTCTTATTATAATGTTTCTAGTAGTGCTAAGTGGACTGTACTCGTAGTTTCTATAGGCTGCATTCCGATATTCACTGCCAGTATTGAAAATATATAGTTCAGGTCATGTATATTATAGATTTTCTTGCAGTGAATATCGGAACGCAGCCCTAGTCTGATGTAACTAGATTTGCACAACTTTTATATATAACGCATAAGTGTCGGTCCATAATAGGTGATTTAAGCTTTAAGAAGTAAGAAATTGACCAATTATAATCGAATATGAAAAGAACACTCGACTATGATTAGTCAATTTCTTACGGCTTAAAGATTAAATACTTATTGTGGATCGACACTAAGAAAATCTACCATCCCAGAATAAAAATGAAGAATTTTGATTGGTTGATTTTCTCATGCGTTGTGTAAATGTCTCCCGCCCTAAATCTTGCATGTAAAAAGAATTTAATGTCGGCTGAAAAGAGTGACAAGCGAGAAGTGACGTGTTCAACGAATTTTGGAATGAGTGAGGTTAGATTGTCGCGCCTTTGACTGAATAACGATATATCGAATATTTATCTAAAAAACTTTATTACCATTTCGTCAGCCATGACGCTCACAAATAAGGTAAAAAAATATCGTGCAATTAAAAATTATGATTAAGAATTTTCTATTCATGTATATCCAACTCGAGCGTTCGAAATTTTTCAGATGGATATTGACGAGAAGAATGCTAAGGGAGAAGGTTTCAAACCGTATTACATTACGAAGATTGAGGAATTGCAGTTAATTGTCGCTGAAAAAAGCCAAAATTTACGGAGACTCCAAGCACAGCGTAATGAACTCAACGCTAAAGGTTAGTTATTTATTTTGAATTAGACATAAGTGCTATACAAGATTTCATAGGTTTGATTTTTTATGATCTTGAAAAAAGAAGATCTTGAATATTTTAATTATGTAATTTTTTTCTTTGACAGTGCGTATGTTGCGAGAAGAACTACAGCTTCTGCAAGAACAGGGTTCCTATGTAGGGGAAGTAGTTAAACCTATGGACAAAAAGAAAGTTCTAGTCAAAGTACATCCGGAGGGTAAATTTGTAGTGGACATAGATAAAAACATCGATATTAATGATGTAACACCAAACTCGCGCGTTGCCCTACGTAATGAAAGTTATACTCTACATAAAATATTGCCGAATAAAGTTGATCCACTTGTCTCTCTTATGATGGTGGAAAAAGTGCCAGATTCTACATATGAAATGGTTGGAGGTTTAGACAAACAAATAAAGGAAATAAAAGAAGTCATAGAATTACCAGTTAAGCATCCGGAATTGTTTGATGCTCTTGGAATTGCACAACCCAAAGGTGTACTGCTGTATGGACCACCTGGTAACAATTTACTGTATTCAAAAAACAGATGTGAAACTTTCATGTTGCATAAATATTTTAACTTAACTACCATAATCTATAACATAAATAACATAAAATACTTCAGGTACCGGCAAGACTCTACTTGCAAGAGCAGTTGCACATCATACAGAATGTACCTTTATTCGTGTATCTGGATCTGAATTAGTGCAGAAATTTATTGGAGAAGGTTCGCGTATGGTACGTGAGCTTTTCGTCATGGCAAGAGAACATGCGCCGTCTATTATATTTATGGATGAAATTGATTCCATTGGAAGTTCCCGAATTGAATCTGGATCTGGAGGTGATAGCGAAGTACGTATAAAATATACGCAAACAATATAGCTTTATCTTTTTTAATTATACTATAAATTATATTTTTTCAGGTGCAACGGACTATGTTAGAATTGCTCAATCAATTGGACGGTTTTGAAGCAACAAAGAACATAAAAGTTATCATGGCTACAAACAGAATTGATATCTTGGATCCAGCATTATTACGTCCTGGGCGTATTGATCGCAAGATCGAATTTCCACCTCCAAATGAAGAAGCTCGATTGGATATTTTGAAAATCCATTCTAGGAAAATGAATTTGACACGTGGAATAAATTTGAGAAAGATAGCAGAACTTATGCCTGGTGCATCAGGAGCAGAAGTCAAGGTAAAAAGTAGATTTAGCTTACATTATAACTTCGTGATTGTCAGTATCAAAAATATATAAATATTAAACGTAAATCTAATTATTTGTTCTTAATAAATTATTCTACTTCAAAAAATTATTTAAAAGGATTCTAGATATCAAGGTAGGATCTTAAACTTTGATAAAAAATTTTTGAAAATTTTCCCGTATATTTTTAATAAAAAAAATTATCAAATTTTTCGACATACGATATCTTTTTAAATATTTATTTTAAAATATTTAAATTATAGGGTGTTTGTACTGAAGCTGGAATGTACGCTCTTAGAGAACGCCGAGTTCATGTAACTCAAGAAGATTTTGAGATGGCTGTAGCAAAAGTAATGCAAAAAGATTCCGAGAAAAATATGTCGATCAAGAAGTTATGGAAATAATCAGCTTCGCAATTTTTTTTCATTGATAATCTTCAATTTACTCTTCATATGCAAATCTTATCTTACCAGATAGCAAAGCAATGTATTTAATATATGTATAGATTTAGAAACATCATCTATAAAATTCAAATAAACAAAACTTTATTATGATATCAAGATAATAAAATTTTATTATGTAAAATTATCAACCACATTATTTAAAAATTATTTACCACACCGTTATTAAATACTATTTAATCTGAAACAAATTCTTGTTTACATTACATATCATATACATAATAGCAATGTTATTTATTTAAGTTTCTTACACTTGTCTCTATTGCTTTTAATAACAAATCGCGCTATTTAAATATTCTTCATAATATATATATATGGAATATCTCCTTTTCAGTATATAATTTTATTTGATATTTTGAGATAGAAACATTAGTAAAGAAAGAGTGAAATCATTAACTTTGATCTATGAAGATATAATAAAATTTTGTATATATATATATAATGCTTTGTATAAAATAATCTTGATTTGAATATATAAAAAAAATTCTATGAATTCTAACAAAATTATCACGCTGCATTGTCCAGTCGATAATTAAATTTTCAAGACTGATTGATTTTGGTTGATTTGTAATTAGCCTTACAATTAGCTGACTGCTTCGTAAAGATTCGCCCCGAGTGTTTTAAGATCACTATTTAATATTAGATATTGAAGCCAATCCGCTGCTATATCGTTTGGCATTGGATTATCTGGAACTTGTCCATTTATAATAGGAATAATTTTGGCCAAGGCCATAGTGGTCTTATTAACGTCTACAAATCCACTTGCTTCTTCTCTCAAGTCTGTTAAAATCGAATTTTTGACGCTTGATCCTTCTCTTGAAAGCAACATTCTGTTCTGTGCATCAATTTTGGGAGATTCACTGAAGTATGTAGATATATGATCAATTAACATAACAAATCCACTTCGAATATTTTTCTGCATTAAATCATGCACTTCTTCACTTTCCGATACATCTAGCACTTGATCTCTTAGCTTCGAATAAGTAGACGTGTCACTCTTCTCAATATCCTGTTGTAACGTATAATACGTGAAGTTCTTTACAGGATCTTTCGCACCATCGGCAGATATGGAAGATGTAATCGCCCAATAAATCTGTTCTAAGTCTCTTAGTGTTAACCGCTCCGTCAAGGACAATGAAGTTGTGATCTCAGTGACTTTATTCTTTATGAAACTGCTCAACTCTTTAATACCCTCATATATAAAATAGCTAGAAAGAGCCATATATCTTGCTTGTACTTCATTACCGATAGTTCCATTGTTCACATTCTGCACGCTTTTGTACATATGCCCGCTAATCAAATTAAGCTGAATTCTAAGAAATGTAACTAACATTGTATAAGAATAAATTATTACAGCTGAACGTGTGATTGCTAATACTTTTAATTGATTCCATGATGATATCTTATCAGCTGTGCCATCTCTAAGTTGATTTAAAATAGCTTCTGTATCGTTTTCTTTGACTACAGAGTTTCTTAAAGTCACTGCAAGAGACGAAATCATTTGATTACATGTTCTCTCTGTACTTTCATAGTACTGTCGCTTTTTTGTTCTTTCCATTAGCATTTTTATCTCATTTTCTTGCCATTCTAACAGCTTACGTTGTGTATAGCGTGTAAGGAAAATAATGCTACTAACAACCACACTTCCAAATATAAATTTGCGTCTGTGGCGACTCAGAAATCCCCGAATGCTCGAAAACATATCCAATGATTTATGCAGATTTAGCACATGTACAAATATATTAAAGAGTTTCTAAAGATGACAAACTTTGACACATAATTCTTAGAGATAATACGTTTACTCCATGTTTTCTGATTCAGATGGTAAACTCGAGGCAACACGTTCAATTCTGTTTGCGATATAATTAGTAGTGTCGATGAATCTGTCCACGCAATTCACAAGACACTTGTGAACTTTGGACTCCAGACGTAACGATGGCTTATCCATACAAACCTCCCAACAGAGACCCGTCAATTCATGCACCAATCCCTAAAAGTATCATTAGGTTATATAATTTATCCATTACTTCTTTCAGACATAATAGAAATTACTTTAAAAAAAAGAAAGATGATGAAATACATAATAAAATTTTCATTCTTAAGAGTATTATAAAATTGAAAGCTCAACTATTCGAAATTAAAATTAGATATGACGAAAAACATTACTGATAAATGCTTATGTCATCTTTGATATTACAAAGTGCGAGATATCAATAAATGATATTTATTTTGTTGCTTATATTATTTTTGCTTTGGAGCAACTGAGGAATTAACCTGGAATTGATGCTTCTTGGTCTCAGTCTCAATAAAATGTTGCAATTGATCATCAATGACAACTTGCGGATTTGAATTTTCCATAAGACTCATACTTTGGATCCTCGCGTATGTATCTTTATCTGCATTAATGCAAATTTGCAACGTTATACGTATCTTCTTCAACTTTGCGCAATGTAACGATATTCAGAACTGGTTTATATATAGACCTTCTTTATACTGACGACCATCAGTAATAGGTACAAGAAAAATTCACGCATGTCATATGATTGGTTATTGATAAAGAAATCTTTGGAGAATCAGAAAATGTACTATCGAATGACCAATCGCATGGATATACAAATATTTGAATAAAAGCTGCGTTTTGATATTCCCTGCCAGTACTGAAAATATATAGTTCATGTCATATATATTATAAATTTTCAGTAAGATCATGTAACTTTTCCTCTAAAGCGGAAACGTGAAAAGTGAAAAGTTTCACGTGAACTTACGATCATGTACGATTTTGCGGGATCATGTAACTCTCTCAAACGTGAAAATGTGTTTTATAGCTAATGAAAATTATTTTATTATATACATCTTTTAATAACCAATTGTATATGTACTACGTACACTTAATCCTAATGCAGCCCTAATCTTCTCTAATTCCGAAGCATATTTATTAATTCCCTAGATTTCCGCCTTTCCGTCACCAAGGTACATAGCGAAAAAGTTCACGTGAAAAATTTCACATTTTCACGTTTGAGAGAGTTACATGATCTCGCAAAATACATGATCGTAAGTTCACGTGAAACTTTTCACTTTTCACGTTTCAGCCCTAGGGGAAAAGTTACATGATCGATCCCCAGTGTGCAATCCATACTTCAGCCAATCAAAATCTACTAATATCACGTGACGAGTTCACGAGTCTCTTCTTGTAGGATCTCTAGTCCCGGTCTACAATAAGTGATTTAAGCCATAAGAAATGGATGAATCATAGTCGAAGAATAGGAGAACAGTCAACTACGATTGGTCAATTTCTTATGGTTTAAGGCTTAAATCACTTATTGTAGACCTAGACTTACAATAGATTTTCAATCCTTTTTCCTCTCTAGCTTCACTCTAACAAAAATATACTTTGTCCAATATTACGAAAATGTTTGAAACAGATTCCGATCGAAAGTATTTAATTATTTTTTAGATTCCTATTATCTTTTCTTAAATAAAAAAAAAAAACGGAATAATTCTAATCAGAATTTATGCCGAATAGTTTTGTAATACATTCCCGGGCATTCTGGAATAAACATTTTTTTATCGCAATCGTGATTTCCACTTAGGGGTCAGCAGGAGTGACGGGCTAATTCCGATTTGATCTAAAATGATTATCTACTTATTTACAGTGCAGATATATATCTGTACTCAATTATATTTTGTTATAATTTCTTTTACAATTACGAAGCTACCTACAGAGCCAATTTTGCAATTTAGCTCTTAAATAATTAAAATAAATGTAACTATCTACTCCTCATTTACAGTGCAGATACATATTTGAGTACACTCATATATTATCTCGTAGAAGCAATATTCTGCCATGAGTCTTTTTCTACGTATTTTTTATAAAATTATGACTCTTACTACAGAATCGGATTTTGGCTCTTAAAAAAAATTTACAATAGATGAAAATATTTGCACCTTATTGTCCTATAGTGCAAATCTATTTACGCATAAATAAATTATTTATTTTCACACATTTTCTTACAAAAATCGTTCTGTAGTTTTCATCAAGCAAATATTCTGATTATAAATATCATAATTATATAGTTTTTCTTGCAGCATTTTGGCCGTAACATGAAAAGAAATTTATCTCCGATAGGGGTCTCCATAGTCTCTCTCTTGCCGACACTTAAGTGTAGCAAGTGCAATTAAAACAAATACGTTGCCTCACACCTCCGTTTGTCTGCGTGTACAGTCGGTATTCTGTCATGTTCTGTCACTGTCGCGCCGCGAAGTGAAGTGTGGCACGGTTCGTCGAGCATTATTACGTGCAACGCGATTTTTATTCCCTTCTCCTCGAACTGGTATTTCTTATCAGTCCTCCTCAATATGGCCTGGCTGTCCGGTCTTGCTGATAAGGCAGAGAATTTGTTAAACAAAATTGACAAAAACACCGCGGCCGTCTTAAATAAAGATAAATACGAGATGCCGCATGGTCATCTGTCAGATGTTACGTGGCTCTCACCGGAATCTGGGTAATTGCATTCATATCTCAGGTTATTACCGTTGAATACTTGAATTAGTTGACTACTTGGCGAAATATCATCTTTCAACATACAAATTTTAAAATATGCTGCTTCAACTGCTAGTGTAATAAAATATAAATATATAAAAAATGTTAAAGTAAAATTTGAATAAAAATTTGAATTTTTTTCTCGATTTAGGCTAAATGGAAACACGTCCAGAACGTCTCTATTGGGATCATCGGATCACATTTCTTATGCAGCTCCAACTTCAAGTTTGACATCAGTTAATTTATTGAATATAACAGCACCTAAGGAAGATGCTCTATTTACATATTTAAATACTCCTGACCCGAGTCCAAAAAGAACAGTAGAGTCTTTCAAATCGCCGTCGAGTACTTCATCATTATTAGTTGAACATCCAACTGATACAGACTCGGATCTATCGATTCAAAGCGATCGGAGCCCAACCCCATCTCATGTTTCACTAGAAATGATCGCTAATGCTTCAGATGATGAAGACACAGAAATAAATATAAATGGGGAAAATATAAATTTATATCCACATGTTGAAACACAAACCTTAAACGGTAGCAATCTGAATATATCAGCAGTACAAGTTCTACAGAATGGTATTTTTTCATTTTTTATATCATATTTGTAACATTTCATTTTTTACATTTATTATATATCTTTATGTTGCAGAATACATTAATGCAGAAGAACATTCAAATGTGTTCTATCCCCAATCCAAATATAAAATAAAGTCAGACAATTTAAAAATGGATAATTTGGATAATCCAATTGACTCAGCAGCTAAATCTGAACAAAAATATATAAGAGAAATGGAAAGGCATCTGGAAAAGCAAAATGATTTTCTTGGAAAACAAACAGATTATCAAAAAGAGATTGTAGTTTTAAACGAAAAATTGATAGCATTGGAAGCGGAAAAGATGGAACAGTCGAAGCAAATAATGATCTTGCAATCTGTCATTGACAGGAACAGACAAGACTTAAATTCAATTAGATCTGAATTGGAACAACATAAAGCTAGAGCACTGAAAACTTTACAAGAAAAAGAAAAACTTATAGCAGAATTGAAAAGTAATACGCCAACAGCTATGGATGAAGCCATCATCATGGAGCTGAATCAACTGAAGTAACATCAATGCTTTTCAAATCCTTATTTTCTTTATCCGAGTTTTTCTATGAATATTGCTTATTGTATTTAAATTACAGACAGGAACGCGACAATGTTAGAGAGGAAAATCAGCAAATATCTCAACAATTGAAAATGTTACGGGAAGAGATGATAAACGCAGATCTGAACTTGGAGAAGATACGACAAAAATCAGCCGAAACAAATTTACAAAATCAAGAAATTCTTGCCAGCGAAAGACGTCGAAGAATAGAAGCAGAAGAAGATGTGAGACAACACTCTGAGGTAAATCATATATTTTTATTTATATTCTTACCAATATTATGTCTTCAAGTAATTCAATTAATAAATGATAAAAATTAAAATATTGTTTTAGGAAATAAGATCCTTGAAAGATGAATTAATTAGTCAACGTAATGGATTTAGTTTGCAGTTACAAAAGCAGAATTCAGAGATTTCTAGGCTTAAGTTGCAGTTATCTGTATCAGCAACGCCGAGTAATGAAATGGATTCGAGAATAGCATCTCTTACCCAGACTCTGGTTCTAAAACAGCAAGCATTAGAATGTTTAACAACAGAAAGGAATGCATTACGTCTCCAACTTGAAAAAATCGAAGTAAACAGTTATTTAAATACATTATTTTTTATTTTCTCTTTTTCTGCAATATGTTGCTGTACTTAGTCACAAACAAAACATTGAATATTTTGGCACATGGAATACGTTTTTTTCCAAAAAAATATTTTTGGACTATATATATTAATAAAAACAATTTTTTGACAGCATGAATACAGAAGTGCTGCGGGAAATTTACGAAGAAACATATCATATAATAATATAAATGATACGGACGATGCAAAAGCTCAAGTTCCTACATTTTTAATGGAAACACCGTTTGATACTAGCGTTACTAGAAGAGTAAAGAGAGCTTATTCTTCATTGGACGCTATAAGCATTCGAACGGGAGTATTTTTGAGAAGATATCCGCTAGCTAGAATTTTAATATTGATTTATATGGTAAATATAATGCGTATGTATATATTAATGTCATTTATAACACAAACATAATGCTATAAAATATAATATGTATTTTTATAGGCACTGCTCCAATTATGGGTTTTGGTAGTTCTTTTATCTCAGTCACCGGAAGCGCATTAATAGAAATTAGAATAATAGATATTTTAAAGCGAAAGGAAATAATATATTTCTCGAAAAAATAAAATTTTGTGAATATCAGAAAATAATATTTACATGAAGCAGATTAGATCTTGTACAGTTCAATGTAGTACTTCTCCATCTATAAAATTATTAAACAAAAAAATATAGTGGTTGAATAAAAATAATATAGTGATAAATCAGTGATAGTCGGTAAAGTATTATAATTGTAAAATTGTCTTTATTTTTTTACTACATAAAAGAAGTAATGTTACAAGACTACAAATGCGGACAACATTAAAATAAAACTAAATGGTGAAGAATTAAAAAATAAATGAGTTTTATATATACATATAATACTACTTTGTTTCTGTAATTATGAATTACAACAAAGTTTAAAATTTTTATGATTAATAAAAATTATTCTTCCTTTATAAACTGTCTTGGGGAATGCCATAATGCCAAATGTATATTATTTTTAAATCGCAAGCTGTATAAAATATATATTAAGATATGAATAATCATGAATATTGCTTTGTTAAATAGTATTTTTTTATTATAATATTTGATTCCGTTCATTTCGATAGCGATATAAGAAATAATTAAGCACAATGATATGATAAGACATTATTTGTAAACGTTTTTACTATGTATTTATTCGCACACACATGCATGCAGACGTACATCCATCGTATATAAGATTCATAAAATACTTCGTGATCATACTGACAATAAAATATTCTTATGTAAATATTACGACGGACATTAGATCTAATCGCTAAATTGAATCTAATATCATCTAAACGTTTCACCTATTACAAATATATATATTTGTATTGCTCCAGTGATTGGAAAGTAGCGCGTACATGCACCTTAGGCACAAATTCTCTCTATTCGCATACAATTTGATTGAATAATGCTAAAAGGATATTTATCACATCACTTTCAGTATGAAATTTATTAATTATATCCCTGAAATATATATATAACTATGATTATCACACAATTCTAAAGTAGATTAAATGCGGTATCAGCATTGCTTTTAATTCGTTAGTTATATAGATATCTCAAAATACACTACACGATAATAGAATAAATAAGAGGATTTGTTATTCGTGAAAGATATCAAATCTTTTTTTTTAAATATATTCTTATATATTCTGATTGTTTCTAATAGTTGAACCTGAAATAATCATCAGATTAAAATGTTCAATAATTTTGCATACTTTGTACATCAAATAGAACGTTAAGCGCTAAATTAGTGGAAATATATCACAAAAATCGGCCAAGCTTCTAATCTTAAACATATTTACATGTATGTCTGTATGTTTAAGATTAGAAGAAATAACGCGTTACTTGTAATGCCGCCACTGTTGCAGTTATTTTTTTCAGTAGTATATACATGTATGTATGTATGTATGTATAATATACGAATACAACTGCATGTAATTGGATAATTCCAGATTACATTTATAAGACAAAAATTAAACTGAAAACTGAAAACATATTGTATTTACAAGTATCAAAGAGATTTACATGATTGTACTTAAGCATATTACATTGTAATCTGGTGTTTTTTTATCAACCACATCACCCTTTCTGTTTACACAGGATACACGTAAGATATTTTTCGACAAGTTGTTGATTATGTGATTATCCATGTGACAACTATCATGTAACTAGCATACAACTGCGCGATATATTAAACTAAATCACTTAAAAAAAGTGTGTGTATTCTAATACAGCCACAGAATGTCCGTTCGACGAAATAGCCGCGCAAGTTAGATAAAATATTGCGAAGATGAGATGCTGCAAATACAGACTTCACAGCCATATAACAGTGACAGGGTATGTTAATAAATGTATGTTTAAATTGCTAATTGGAAGTTACGATTATTTCATCAAAAATCCAAAGGAATCTTCTTTTATAAATCAACTGACTTTTGACTCTCTGATATTAGACAGTTACTGTGACTGTGCACTAAATATTTGCAATAAAAATGCAACACGAATGATGTTACAAGTTCATGTTACATTTCCAAATATTATGGGAGGTAGAAATTATTGCCGCCTCTGATTTCGAAATGTTAGTTTAAAGCTCTCGCCGATTCTCTGCGGCTATATTTAATGTCATAGAAACGAGAAAGTATACGATGAAAATTCTAGTATTTCTTGTATCAAGAGTAATGGAAAAGAATTTATAATTTTACTTTTTTCTAATGCAAAAGATTTTTCAATTCTTCAGCTGCATATTTTTCTTTTTTTTATATTTCATTGTTTTTTTTTTTATATTTATATAATCTATCAAGAATATCAGAAATATTTCCGGGACGTTCCAACATTCTAAAAATGATTTTACATGATATATATAAGTGCAGACGAAACAGCATGCGACATAACATTTCCATGATTTTTTTTATAAATGGAAAAAGATTACCAGAAAGATAAATTAGCATTTAGGATAATTTCATTCAAGAGAGTGTTTTTACTTGTAAATCATTTCCGAATTACGTGTCTCGTTATAACATTATTCGTTACTTTACTTCACATCAGCGGACAATTATTAAACTGACTTCGTAACATTCACTCTGTCTTTTACAATGAACATGCGAAATACCCACGTAAGGGATAGCTTAATTACTATAATCCTAATAAACTAGACTTATAGGTATGACGTTTCTCCCGTATCTCTCTTATACTACTCGAAGCTATCACTTTATTAAACGCTCGTGCCACTTAAAAGTTTACTAAGTATCTGATGTTTTTTCAAAGATTATTAGTAGTGCACAGACTTGACACTTAACACAGTTTTTCATTTCTTTTAATCGCCGACACTCAGCTTTTGCGTTCAAGAGAAACAGCCTTCTCTCTCATTTGCTTCGATATCTCAAGCAACGGGAGCCTCTGCGTTGGAAAAGAAAATGTGCGCGAATTCTGCCATATATATTGATGTTTGAGAATAATTTTTTTTTCATTACTCAAAAGTAATTGTGTAATAAGACGTGATTACATCGAGATCTCCTTTGTCTTGTGTAATCGAAAAGGTATTTCTGCGCATAGCAAAATGGCTCATCTCTCATCGAAACCTTCACTCTTTCAGCGCGGTATTAAATTCCTTAGTCTAAACTCTCGGATCGAACTTGTTAATAAAGCGATCTATGCGTACAGTAAAATCTCTATCGCGATGCTCTAGATATTGCAACGTGAATACGAAGGCAGAGAGAATACCAGAATAGACAACAACTGGATATATAGCGTTGCTTCCTCTGTAAGATTGGAAGTAATCAGAAATCGCTTTTCCTTAACGACATCAAGGAACGTCATCATCCTTAATTTCTCACGCCTTACAACACATCTTCGTAATCGCATCTCAAATCAGAACTCCATTAAAATTTACTCTCTCACTGAAAATTATTTATTAAATATTCCTTGCAAGTATTAATCTCATCGTTTATTAGCCTCTAAAGTTGAACTTCGTTCTCATTTTTTTCCATTCGAATTACCGCGACAATTTTTTTCAACGAACAAAAATTCCAAATTTCACAAAAAAGTTAACGATTTATAAGTTCTAAGATTGATTTTGGACTATCACTTATGTGACAATTAATGATATCTTGAATTCCAGACACTGAGGCCTTACAGAGCAATCTTGTTCAAAAATATATTTCAATACAATATATATTCGGTTTTTTTTAACGTTATATATTACGCAGAACAGGAGAAGAGTCTACGTCAGAATCTCCTCTTGAAAAGAAATATATTAAAATATGTCTAAAGTTAAACGTATGTCTATACATATGCAGAGTAGATGGAGAGGAACGCTTAAGTGACTCCCTATCTATTCATACATCAGTTGCGAAATTATTAATCTTCGGGTTTTGAAAAAAAAAAAAATCAACATTTTTCACCGCTGCATGAATCTTCGGATTTATCCGACGAACTTGATTCCTCATTAATGTAATCGTGATTATCACGAATGGAGGTGACTCTGTGAAATGAATTTCTCGTCGAATTAAGGTTAAGCGGAGATGTTACGAACGTCGTGACGATTTTCTCTGCGAATGACGAGTCCTCCGAATTTGATGGCATTTGCGGACTTCGTTGTTGACGTTGATTTTCCGGATTATTTAACACGGAGCGGAGGAATCTTCGCGTTTCCGCCCGCAGTGCGTTTAAGCGCCTCTGAAGGATACAATTGCGCCGTACGAGAATTATTGTGCGTATGACAATGCTCAAGAGATCTGCGGAAACGATCGAGAAACATCAGCCACACGTCGGGAATAATGCGCGAATTGGTAAATCCTTCGAAATAAATTCCTCGAACGAGCACGAGGGATTAATGAAAATACGAGAATTACGAAAAGCGTCTCGTGAAGGAGAAACCTTTACGGCAAGCTTCGCTTTGTTTCAAGAGAAAGGGTGCAATTGCAGAATCATAGAATAAAACTATGCATCTCTGTTTTTTTTTCATCACAATATATTTAAATAATTTTTGTTTTATTTTCATATATAATCGACAATTTTAATTGATATTTTATTCTAGATAATTCTTTTGTATTAATTCTTTATGATTCAAAGAACTTTTTCTTTTTCGCAATTGTGACTGTTTGTAACTTTTATTAAAATTTCTATCTTTTTTAATCCCTTAAAAATTAAATTATATAATTTATTTTTTAAGAGATTAAAAAAGAGATTAAAAAAGATTATAAAAATTATTTCAAAATTCTTTCTAAGAAAAAAAGTACATAAAGATCAGCATGATTTTATGGAATTTTGCCTCAGGTTTTAATTTAATATTACAATTTTATCCTTTTCAATGGAATTTATTTTCTTTTTATGCCTACATAGCAAAATAAAGTCATTATTTAATATCTACATATTTAATTTCTTTCAGACATACACATTTAAACATATATAAAAATCTCTCTTTCTCTCTCATTTTGTATAGCTCAAAATGAGCAAAAAATACTTTACAAAAAAAAAAAAATTAAAAATTTTATACATCACTTTCAACCCTCTCTCTTAAAAGTATTTATCTCTTATTTCAAATTTCAATTTTATCCTCTTAGTTCTGAGCGAAAAATCTCAAGTTGCGAAAATCTCAATTACAAATCGCGACGCAAAAGGTTTCCATAACGGAAGTTTCCATAACGCTTGACTTTGAATTAAAAGTACATGTTTTAGCTTGCCCCAAAGTCCTCGACATGCCTCATAAGTCAGGTCACGAGTATTCGAGAAAGTTCTAACATTGTAGTATCATTGTAAAATAAAACGTAACACTCCACGTAACATTTAGTGATCCTTTACCTTTTCTTCTTTCCGCGACGAGTCTTCTGTAATGCTCGTCCATATTCGTCGAGCATCTTCCGCTTTTGTCTGCGATGGAGCAATCCGAAACCGCATCCGCGCAGTCGAGTCTCCGTGAACAATTTTCGCGGGATGGCAGAAACGTCTCAACAATTGTTCCGGTTCGCAACATCTCTTCCAACGCGAATCTCCGTCGTTTCGTGCCATTTTGAGATCTTCGCCGGCGATGAATATTTGTGCTAACGGTGGTCCCCGCCATTGGAAATTCTGCTATGCAAATAGTCGGCGCCATCGTTGATGTGAGAATTCTGTGTGAAATGCGATTTCCATATTAATATTTTACCACACCACGTTCATGATATGATGTTTATAACATCGTTAGATAAAAGCAAAGATAATAATTCGTCCATAATGTAGAAGACTCAACACCAAGGGAATATTAATTATATCTGCTTCAGTATTCGCGCGAGATTTTACATGATGGGAACATTTGCATACAACAAAAAGTCGAAACGTGCCGGTATTCCTTCATTATTATTTTTGCTTCACAGAAAGAGCTGGATGGAAATTAAAGATAATAAAGTAGCGAAATAAAATTTTTTATAATAGCAAATTTTGAAATCTAAAACGTATTTTTATAGAATTATAAAAAAAAAGTATAATGTTACTTCTCATAAAATAATTATAAATAGCTATAATCATCTTCTCAGCAATATCTTTGGAATGCAAACATCTTGCAAATATCTTTTGAAATTTGTTTGATCGGTTTATACGAAGTTACATAAATTGTTGTATTTGTGTACAAATATATTTTCTCGACCGTTGCGATATTTATATTCAAGATATATTTGGGATTCTATTTTAAACAATCAAATATTCTAGAATAAATCAAGCAAGAAAAAATATTGCATTTTTTTCTCTCTCTTTCCTTTTCTCAAGAAAATTAATTTTTTAAATAGAAATAATAAAAGTGATTTTTTAAACTTCTATACTAAAAAAAAAAAAAACTGATAATAAAAAGTGCCATATCATTAAAATTTTTTCTACAACTCGTTTATAAATAATATGACACCATAGGAATATGAAGTATTTATAAATACATGGAGAAAAGGTATTTCCAGTTGGCATTTACAAAATGAACAAGATGTGTTACATTTTAATTTTATTCACATAACAGACCAATGTAAATTATTGGCATATACGACGGTTCATTAATTAAAAATACATGCTGATTATAGGCAATCAGAGTCATTTCTTAAAAATTCGCACGCGTATAAAAGACAATGAGATATCTGACGTTATAACTTCCGCAAAACAGGGTCGAATGGCATTAGCGAACACGTCATTAGCGAACTGATGTGTCTCTCTTAATGCCCCGCTATTGACTTCGGAATAACATCCGGCATTCTGATAACGACCTATGTATCCTACACGTGGGTATCCTTCCGTCGTCATCGTCATCGTCATCGTCATCGTCATCGTCATCGTCATCGTCATCGTCATCGTCATCGTCATCGTCATCGTCATCGTCATCGTCATCGTCATTGTCATTGTCATTGTCATTGTCACCGCCACTGCCATCGCCACCGCCACCTCCGCCACCACCGCCGCCCCCGCGCATTTACAGCCCCCCGACGCGATCGATGCAGGCGATGACCTGATTACCGCCAACGTCACTGCACGTGCCTGCACCGAAATAATGCCAAAGCCTCACGACTCCCACTCGTGGCGCGGCGCGTATATTTGAGATTGTTTTGACCTCGAATCCTCTCCACCACGTGCGAAGCGTAACGCGGACAAGCGCGCGCGCGCGCGCGCGCGTGCTCGTGACTGTATGATACGTGATAAATAAATACAAGGAGTCCTTGACACATCGGGTGCGTGGAAACTCGAGCAGGTAAAGAGCATCTGCATCGCGCGGCACGCGCGCGTCTGCATTTCACTCTCAATTATTCACGCCGTTTGTATTTTCGCGATAATTTTTACGACTCCTCCCCCCCCCCCCCTCTTCCATTGTCCTGCGTCCGTTACATTTTTGCATGTTTCATCATTTTTACGTACAGTATGTAACATATACATATGTATATACACGTGTATGTGTGTATAATTTATTTATAAGTAATATACGTTCCCTCTCCAAGATATATATATTTGAGGATTAAAGTTTCTTCGAAACGTGTGATTATAACGAAAGACGTTAAAAATAGCGCCTGCGATCTTTATTCGTCGTTCGCCGTAAAATATCGAAAAATTAATATGGGGGATGATTTCACGGTTATATATATATGTAGACAATCTATTCCGATGTATATCATGAATTATAATGTTAACTATAGTTTCTTTTTTGGCGTGTGTCGGTTTATTAGAACCTTAATAGAACCTTAATCGAACAAAACCGAATGTTTATTTCCAAAGATCTCTATATGTGTATGATTCATGCTCGTACATCTAGTCGGAGATTCTAGCCGTTCCGTCATAAGATTCCGTGGTTTATCGAACCAGATATATTCATTATATGACGAAAGCAAATTTCCTCGTATTCCTCCCCATCATATCGCAGATAAGTGGCTGAGGCGCTCAGCTGTCAGGCATACGTAATCTCTTACGATTCTTTCAGAAAGGCATATCGAATGTGTCAGCGTAAACACGCGGTATTTTACGCCTTGGCACGTGTCGGTGACTAACGGTGATTAACGCGCGCATCACGCGCAGGACGCTCGTCCCCCAAACCTCAATCGAGTAAAGTCATCTATTTTGCGCTTTCCGTCGACGGTGCTGAAAATCATGGCGCGTGACGCGCGCGGATAGGACGTGGCGGCGATAATTCTGGCGTTCGCGGGAAAAACTCGATTGAAGCGCACGTTAAGGTTGCACGAGGAGGAGCGATACACGCGCGGAGCGGCGGCGGACCGCCGATGAGGGCGGGCACGTGGAAGGCCGTCTTACGTCATTCTGCCCCGCACGCTCGCTCTATTAGAGAGAGAGACGACGGGGACGAATGCCTCCGTGCTTGGCGACACGCGCGTACACGCGCCGCCGAGACCTGTATAGATGTCGGCGCGACACGTGCGTGCACTGACATCATTCCGATGCTGGGACACGTGTTAACGGGACGTTTATGAGGAAACGCCATTCGCGTGTCTCTCGCTGCGTAGAAGCCGTCGCAGATTTTTCACGGCCGAAGGAAACGCGGGCATGGCCAGGGCGTCCGCAGGGCGTCCGCAGGGCGTCCGCAGGGCGTCCGTAGGGCGTTCGCAGGGCGAGGCCCCGATACGCATCTGACAGACTCCCCTCCCTCCCCCTGCCCTTCTCCGTCAGACACGTAACGCAGATACGGAAGTTTAAGTTGATGGCCTACGGGCAGAAAGGGGAATGGGAGGAGAATGGGAAGGAAAATGTGTCTTATCGGACTTAAAATGATAATTGATATTATATATAAATAATATATTTCGTGTTATCGGTACGTAATTATACGTTTATGTCGTACGTAATTGTACACACCTACACCCCCCTCCCCCCCACACACAAAATATAATATACATACATGCGTTATACATATACATACATACATGCATATATATATATATATATATATATATATATATATATGTATATGTATATGTATATATAGCGATATATTTTATACATACATCTATTTGTTGTATATATATATCTGGTACGTGTATATATCTATAGAATCTATCTACTCTTTGTGACTTATCCTAGAACTTAGTTTCATTATTTTTACAATTTTCATGAACTACGCAAATCCCAATGTGCAGCCTTACAAGTTTCTTAAGTATCAACTTTTTTTAAACCGTTTGCAAAAGATGCCTCAGAATTACTATCTTTTTAAATTCTTCGGCCATTTTTGGCCAAGTTTCAGAATCGATTTCCTCTCCCAGAAGATGTCGAAATACTCATAGTTCTTGTGCAATGCCTTGAAAATGGAAAGCTTTTTGTGATGCAAGCAAATATCGACTAAAGAGACTCTGGCAGAATTTTAATTGAAATTTAGTGTACTCATACATTAAGTAATTCGATTTACATATAAATTTAAGATGACAGTTCCTGCATTATAAAAGTTCCTATGCTATCTTGAAAAATGAACATATTTATCGGTAATTATTATTTTTTACAATTCATCTAGCCACAAAGACATAACTCGAGATCAGAATTGATAATTGTTTCAAATCTCTTTCCTAGTCTATTCAAATTGTTTCTCTGATTTACGATAATTTTTCAATTCCAACCGCAGTTCCTATTTTACAATCTATTCTCGTGCTATTTGTTTAAATGCCTTGCATTTTTCTTTGTTGTTCTGCGCTATATTCTCATTTAAATTATCTGAGTAAAATGAAAAGAAACATTAAAAAAGAAAAAGAAATTGGACAATTTTATATGATTTTATTTCACCCATAACAAGAGTAAAAATATAATTGTGCAAATGTGAAAAATTGTGCATAAAAAATTTGCAAATAAATAATTTGATAGAAAAATAAAAAAACAATTGTTAGAAAATTACAAATAGAAAAACCTTTTTGCAAATCAAGCAAATACAAATAGGACATACACACACACACACACACACACACACACACACACACACACACACATACACAATCCTTATTTAGTTATTTTTAGACTTCATGTTTTAACAAAAGCTTATTTAAACAAAAACTTATATATAAAGTTATAAAGATATGTAATGTCCAAATTAAAAAATTGTAACATGATAAAATTATTCTATATTTTTATAAAAAAAAATCGATTCCAAATTGATTAAATAATTTATCATTACAATTAAAGCTCGTGAATTTTGAAATTTAAATAATTTTTATCGTCCGAATCGTGACTTTTCAAAAACTCTTCAATGTATTCAATATTTTTTAAGAATATAAAGCACTTAGATTTATATTGTTAAAAAAAATAGAGCCCAAGGTACGCTTAATACATTTTTCTGGTATTATATCATAGATAAACTAATAAATATAAACTAATATAAATTAATAAATTACAGAAATCTTATCTCAGTAAGCTACATGAACATTTCAAAAGTATACTATAAACTTATTATATGCGCGGTATTGGTTTATCGATATAAAATATCGAAAAATTAAAGTATAGGGAGAAAAATCCAGAATTATATATAGATTGTTTATTTTGATATACACATATAAATATCGTGAATATCGACTATTTATGTACATATTAAAGTTCTTACTGAATACTGAAGTATTTATTTCTAAAATTTCACGTTCAATTTATCTGAAAAATGTTTTATGTGTACAATCATTTATTATTCTATTCATTTATCACGCTAATTGGAGCTCATTCGTGAGCAAATCGGAATTGAAATAAAACGCGCTCTTTCGTGTCCTTTTATATCCCATTCAAAAGAAAATTACGGAAAATGATCAGTGGATTGCAAAATATAAATGAAAACGGAAAAATGTTGTTGAATAGCGAGTATTTTCTGATTAAAAATTAAACCTAAAATTTTATATATAATAAATGCGTTCCTTTTGCTTCAATATTATTATTGATTGTGCAAAAAGAATATGGAATCTCGAATCTATTTGAATTGAATCAGATTTGATTATTAATATTGATGTTGATAATTTACAAACTGTTCAAAGCATAATTATTGCAAAATTATAAATAGCGCAAGATGTTTTCAATTTTTCATATAATCGATGTAACAATTTTCGATCGAATTGATTTTGAATATTAGAGAATTGATTATACATCTTTCCATGATTTAACACGATTTTCAAACAGACCTATTAAAATTAATTTTCATGAATTCATTCGTAATTAAAAAAAATATGTTTTTCCGTATGTAAAAAATAATTATAAATTATCCTATAAAACTACATTTTTCGTATTTTATTTTCAGTTATTGAATTCTAATTTGAAATATATTTTTTTGTATATATTTCAAATATATTTCGAGAGAAATAAGCTCTCATAATTTATCGAGTTTATTTGCCTTCGAATCAATTAAGATCATGTAAATAAAATGGCTATTTAGTTTAATAATCACGGAAAACAAAAATTTACAAAAAAATAAAGCAAATATTCAAAAATACTTCAAGATGTAGCAATTATTGTAACAAATCTCCAGTTAATTACATGAACCAAAAAGATTTTTGTAAAAAAAGTCAAACTTTGTTTGCTAAAATAACTTCATTAGATCTGCAAATTATTTCGCTCTAGTTTTTAAAAACTAACCAAATTAGTTTTCACAACCAAACTTTTTTTATTTTTTTTTCTTTTTTAATTTTGTTTATTGTCACATTCTATTAGTAAAATGCAATACTTGTTATACTTTAACATGTTTTTATAAAAAAAAATTATTCAGCAAATTTTCACTATTTTGCCGAACAAATCTTATTAATATTAAACAATTGATTATCGTAGTAAAATTTATTTGCTCCTTCATTGACTATAGTTAATATAGTTAATATAGTAGTTTGATAGATAACAATTTTCTCTATTATATTATATATTCAAATTTATCAGACAAATTCTGTTTTTTCAAGAAATTTTTTTTCTTTTTGCGCGTTTCTTTATTTGTACTAAACCTTAAACTTTAATTAAAACTTTCTTTTTTGAAGATAAAACGCAAAGGAAAGAATGGCAGCGGACGATTAATTGATATCTCTCTTTTCTTTTCCTTTTCTCACGTTCTGCAAATTTACTGTAGATACTGAATTCCCGTTTTTTTTCTGCACACGAGTCCACAGAGCACACGTGGCGGCTGCAAGGTTCAACGACTCGTGCTTATGTCTGCACGTATTCTCTTAGTCAGCACATCGAAGAAGGATGGACACGCGCGATTCTTTCTGCTCTTGTATAACTCATTCTCTAGGACCCATTCACCTCCTTTCTCTCACGGCAGTTAAGATTACATTTTATAGTCATGCGCAAATTTATGGACGTTGCACACGACGGGAATATCACGTCTGTTGACGTGAACGGGAAGACGAGCGAGATTATTGACGTATGCCAGGATTCTGTATGTTCACGAAAGCAAACAAAAGTCGGGACTTAATTTTCCAAAGTATCTACAAAATCATTTCTGCGTTTCGTTTCACGATTTTATCTATCAGAAATTTTTGATATTTCATCTTCAAATAAAGACACGTTTATTTATATATCCAATTGTAAATTGTAAATTAAATTAAATTAAATTAAATGAGTAAATTGATAAGTAAATTAAATCGTAATGTTATCTAAATTTATAATTATTACATCACATTTCTAAAAAATTTAGAACGCTCAGAATCTCCAATGAAATCACTTTGATACGTTTCACTTTAAAGATTAAATACTATCTTGATACAATTTGTCATTCCATGCACACACACGGGAGGGAAATGAATATTTTATGATCGAAATTCTTTCAAATTCCATGAACTGAAATTCGTTCATGAAATATGATTGATTTTATATGATTTTGTGTGATTCGTTATATTATATGTATTCATTAATTTATAAATGTCTATCGACATATATAATACGATAATACGTTATTGTTATGATCGAACATATAATTTTATTACAACGAATGTAATATTAAAAATATGAAATTGTGAAATATCTGAAATGTGTCACCGTTGACCTTATATGATTTCGAAATCTTGCATCACGGTTCCACGAATTTGGACAATTGCTTCCTCCCTTCCTCTCTCTCCCTCTCTCTTTTTCAGACTAAATCACAGTTTGAAAAACAGATTAATATCACTCCCATATTTCAAAACCTATCGCGAATTCCGAGAATCGGAATATCGGCGGTAGCGCGAAATACTAAAACTCTCTCCTGTTGCATTTTCGTCATTCACGGAAGATACGCAGGAAAAGGGGAGGGAGTGGAACAAAGCGAACCCTCGACGTAGCTCGACCTGCGCCGTGTTCCCGTCTCGCCGCGTTCGATCCTTTCGAATACAAAACCGGCTTACGGAGGCGCATGCAATTTCCGGTCCCGAGACGGAGGTAAAAAAGAAAAAAAAAAAAGAAAAAAAAAAGGAAAAAACACACGGCGAATTCGGCCGTGAGAGACGACACGTGGATGGGAAATTGAGAATTCGCCGATCGTACGACCCTCTTTTTTGGCAGGCGATCGTAAAGGAAAGCTAAGCGTGTATGATAACGGTAAATTTAAATGCGTACATACGCATACGTGTGTATACGTATATACGTGTACGTATACGTGTGTGGACACTTACGGAGCTTATGTGAGAAGAACTGTCACTCAACTGTCGTCGGTCCTCTCTCATTGATCTACACGCGCCGATGGTCGCAAATCGACTAAACCACGCCGGCCAGTCGCCATGTTACTCCCGGCCCGTGGTGTCGAGGGCACACCGCCGTTGGTCACGCACGCGCGCACTATATCGGTGAAGTACACGAGGCGAAGGCTCGAATTGACTCGGATTGTGTTATATCACAATGACAAAAGGGACGACACGTGCGTCCCCACCACGACGGCCCGCCGTTACCGCCGTCGCCGCCGCCGCCGCCGCCGTCACCGTCGCCGCTGCCACCACTGCCATCGCCGCCACTGCCGCCACCACCACCACCACCACCACCACCACCACCACCACCACCATCACCACCATCACCACCATCACCACCACCACCACCACCATCGTGGAGAGGCATTTCGCGGTAACGGTGAGACGACCTCGGATCTGCGTTCGGCCTGTGTCTGAACCCTGAGCGAATCGTACCGTAAAAAGGAAGAAGAGAAGGTCGTCTCTCCCTTCGGGAGGAAAAAAAGATTTTCTTGGGAAAAAGAATCCATTTTCCCGGAGCGGAATAGACGACCCAGATATAGCGATCGTAACTTGTAATATATGTATAGGAAATTCTGACGTTAAAGCGATAGGAGTTTTCGGAAACTTCGCAAAACTCTCACTCCGTGAGATATCTTCGAGGATACGTTCTGTCCCATTGAATTCCCGGTAAAATCACATAAAGATTTCGATATTTGCGATATCGTAAACGATAAAAAGATCCCTCTGGTCTCGATGTAAGAGATGTGAATTTAAAAAAAAAAAAATAATACAGAGGAGTGATTTGAAAGTGACAAAGATGAAAAATTTACCACTGCCCAAATATTAATAAAAGCGATACGTGTGAATGTCTTTTATATGTTTTATATCTCTCAAGGATATACTTCCACTTTTCGAAGAAAGAATGGAGAATGTCCCTCAAGGCAAAAAGGATCTATTCTCGATACGAAACGTACAATTTGCGTGCATTGAAATATATAGAGAGAATATGGAAATATATGAAGAATAAAGTCCGTGAATGCCTGTTTTTTTACGATCATCACACATGCACATGTAAAACGTACAACACACAAATTGCTATTCCAAAACGGAAGTTATCATTGACCGTAATAACACACGACATTCCCGATATCGATGCTTCCTCTCCGGTTCGATGCAATCCGATCGAAATTATTTAAAAGATTCAATTTGAAGGTTGCGAAACTCGACTATATGAGATAAACACGCTTAAGTTAACTTTATTTCTCAACATTGGATTCGGATAATCAAAATCTAAATTTTCTAATTTAATTATTTGCTTCTTTCTTCCCGATTCATGCCCATTTCTACCAACGTAGATTAATTTTGATTTAATTTGATTTAATCTTGATTTAATTTGCTTTTCTTTTTTTCCATTTCGAAAAATTAGAAAAAGATAAAGAATAGATTTAAATCGAAATTAATCTATATAAAGTCAATCTCTCTTCTTTTTCTAATTTTTCGAATAAGAAGAAGAAAAACAAAGTAAATCGAGATTAAAGTTAGAATCCACAATTGGTTAGAAATTGGATATTAGACATCAATTTTAGCGGCTCTAGCGTTATGCGAACTCAAGATCGCCGAAGGAATGTGGACTCGATGCGATTCGCGCATTCCCGCTAATTACATAAAGGCTCGATTACATCAGCCGTCTGAATTGAATGAACTCAACAATCCGCCGTGTTTTTTTTCCCCTTTTGCATCATAGTTGCCTACATCTGTGATTAGATCTCCTCTGGTAAATGAACTAACGATTCGAAATCAGATTCTCGTGTTGCAACGTGTTGACCGAAGCTCTGTTTGTAATCGCTAACGATCGAACGGAACGTTCGTGCCCTCTCAAAAAGGATTTCTAGTAATGAGACGAAAAATATTCTTGATGCATTTAATCTTATCGTTATCTCATGCAATATAAAGCTAAAATCATTTTAAGATTAAATTAATAATTTCTTATTCTTCTGCCTCGAATTAAATATGATTGACATTTTGTCTTGAATTAAGAATAATACGTACAAGTTTAAGCTTGTTTATTCTTGCTTCTTATAGAATAAATCATTGCCCGATATAATGCCCGATAGTAGCGTCAGTATTTGTCAGTGTAAGATTATGCTATTATTTATTGCAATCAAGATCATTTTATTCTAGATTTAAGAATATTCCAATTAAGACTAAAATATTCTGTTCTTTACAATAAATATGATTGATCGATTCTATTTTATGCTAGTTCGAAGAGTAATGGCATTAGATCCAGAAATCTTTTCTGTGGGTGTGCTGATCCAACGTGATCGAGAACCATGTTGGATCGATACGTTATATATTCACGCAATTATACTTATTTAATCGAATAATTAATTAATTCGCTTTTTGACTTTTGCCGGTGTGTCAAAAGGTCGGCTTTGTGTGCTTGTCAGTAACGACGAACCTTGAGATAATCTACTTTACTTGTTCTTTTTACAGCGTTAACTGTTTTTCACGCAAGTATAATTATTTTATGTTATTAATGTGCAGTTGTCTTAATGACATCAATTGTTTTTATCGAGAGTAATTTATGTTTATGGTTACTTACCGCCCGTTAGGTTCTTATAGTTCTTCTCTTTACATAATGAACTTATCGGAATCTTATTAACTTTTTTATGTCTTTTGGATTATTTTATTTGGAAAATATTTCTTATGCGTTACTTCTTGCGAAGTAAGAAGATTGAAGTGAAATGTCTCGATGTCCATTTTTGTCTTTCTATCATCGTCCATTAATCATTGCTAATTAACATATATAACTTTTATTGACATCCTCATATTTCAAATTAATTTTTTTCTCATTATGTCTGCTATTAAATCTGTAGACTATACTTAAAACAAATTTGGACATTAAAATATATTATGTTCAATAATAATATTCAATATTTATATCAATTAATATCTTGATGCCCCGATGTCAGAAAATGATCAATGGTTATACGCAACATTCTTATAATTACATTATTAACATCTTATAAATTATACAAAGAATTCTTCACGATTAAATTATTTAATAAAATCAACTTTTTTAGAAAAAGATGATAACATTCCGACGGTAACAGCTATCCTTGAACTTTTATTAATACACAAATAGAAAAATAAATTTACAACACGTTTCGAAATATATCTTTATTTTCATATGTAATTTTCGCTTAATATCGTTTATCGTTGCTACGCGATAGGATTAATTTTATATGTTTACGAGGGAAAAATATTTTGAATCACTAATTTTATCGTTCGACAATTCAACGTAGTACACTTCTATTCTCTTCTTTTTACCGCAAATTACCTGAACGACGAAAGGGTGGTGAAATATGATACGGCTGCCTGTACCATCTTAAAATTTAAGACGATTATATATTTCCATAGTGCTGTACTTACTAGGTATATAAATTGGAAAAAGCTTTCTCTTATCGTAGCATAATTTTGCATCGACAGCACATATATTTTGCCGGCCGTTAACGTACAAGGCACGAAACACCTGTAAAGTAATATACTCAATAACTGTGTCGATCTCCGTGACATTCTGTACCACAGCATGTTGTATCTAAAAATAATAACCCAATGTATATCTCAACAACGTGCACTCAAATCCTCTTAAATACTTGTCGAAATATTCAAAGCTTTAAAAAAAGAAAAGAAGTAAAAAGCATTTAAAGAAACTATATATAAATTAAGAAGTAAAACAGAACAGAAATTTATCTCGTCTTTATATTTCATATAAAGACGAGATAAATATAATAAAATTTAAAAAAAAAAGTTTTAAATATTCTTTCCCGAGAAATTTATTTTTACCGTGCGGTTTTACGCACGTTCCTTCTACCTTCCTACATTGAATAAATTTGGCCCGTTTATATTTACGCTTTGTAGAATATATCTGTGCTGTGGTCCATTATTCTTTGGCCGGGGTAACTCAAAACGAAGAGATGCATGAATGCACCTATGCTAATCGATACATATCTGATCATCTCTTCTTTATGATCCAATAACGAAATTATCTGTAAAGACGATTAAATTCCGGATTGATTGAAGTGGAAACGGGAAGTGATTTGAATTTAAATTAAATGCGAAATGCTCACTTGAATTCCGAGGAGACTCATAATGATGATAGTAATGAAGAGCAACATGAACGAGTACAGTGCGAAGAAAGAATCCAACATACGGACAAATCTGCAACGAGATACATCGAACGGACAAATGCGAACGTTGCACGTGGTGCGGGCAAATAATTCAGAACTCACTTGAGGCTCAGCTGATGTTTCCGCAAGAGAAGCACCAGTTCGCAATAGATTTCGTCATCTTTATTGTGCAACACGTAGACCGTCGGCTCGTGTTTGTTGCAAATCATCCCGGCGGAGCTACCATTCTTTTCCGAACTTATTCCCGAGGTCAGATTTTCTAGTCGGTGCCTTTGAAAACCACGATCAGAATCTTATCTCGCGGCACACGATCAAGGGGATCCAGGTAAAACGAAAAGAGGCTCTCCTTTAAAATATAAATTAAGATTCTCGGAGGAACGAGTGAGGATACGATACCCGATAGCGGCGAACAGGCGTGTTGCGCAAACGCCATGTAGATCGTGTCGGTTATTACCATGACGCTCATAGTTATTACAGTCGTCAAATATGAATGGAGCAATACGGGGTAGTAGTACACCTCCCTGTCGAAGCTGTAGTCGATATCGAAGAGGTATTTGTGGGGGCGCGATTTATTGAGAGGCTTGAGGAGATCCAATAATTGCGGCGTTATTGGTATCAACATATAAAGGCTCGTCAATGAATAAATGAGAACTGCAAGTCGCATTATTATTACGGTGTAAAGTCTCACATCGGGCGAGTAAACGATAATTCTGCATTATTTATTATCGCGTTACTTAGATAGATCGGATGCGTTGTGCAAATTCACGATGATACGCGTGAAAAGTGAGCGCGATACGTATGTCAAGTATGCCGTGTCGGCCTTAAAATGATACGAAGGTGATTTATTACCGGCATAACTTATCGTTATTTTCCTTCCTATGATAGCATACTCGTGCATAATCTGTATCTCCAAGGAATGCGTAAAAATGCGCCAGTGATAGTCGATAAGCGATAATAATCGTTGTATCTAAGAAGCGATGAAAACAAAACAGTAGAATACAATTCGCAATCCTTACGACTTTTATTTATTTATTTATTTATTTATTTATTTTTTTTTCTAATAAGGGAAGCGGAAGATCGCAACTCGCGAAATCTTACGTCTTTGTTATTAAGAACTAGGACGAACAGTTTAACGTAACCGCCGATTGTAATCAGCATCGTGATGACGCATTCGCAGTCCTCGGTCAAATCACTCCACGTTTCAGCTAGTTTTACAAACTGAAAATCGGCAGTAATAATTGCGAACACCTCTGCGCACCTTTAACGTTTCCATCACCTACCTGCATTAAAAGCAATATAAATAACCGACATGTACAAAATGTCAATCGCGATAAAATGATTTTTTTATCTTTGATAATTGATATAGATAAGAGACAAATTATAAATAAAGATAAGCCAATTTCATACTAATCAAATTTTTTTTCATATTTTAATCAAATTTTGAGAGTCAATATTTTTTCTTTAATAAATTATATCTAATTATAAATAATATTTCTATTAAGAAGAAAAACTAAGGAAATTAACCAAAGAAGAGATCTAGAATACTATTACATATTTTCACAAATGATGTTGATTAATTATTTACTCGGATGACAATGATATCTTGAAGAAACATCTTTACAGATACATCTTAAATATTAATAAGAGATTTAAAAGTTGTTTTCAAGATTTCTTAAAAGAAAAAAGAATTCATTTAAAAACTCGAAAAAGTTGTATTTAAAATGATTTTAATTGATTAAATATTTACATATGCGCCATTAGAAAGTGATAATGACGCAAGATGACTTGCAGCACAGATTAGGTCAGATGCATAATTTTATTGGCCACGTGAAAAAGTGATAATGACGGATAATGAATTTTTAATATTTAATTGATATGAAAGAAAAATACACACACACACACACACACACACACACACACACACACACACACACACACACACGTGCATTTAAATTCTTTCCTGTGCTAAGTATGAATATTTAAGATATTTCAGATATTTTATAAATTTTGGAAGGCGACTTCCATGAAATTAATGCTGCCTACTCCTTGGATCTAAAATAAACCGCACATATGCCAACCACGTGAAAATCTCTCTCTCTCTCTCTCTCTCTCTCTCTCTCTCTCTCTCTCTCTCTCTCTCTCTCTCTCTTGCAATTTTATTTGCCTGACAGTTTTCGCACGAACACACAAAAAAAAAAACAATGGGAATTTACCTCGAGAAAGCCGATGCTGAAAATAAAAGACGTTATTATAGTCGGCAAAAGTATCTTCATAAATCTACTTTGCGTCGGCCAACCGCCGAGTTTCGACATGAAAATCTTATTAATATTGTAATAGCGTTTCACAGCCGACTGCATTTTTCCAACTTGGCCGGCCTTTTGTTCAGTTCTCCTCCAGGATCGAGTTTTCCAAATGGGGCTCTCTATGCCCGAATAGTATATCGCGCTAATAACGCGTTACGACATCACACGCTAACGTCGTCCGCGACAATCGCGGATTGTCAGAATCATCCGGTCGTCCGCCACGCGTCTCTCCCACGCTCCTCGTATTTCTTACTCCTCATTGTCCTCCAGATCGAAAAAAAAAGAAGACGTTACAAAAAAAATTATACTTCGCGTAACGTCAATCGCCGCGGTGACACACGTCCACGTGTCTTTCCCCCCTCCCCTTCCCCGGGTTGACTCGCGATCGTATCAAGTATTCCGTCTCGCTTCCCCTTCTTTTACTTTTTTTTTCTTTCTTTCCGCGCGATACCGTATGATTTCTAATATGAGTGTCATGCCGATAACTGCAAGATAAGCGTAACAGGAAAGTCGAATGACACGAGAAGCCGCGCGATATAAGCCAAATAAACCGCAGCGTTCACGAAAGAAGATTCACGTAACACGAGGGGACACACATGTGCCGTCGTAAAAAGAGTCCAGCCGATAAATAATTTATTTTTATAATTCTTCGGTGTTTCATCCCGAATGTTATTATCGTTCGGATTTCATGTATCGCGTCTGCCGCGATCTAGTAACGAATTGTGTCCGTATCCGTAGCCGAACAAAACAAGAATTTCGTTTTAAAGATAAATCCGAAAGGATAAAGAAATAAAGATAAATAAAGGCAAACAAATGTCCGAAAAACAAGATAATCCAGACATCTTTTTTCTTTGAAAAAGAAAAGAAAAGAAAGATATACGTGATAATGTGTAAAATTTCCAAGAGGAAAAGAGCGTGGTTATTATAAGGCAAAGTATTACACAGAATCGTTCGAGATCTTTTTTTTGTAAATTATTACAAGATATAAGAAATAAGATACGAGATATAAGAATGTTTTGAATGGCGATTCTGAACGCCAAGATTCCAGATTGCTTTAATTTATTGCTATAAGATATATCGATTTTTAAAATTAATATTATCTTTATTAATTCTGGATGACCGGGAAATAGAATACCTAATTATTAAAAAATACTGAAAGAAGTAAAATAATGTAATGTATTCTTTTTACATCAAACCGTATATATTTAGTCAAAAGTATGCACATATCTGGATATTATTCACGAGTAGTACTCAGAGAGGTAATATTTCGCGTCAAGTTCATATGCAAAAAATTCGTAGAATGGTGGCGTGTCATTCGTGACTTTACATACACGAGTTGTTGAGATAAACTCATATTTTGATGTCTCAGCAATACTAAATCAATAAAATTCTAACTAGATCAACAGTTAGGACTTAAGTTATAAAAATGTTTAATTTTTTTCTCCCACATTCTCCTACGAGCAGAGATATCGCAATGCAAAGTTCAAAAGTCTGTTTTTTTATCGCTGCACTAGATTGCACTAAAACTTTCTTTCTTGTTTCACCAAAGCTTTACATATATGTCTGCTTTATTTTAAGTGTCTTTAGTTTTTTCTTCCACGCGTCCGACGAACAAAGATATCGCAATGCAAAGTCCAAAAATCTGTTTTTTTATCGCTACACTAGATTGCACTAAAATTTTTGTTCCTGTTTTCACCAAACTTTAAATATATGCCTGTTTCATTTTAAGTATAACAAGTATATAAATGTTTAAATATAAAAAAACAAATCTTAAGTGTATGTAAATTTTTAAATAAGAAATATTCAGTGTGACTTTTTTACCTTTGACCCGTCAGTGTAGAATTTATTTCAAGACAGCGCTTGTAACATTCATTTTTTGACTTTGAAAGATGTTTTTTAAGAAGTAAAGGTTAATATTGATAAGTTTTGCAAGTCATAAATCATAAAAAAGAAATTATAAAATATGCTGAAACAGCATACTTTTAATTTGTCTTTGCTAATTGTAAAATAGATAATAATATCAAAAGTAAATATTTATAATTTAAAGATTAATAAATTACTTATGCGATGTTCTGTCAAAAGTTTCTACCATTAAAAAAAAAAGTAATCCAATTTCGTAAATGAATCTAAATAGAATACGATATAAATAAATCGTAAAAGTTTTATTGCTTTTCTAAAGAAATAATTTATTTTATAAATATTCGTTATATTTGGATCATCACACAATTATATTATTTTATCAAGGATTTCACTGTAAGTTCTGAATTGTATAAATTTGTCTTACGATCAAATTAACTTGTTACGCCTGTTAAAACCACTAATTAATTATAAAAAATATGAAAGGTACACTCATGTGCAATAATGTAATTTATCAAATTAAATAAAATATTGTAATAAATAAAACATTAAAACAAACCTTAAAGTAAATAAAATATTGTACAAAATAAATTTCAATAATTCATTATTTTTATAATTTGTTACTTTATTAATGTATTATTTGCTAAATTTAAATCTGCAAATCAGATTTAAAATTTGTCCCTACATATTTTTGAAAATAGTAATATTTTAATTTTTTATTTATTTATTGTGTAACAAAAAGTCATGTATATTATAATAAAATAACAATATGTGTATGTATATATATTAATACAACCTGGATGTAGAAATTTTCATACATACATTAATTCATGTTAAATCCGTTTTACACAATTTAGGATCCGTGGCAGAGTACAATTGTATGATATACAGGATGTTTCAAAAGTCGAGGTCAATCATTCGAAAAGTAAATAGCGATCCAAAAATAAAAAGGAAAATTGATACGAACACAAAAATATATTATTTTCAAATGATCGTCATTTTTACATTGAAATTTAAAATTGCTTTGCTTTCGAATTTTTTGATCAAAATTGAAAAAAGAGATGGTTTTTATAAGTTTTATAACGTAATTAAATCAAATCAAAGTTGTGGGCTGTTTTAGGATTATTCGGGATGCACAACTATGGAATCTTGATCTCTGTTAAGAAATGTTAAACGAGTTATATGCATCGGGCTTCAATGCATTCTATATAAAACAGCCTGTAACTTTTAATTTTAATTATGTTATAAAATTTATAAAGACAATTTCTTTTTTCAATTTCAAAAAAATTTGAAAGAAAAACAATTTGAAATTTTAACATAAAAATAGCGATAATTCGAAAACAACGCATTTCTAGATTTATATTCATATCAACTTTTTTTCTTGCTTTTGGATTCCCAATCATCTCTCGAATGATTAATTAATCTCTATTTTTGAAATATCCTGTATGTGTACACACACCACACACACCACACACACCACACACCACACACACACACACACACACACACACACACACACACGCGCGCGCGCGCGCGCGCGCGCATACACAAGTATAATATATTCGATTTTACGGATGACTATAAATTGATCTCAATTTGCAATATTAAATCTTTTATACAAAAAAACCTTTGTATATACAACGTCGAGCGCGTTGTTAGCATATTTTTTTACTATTTATCAATGACTCAACTAATTACTAGTTGTTAATTATAAATAATAATTAGAAATCATTCCTATTATTATCATAATTACTCTTATCGCTTATTTGCTCAAGACTAATTATCATTCGCGTTAAACAATATTCGAATCATATTCTCCATTACAGTCACAATGTGTTTTACAGAGGGCGTGAGCATACAGGGGATAAAACGAACTACAAAATTGTCGATAACGAAGAGGAAATGTCATACGGTCGACAACTAGCGGGAGTGCGTTCCAAAACTCATCAAAAAAAAAAAAAAAAAACTCCATCCTGATCAAATCTCGAGTAATTAAATCGCCGATTCAACCGGCAGAATTGCTTGCAGCGAAATTTCTATCCGTTATCACTAATCTAGTCTCTTCTCTTGTTCCATACGTTAAACAACAATTGAAATTTACAACTGTACCCGCATTAACGAAATAGGACTACTACTTGGCGAATCATTCGCCGATCGATAGATTTTCTAGAGGATTCATTATCCCGCATCTTTCCACGCATGTAACGCATATTTGTATACGCATACGATAACAGAGTGAAAGCCGTTTCTACTTGTTCCTTGACATTGCTATTAATGTTTCAGAATTTGAACAATTATTTTCTACACGAGATATATACCCGGTCACGAAAAACATCAAGGATCCTGATCTCGAGCGTGGAGAGAAGAAATTCGGGAGACGAGGTTCGTCGCTTTTCGTCGATCATTCACGAGAATCACGAAGCAGGTTCGAAATGGAAAATGCGAGGAAATAATTATTTCACGCATCCAACGTAACAGACGCTCAAGACCTCTGATCTGCACAGGACAATTTAGCACTTTGACACGTTAAAATTTACAGGCGAATAATTTGATTATAGCATGGCCGGGAATTTTTGGCAGAGCTCGCATCAGTAAGTTTGCAAATCGCGACAAGATCCTAATGAATGTAATTTTCACGAGGTTTTCTATTTTCCACAGTCAACAGTGGTTATTGGATAAACAGGATTTAATCAGAGAGCGCCAACATGATCTATCGGTACTAACGGAAGAGGAATACCAGAAGATATTTATTTTCTTCTCGAGCAGTAAGTTGAAATATGTGGCTGTGGGATTTGTAAACTTCAAAGTATACCTGTTAAAACGTCTCTGTTGATATTTCTAGTAGATTGTTAATCTTGTGAATTATAATACAAAGTTAAAAATATCTAGCAAACAAATTGCCTGTAATATGGCAACAAATTAATAGCAGACATCCTCAGAATATGCGATAAATGCAGTGGCAGTTTCCACTAGTTGATACTAAATAGTATATTTGTATTAAATGATTTTGTGGTGAAAATAATAGCACTGCTAGTGCAAATAATAGCAATGATATGTATCAAAGACACCATACAGATACCATATAGAATGACATTTGCTCTCTTTTTTTGTTTAACGAACTAAGTTAATTAGAGCACAAATATGCAATTTCATATGTGTATCAATTGACTGCCTATAAACTAAGCCAATATCATTCCAATAAATTCCAATTGGTCTTTTTCTATGTCAATTTTGCAATATTAAATGATTCAGTACATAAATTAAAATTAAAGTGAAATTAATTAAAATAATTGAAGTAATCTATGTTTGGCCGCATGATTCTCATTATAACATACATTCTTATGTGATGTAATTACTTGTAATTACATGTATGCATAATTCCTGTCACTAGTGATACAGATGATAGGCGAACAATTAAAATTGAGACAACAAGTGATAGCCACTGCGACAGTTTATTTTAAAAGGTTTTATGCACGCAATAGCTTAAAATGCATAGATCCTCTATTATTAGCTCCTACCACAGTCTTTCTTGCATCGAAAGTAGAAGAATTTGGAGTAATTTCTAACACTAGACTGATATCGACAATGGGAAGTGTAAGTAAGTTCCATGATATACTGCTATCCACTGTTATATCGATGTTCAATATACATTTAAACAAATATTTATTTGATCCCTTTATTTCCCAGTTAAGAACAAATTTGCATATGCGTATTCGCAAGATTTTCCATATCGCACAAATCATATTTTGGAATGCGAGTTTTATCTTTTGGAACATTTGGATTGTTGTTTAATAGTATATCAACCATATCGCCCTTTATTAACATTAATTCAGGATGTAGGATCAGACGATCAGCTACTTCCGCTTGCGTGGCGTATTATCAATGATAGTCTAAGAACAGATGTGTGTTTGTTATATCCACCTTATCAAATAGCTATCGGTAAGATACAAATAATCATTTGTTTTATCGGTCATGTTATCGATATTCTGTCGATAGTATCATGAGGAAACATCAAAAGAATTCTTATTTTTTTTTCACAGGCTGTTTGCAAATAGCTTGTGTGATATTACAGAAGGATCTCAAATCGTGGTTTGCAGAATTAAACGCAGATATGGAAAAGATTCAAGAAATAGCACGGTATATAATCAATCTGTACGAATTGTGGAAGAAGTATGACGAGAAAAATGAGATGCCGGCTATACTAGCTAAAATGCCAAAACCAAAAGCAGCGCCACAACGTTGACAGCAAGCTCTTGATTCTTCAAATGTTTGGGACTCGTGCTGACGCGGTAAAATGCTTCAATTAAAGATCCATTCTTTTTCTCAAATATGTCACTATTGGAGATACATAGAGTTGCTAAAACGAATATCATTCTGCATAAAATTTGTCTCCATACGTCCATACGTGAGAGAAGAATATGTTCTGAAATAGTTCAGATAATAATGCATTATTTAATATTTCTATATTTAATGCTCGATATAGCGCATGATCGATTATGAACAATTGAATAATTATAATATAATCCAATATTCTTCTTATTAAGGATACAATGAACTACCAATTATAGTTTTATCTGCTGTCTTTTGTCATCTGTATACGATAACTGTCGATTCAAATTATAAATGTAATGCTGCTATATTTGCAAGAGAAATGTTAATTTACGCTATATCAAGATTCGAATATATTAATAGTGTTTTCGAATGCAATGGATTTTGATTCGGATTATACTATCATAGTATATTTTCTGCTCTAAAACTAAAACATAAGATATGAGCACTGCAAAAAGGAGGAACGAAAAAAGTGAGTGTAGGAAGTGCTATGATGGCATTAATCCTGGATCAAAATCTATCGCAATTAAAAATGCTAGTTGGTGTTAAGATATTAAGTTGACGATTTTATTCCGATGTGAAATTTATTTATTGGTGTAAGAAATGGTGATAGATTTGAATATGATAAATCAAATTGTCGAATAATTTTCTCCTCATTGTATAAATTTTATAATTGGAGTAGGAATAAAACAGATAACATTAAATATCTAGAAACTTTTTTTCATTAATTCAATATCACACTTGTTGCATCATCAAAACCTAGTCCGACCTGAGAGAGCTTTGGCATTGATTTAAAAGAAGTTATTTCTTCAATCTATGTCAAGAATGCTACATTCTCCAGTTTTTCTAGGCACTTTTTTGGAACGATATTTTTTTTGTAATATTAATCGCTATTTAAAAAACAAAACAACGTATATAAAATACTTATAACTAAATCTTGATAACCGAACATTAACTTGAGCCTTTTGAATATCGTTTCCAAAACTTTTTTACATCATCATGGCCGGCTTTAGTAACTACCATGGTTCTTTTTCTAAAATAAGAAATATATTTCATTACTAATTACAGTATTTGTTACGAAATTTATAATGAATGTTTAAAAAAAAAAAACAATTGAGTTTTAATCACAGTTACCTTTCACTTTGCCAAATTAGTACTCCAGTTGAGACGGCATGATCCCTAAGAACCTCGAAATCAGTTTGCGAAAGAAATTGACTATACAAAACTCCTTCACTGAATAAAAATCTATTTCTTTCATTTTCCCACAGCTTAATTTGGTCTACAATAGTAGGTGGCAATATAGGTGGCCCTGCTTCTATCATTTGACTATGTGCATGTTGTTGCAAATAGCTATTGATATAAAACTGGTATATATAAACATTTTTTATATAACTATTTCAAACATTAGCATCGTACATACCCAACTATTTGAGAAGCCGTTATTCCACTTTTTAATGCTTGTCTTACTGAATCTCTTGTTAATATTGATACAACTACATTCGGAAATCTGCACATACAATTAACCATAAATATTTAAGTCTGTATATTTTGTATATATGTTATGTTTACCTGTACAACATTTCGCAAAAAAGTCCAAGTAACGCAACTTGCAAATTGGAGTTTGTATAAGCATAAACACGATAATTTGTTTCCACAATTATATATCCTTCTTTATCTGTATCTCTACTTAATGGTTTAGTTTCACCAGTAGCGATATTTAATGCTAATCGTGTTGGATAAAACCTTGCAACATAAATTAATGGGGATATCAATAAGTTTGAATGATTTTTCAAATAACAGGTATCATTTTATTTATATTTACCTTCCTGCTTTGCGCTTTCGTTGATATACAAGTCCAAATTCTCTTAAATGTTGTAAGAATGTCAAGAGCCCTTCGGACATACCTTCGGTACTGTAATCTTTACCGAGAGTGGAAAAATTTAATTGAAACAGGAAGGTAAGGCACTCTACTAAATCAAGACCGCGTGCCTCAATTGTATCAAGATATTGTAGAATAAAATACCATACCTACAAGCAAAATATTTGTGATAGATAAAACTAAAAAATGTTTACTAGTATGCCAAAAAAATATATTACTGATAAAGCTTGTAATGAAACTGACTTGTGAAGCTGTATCTAAAAGCAAAAATTGAAAACCAGCTTGTGTTATAACTGGACTTCCGTCAGCTTCGTCTCTTTTCATCAAACCAGCATGTAGAAGGATCCTTACAGCATCAGCAGATATACCTATTGTAATATTATAAAATATACTAAATATGTTAAAGATTTCCAACCTTTCCTCATTGATATGAAATATAATTACAAAATAATCCAGAATAAGGATGTGCTTCAGAAACAAGTTATACCCGAATAGGAAATATTGAAAGCATATATATATATATATATATATATATATATATACATCTTATTTTTTTCACATTAATACATGGTGTGTACAATACATGTCGGCACAAAATTTCAAAATTGTTGACAGAAGAAATGGCCATAAATATATATTTCAGGAAACTCCTGGTCAAAGATTGGAATGTTCTCTTTGCAAAAAAATCACATTGTTATATACATACCTAAAGACAATAATTTATTTTAAATAACTTCTTATAAATATGGCAGGACATAGAAATTTTATGCGGTGTTATTTTACAATATGCTTCCTTTTATACAATTCTGATAGATACATTTTCAAGAAAAGAATCAAGAAAGAATCTTACCCTCTTGCTGCTGGGATCCAACCATATAGTGCAAGACGCATTCCCACCTTTCCAGCGCATAAGAATCCAGGAAGGCTACATCTCGCGGCTTGCTGTCAGTCTCCAACTGATTGGACATGGTCCATGGTTTGCCGCCTCCTAGCAGCACGATCTTCAGATTTTTCTTGAACGTATTGTTCAAGATCCAGCCTGGTAGTCCACCGGGTATAGATGCTTCCTTCCACACAAATAACTCATTCAGTACTTGCACCACCTTCTGGTGCTCCTCGAAGTAGAGTTTTGAGCACCAAGATGCTATAACCGCTTGCGGCACTGGCTGTTCAACGAACAGCAGCCTCATAACGTAATGTTTGGCGATGACTGGCAACTCGCGGAACACGGCCAGGCATATAGGCGGCTTATGATACAACTTGTTCAGAGTCTCGGGAGTACGTGATTTTAAATACTCATGCAGATTCTTGCATTGCAGGCCGTTCGGCCGTAACAAGTTTTTGCCGCTTATCGTGTTAGACATGATGCGTCGATCAGCCGAACAAAACGTCACTATGCAATTTCAATGTATAAACAATCCCCTCGACGCAATCGCCATCCCGGTTTCGTTCCTTCGGTATATAAACACAAACGCGTTCGTTGAACGTTTGACATGTAAGAGAGATGTCGGTCAGAATTTTGTATGACAGGTACTATTTTTATTGTAAATAAATGTTCCGGAATTTATTTTATATTCAGTCCCTTAAATTTATTGCTTTGTGAGATGGTATTTATTATAAAAAAATTGTCTACATATCGTGTTTGTTGTGGTTACAACACGGTTTATTTTGTTTTACACTTGTGCCGGAACATTTTACGCTCACGAAAAGAATACATCGACATGAAAAAAAGATTGAATAGAGAAGAAACGTGAACGTCGTACAGCGTCCTCTCTCGCGGGTGACTGATATGATTAAAACATTTGAATGCAATTTTACGATCGATAATATATCTTCCGATAATAAAAGAATCTTCATTATCGATCAATCGTTTTATATATCTCGTCTAATCAATTAATAAAAATATATTTCTAAATATATTTTAACAAGATGTTTCTTTTATATCTATTTCTAGTGTAAATTAATTTACATAATCTCTGTGTAATTTACTCTTTATTTTTTTCCAATTTTTAAAATATCTTTAAAATGTCTATTTTAAGATATGTTTTTATTATATCCATGCAAATAATAACATATAAAATATACAGTTATGTCGATAATATTTACGCTTATTTATGAAGCGTCCATATAATATAATAATAAATTTTGAAACAAATTTTTTTTTCTCGTTTCAAGTGATAAGAAAATATAATAACAATCATATCTATGTTAATAAAAAAATAATATTACTTGTATAATTTGATAAATTAATCATCAATTATATTAATTAGAGTTTAATTAAAACTAAGTGCTCGTTATAAATTCCAAGTATTTCACTACATTCGGCGAAAAATATACTATAAGATATTAATCTCATCGAATTAATGTTGAATCAATTAAAAATTAGCGCCGATACTTAGAATTTTCATTATAATATTTATATATACTTTTATATATTTTGCTGTTCAAATTCTATAAGATACATCAATTTAAGTTATCTGTATCATCATATTATTTTTCACAATAAATATAATTTACGATTTATGCGTTAGATTTTACACTCATGCATAGGCACGAGATATATTTTGATCTCCGATTGTAGTTGAAAACATCAACGGAATCTGAAGTTCTCGTGCTTCTCGTTCATATTCGTCATCCCGGTTTCACAGTCAATGACTTCACCATCACGTTGCGCCGGTGGAGAACGGTGGAGGACGGTGTCGTGCTCCGCATATGCCATCTTCCATCGAGAGAGAAAGAGGGGAAGAGAGAGAGAGAGAGAGAGAGAGAGAGAAAGAGAGAGAGAGAGAGAGAGAGAGAGAGAGAGAGAGAGAGAGAGAGAGAGAGAGAGAGAGAGAGAGAGAGAGAGAGAGAGAGAGAGAGAGAGAAGGAAAAAGGAGAGAGAGAAAGGGAGAAAGAAAGAAAGAGTGCTTTTCCTTCATGAACGACATATGTATGCGCGTACCAAGAAAGAGAGAAAAGAAAGAAGCGAAAGAGTAAAGGAGAGAGAGAAGAGAGAGAGAGAGAGAGAGAGAGAGAGAGAGAGAGCCGTATGCGTGCGAGCTATTCCTGTACGCGGCGAATCGCAAGCGGCATAATAACGCCATGTTGTTGCTTAGCACGGTGAACTCTAGCGACGTGAGTGAATAGAACCAGTAGAAACGGAATGTACGTATGTGATCAGGGATGGTCAGAGTCCTATCCTGCTTTTCGAAGATATGCCTTTTCTTTTTTCAAAGGTTCCTCAAATGCTCCTCTTGAGCAGGAGTCTCGAGATACGTCCTAATCGTATTTTTTTTTTTTTTTTTTAAAGGAAGATTGATTTGAGATATTCAAGCAGAAGACCATATAAAATATATTTATTGAGACTATCGAAATGTCATAGATGACACGATAGAAGCGAGTCAACTCTAAATGTTATCATTACGACATCCGCTACGTCATCATACGTGTTCATTGCTATGCGTCGTAGCGCGTTTCTTAGAATACTTGGGACGATGTTAAGTTAACGACAAATCTGTTGATCCACAAAACCGATTTTTTTTCCAATCAAAATGTTGAGGACAATGATAGCTTCTGATAATGAAAGGGCTTTTCTCTTATAACAAATTTAATCCAGATTAACTTTTCGAATTTTGAATAGAGAACCTGTTACGAAATTGTTCAGTTATTTTGTATTGTGTTTTTCAAGAAAAAAATTAATAATTTCAATAGCAATCCATTCTAAACAATTCCGTAATAAATCTTCTATCAATTCAGATTATTGTTACGTTTTTTAATTTTAAATATCTTATTTAAGGTGGCTCTCTTTAATTTTCGGACGGAGATTGCAATATTCCAATAATTCATAAATTTTAATGACTTTTTTTTAGAAATAAATGAAAATTAGACATAGCATCATAATTTTGCCGTTTTGGAGAGACAATCTTTTGCGACAGATTTTATTTCCAAAATATACTAATAAAATAAAAATATGCTCATGAACGAATCAAATAGTGCAATCAATATTTCCATTTCTTCCCTCTTTCTTTTTTTTTATAAAACAAATTTCCCGCAGAAGATTAGTCCGAAAATGATAAGTCATCACATTACGACAATAATTCGCGAAAAGGAGCGAGTTCTCTCGAAGAGAAAGAATCCACAATCTGCGCTTTTCGGAAAGTTCCCTCGCAGCTGTTACGCGCATTTCTTCGTAATTCTGTTTCTAGGCACTTGGCGAGTTCTCACTCCCTCCCCTTGCTCCGGTGGTGTCGTCGTTGCCCCCCCCCTCCCCGCCCCCTCCAGCGGAGGGAGGCTTTTGTATCGCCCTCTCTTGTCTCCGGCACTTCCTGTGTTCCGCCAACACGTTCACCTGTCTACCGCCACCTGCCTCCAACTAGGCGTACACACGCGGGGACCGGGGCCCGCGTGTGCCCCGCCGCCGAGCGTGATATCCCGAGGGACCTTAGTTTCACCTAGCGCGCGGTGGGGCCTCGGTCTCGTCGCTCGTGGAGGACGCGTTCCGCATCGGTAATGCGACCGCACGCGATTGTGCAGTCGACTTCACGCTGTCGCAGGACGCACGGACACTGCGCGAACGAGGTTTCCCCTTCCGAGGAGCGAGAACTTCCCGGACGACGGGTCCAAGTTCGACGGGACCAACCCCCGCGCGACGAACCCATCGTCTCCCTCGACACCCGAAAACGGATCTCGCGGAAACGGATTCTCTCCACGGGTCTATTTGTTTCGTAAGAAACGCAAAACTCTCCCGCCGGCGCTTCCCGCAGGTTGCCGCTGATCACGCAGTGTTCGATCGTTGTCGATCCCGCCCCTCTGTGTCCACCGTCCGTGTGGAGGGGTTTTATCGCGATTATACAATATTCGTAACGCGCGCCGGTTCCGCCAAGCTCGGAAAAAGTTTGAGACTACGAAATAGGTCGATTGTAGGTCTAGGGGGAAGGGAAATGAGTTTAAGGTAAACTTGCTTTTAACCACGCGCGATTGGAAGAAGACTTCGTATGAGTTTGAGACTTCGGATTGAATGATCGAGAAGTCTGTGATTACGCCTGCCTGACGATTTGCGGTATTACCACTGCGTATTAACGCTGAGTAACCGTTAAAGGGCATCGGGCTCCGTCCACCTCCGACTGACGTCTGCTTTTGATTCCTCGATGCGAACGAGCGAGTAAATCGACCAATAATGTCACCGGGATATCTGAAACGGTAAGTTCGCGGAGAATGTGATTATCCGACACGGCTTTACGTGTTAAGGACGACGAGTACGAAATTATTCTATCAATGAGTATGGGAAAAAAAATTGTTTACTATTTCTTCGGTATTCGACACCGTCGTACTCATCGATTCAATTTCCAATAACGGAATTAATGATCATCTCTACCAATGAATGACTATTAATTCCGATGTAAATTAACTTAATTTTTAGACTAATTTTAATCTCAGAATTTATTTTTAGCTTTTTTTAGTTTTAAGAATTAGAAAAAAATACAGAGTAAATTAAATCAAAATTATAATTAACAAATGTTGATAGAAATAGACATGAGTCATTCTTAAGAATGTATTACATCTATTTTTTTATAATTTTTATATTTACAATAAAAAAACTTAGAAATTTTTCTAAACCACATTTAACACAAAAAAGCTTAGCGGCGGTTTAGAACATGGATCAAAAATTTAATTTTATTTATACGATCACTCGTATTTCGTTTGTAATAAAAATTTAGTTAAATTTAGTTAAATTAAAAATTTAATATTTATTTACAGAACAATTAATCTCTGTATCGCAATGCAACTTTATATAAATAATTTAGAATACTTAAAGTACTTATATAAAAAATTGATACTTTTCTCAATTACATTTCCATTAAAGCACATCTTTCTATTTATTTAATTAAATAATTTCTGATTCAGGTTCTAAACCGCCGCAAAATGTTTGATGTTACTTTTAAATGTGATCTAGAATAATCTATAATTTTTTCTTTTTAATTATTGTATAAATAAAAATAGGTGATAATATATCCTCAAGATCTTGCCTGGTTCATCTAACGCCATCTTCGCTACCGCTAACTGGGAGTTCAATACATACAGCGTACATACAACGTCACGAGGAGAGCCGCGACATTGGTATTTTCGCGCGAAGCGCGACTTAACTTTCCCTTATTGGTCGCGCGCAGTATCGGCGTATGTACCTACGTACATACGCGATGCAGAAATAATTTCTTACAACGCGCTCGCCACTCGGCATTATAAGAGGAAATTGTTCGTAGCGCGTTAGAAGCGTGGAGGAGGGGAGATGGGGGAGGGAGGGGCGAGCTCACTCGCGACAATTAACCGCGCGGTCCGCGCACGCGCGCGTGAAGAACGACTCGTGTCGCCTCGCCCGGTCTCACGTCTTCGCGGGCGCGAACTTCGTGAATCGATCGGCGCCGTTTTAACACGCCCGACTGTACCGCGTGCATACGCGTCACGCGTGCGCGCACGTAGACGCGCGTGTGCACGTAGGAGCGGAAAAGCCGAGCGTCGCGTCCGATCGCGATCGAATTGGGGCGTCCGTGATGCGTCGATGCAGCTGCCGCTGTCCGATGCTGCTCTGGAAGCTGTCGACAGCTGCGAGTGCCGATTGCTCTCCGCGGTCTGTCCCAAATTCCCCACGCTCTAGAGTGACTTGATTAGGGATCAAGTTCAAAATGAAGTCCGGATCCGAAGAAAAATGTGATAAGAAAATAGGATAAGTTGAAATGTTTTGTCTCGCGCAGAGATAATTTATCTTTGACTCACTGATACTGTTTTTATCTCAAATTCCTGATGATTAAGTAAAAGTTCCTTTCAACAAAGGCTGAGATTTTATTTTGAGAAGATTAAACTATTTTTTTTACAAATACGATCTCTCTCTCTCTCTCTCTCTCTCTCTCTCTCTCTCTTTCTCTCTTTCTCTCTTTTTCTCCGATATGATTTTATCTGTAACAAACACATACGCGCACATAAAATTCTTAATCTCTTAATGTTTATTTTTTTTATAACTACAATAACAAGAACTATAGCTAGAAGAATTTTCTGAAAATGACATCGCGATCGAAACGGAAAGAAACGTTCAATTCAAGGTCTGAGATAAATGAGATAATATGAATAATATGAGATCCGTGTTACTCTGAAGAATCCACCAACTTATCTAGTATACGAAACGCTGCGAAACTTTCCTTTCACCTGGCTGTTTTGCGACACGAGTCTTCCATTGCGCTTCCAAGCTAGCTGTCGATTACACAAGCGTAAATAATCGCAAGTGACCGTCCGGATATAGATATAAGATAGAAATATCATTTATTCTGTTCGATCTTTTATTACTCGAAAGAAGACAAGATTTTATTTCTAATCTGTCGCAAATCACATATTTTTATTGAAAAGAATTAAACGACAGAATCAAGCAAAACCGTTTCCGTTTAAACGCCTCGATTACATATTATTATTTAACATTGTAAAGTGACTGCAAAAATCATACCTGTTTTGAATAATATATGTGTATCGTAATAAAAATAGGATTGTGACTTAAAAAGCAAGCGTCAGACAATTTATATACGTGAGACATAAAAAAAATATGCGAGTACGCGAGATATAAAAAAATAAAGAATTATAATTATTATTTAATGAATGTGATATCGTTCTTCTCCTCTTATGTCAGGATATGTCGCGTAACATCCATTACAAATATGCCACGAGAGAGCAGATGTGTGGGCACGGTAGGAAGTTTAGTTTTACACAAGAGGCAGCTGATGCGGACACAGATGCAGGCAGATCTCTTCGTCACGGAAAGCAGCAAGGATGCTTTTTTTCTCCATCATCTCGCGATGGTGGTAGAGTTGCTTTCAAAACGGAGATAAGATGCGGGTCTTCCTACAGTAACAAAGTAAATCATCACAGTCACGAATTAAATTTATTTAATGAAACAACTGGCTTTTGCTTTATTACGATCGAGAGATAAACGCTTATTAAAAATAATATATTACTCGGCACGTCACGTAAAAGATATGAAATATAATTAAAATTTGAAAATAATTCTTTTATAAAAACTATGAATAACTAATGAATACAATTACCGACCTTGTCAGAAAATCTGTTACAGCCTCATCGTTTTTATCATTTAAATATTCAAACAAAATTATTTTACATCTAGAGGAATATGATTCTTTGATTAAAATACAATCGGCACACATTGGCGAAAGCAAAAGCGATAACCAGAAGATTTATTACAAAACAATTCGAAACGGATTAGAATCGTTCCCTAGATCTCTCGTATCTCTTAGAAAAAAAAAAACAAAATAATTCCGATTGAAATCTGACTTTCGAATAATTTCACAATACATTTCTTGGAGGCGCATTATAAATTCTGAACGAATTCAAAGTCAAAAAGTGAAATCAATTAAAGGATATATCTTAATCGCCGAGACGTGCTTCTAGAGCATCCTCCGATTTCCCGTTGCTATGCCAGTGTCCAGCTGCGCTCGCGAATACACTGTAGCAAAGGGATATAAGAATCTGTAAAGGAATCAGTATATCGGGGCAGGAATTAGGCAGCGGGCAGCCCGATGCGAGGCGCAAAAGGCGCAGGAGGCGCCGGAGGAAGGCTGCTGGCTCGATGAGCGAGAAAGAGAGAGAGAAAGGGAGATAGAAGGAGGTTCGCAGCTGCTGTGACAGCTGCACACTTCCCAACATTATTCCCCGGACGGCGCGCGTTCCGTTCCTATCCTCCGCATGTGCTCGATCCCTCCCATCCCGCCTCTTGCCAGGTGCTCCTCGTATCCCTCCGACGTGCTTCGAAAAAGCGCACCTTTGTTGCCCTCGGAGGTGGGGGGGGGGGGGGAGTGCTCCGTCTGGGCGCAAAACGCGTACAAAGATTCAACCAAAATCCCCTACCTGAAAGGAGAAAACTCTCCGATCGGATAGCGATCGTGCAGATTGCTCGCGCACACTCGCGTTTTCCACCTGCGGGCCACGTGATCGAGGGACAAATGCAGATGCGGCGCGAAGTACTTACTTAAAGCGCACGATCGTCGATTGAGCAATATGTCATCAGACGACCGATTAAAAGCGTTACTCTCTTTCGTCATTTTAATCATTCCGATCTCTCTTTTTCGCGAGGAATTTCAAATATTGTGCTATGTTACACAATGTGTTCGCAGTGTGTGTCTTTTCTTTCTCTGTTAAGGAAATTTTTAAATTTAGACATGTATAACTCAATGGAATTGAAAAGTTAAATCTTAAGTGTATGAAATAATATTGTTTTTGTTTTCATATTTTAAATTGAAACTTACTAACTCGGGTAGTTTAGCTCGACATATGTGCGAGTAAGGGGTTGAAGGGTTATTGATGCCTCTTGACATTTAAAAGCCTAAACAGTTATTTGTTCTATCAAGTATATGACTCTCGAACTTGTCTGTATGTTGTAAAAACACATACAGGATGGTATTTCGCAAGGGTAATATTTCTTTTTATACTCATATAGACAATTGAGAACAAAACGAATTTAATGCTTTAATATAATGCTTTATTGTTTGTTCGATTAAAAATTTCATGTCATCTGGTTTATTGCTTTGTTTCATTTTTATACAATCTTCATGTTACTTGTTAAATGTAATTTTTATAATTAAAAAAAAAATCATTCCCAGATTTAACGTTTCCTAAAAAGTATAGTTTCACTCGTGATACTTAAACACATATTTCCAAGTGAAAAGTTTCTTAAATCTGTTAATTGTTCGATAAAAAAAATAGAAGAATTGAACAAACGAAGAATGTGATCAAGACGGTAAAGGGGTAACGGAAATATTAATCGTTACGCTCCAAAGCGAGTCGAGGATGGCGAACGCTTGGCGAGCAAGACGTGCACAATGCAGATATTTAGATTTGTTCATCGAACAGCAATCCACGCGAGTCCGTGAACGTGACAGTTGTTTTCGCGACTGTCGACGACGAATCGAGATTTCGGATGGCCAATTGCTAGGATCTAGAGCTTCTTCCCTTCGTCGATCGGTGGGGGGAAGGTCGAAGAAGGCCGCAGCTGAGTTAGATCCGGTCCGCGCACAGTTGAATGCACGGTGTTGCATACCGGGCTGCAATATAGGTCCGGCAATGTCGTTATCTCCCTCCCCTCCTCCTATCTCCTTTCTCTCCCCTTCCACCTCGGCTCACTGTCCACAAACTTGCAGTTGGCAACACGTCTCTCTCTCTCTCTCTCTCTCTCTCTCTCTCTCTCTCTCTCTCTCTCTCTCTCTCTCTCTCCCTCTCCCTCCCTCCTCCCTCCTCCCTCCTCCCTCTTCCCTCTTTCTTCCTTGCTTTTCGATTGCGTTATCGAATTCTTCCCAAAGGGCCGTACCGGAAATGGCCTTTTATCGAAACAGATATCGGGCTTCACCTTAAAGCCCTCCTTCGACGATCAGTTTCTTTGTCGAATCGTGCAACATCTTATGAAAATTTCACGACGATCGAGAGGAAAGAGAGGACGAAGAGATTTCAACAATTATCCGCTATAACGAAGTCACAAACGAAACGATGTCTTGATCATCGTGGGACGATCTAAGTAAACGTTTTTCGAGAGGCGGTCTCTACAGGATTGTACAGGATTGTACAGGATCGTACCTGTTCTCGCGTCGCGAGAAACCTGAGAGAAAGAGGGGACGAGAAGAAAGAGAGAGCGCATTCCTGTTTTACATGCACATGCTCCTTCATTCACGACCTGTCTCTCCCTCCCTTCCCCCGCAGGTGTTCTTCTCCCGGTTATCATGTTCCCCCAGTTATCTTCTCCCAAAACAAAGGTCTATTATCCTGCGGAGGTGGATCAGTTTAAAGACCGGTTTTTCACCAACGTCTGTTAACCTTAATCGTAATATAATTGGCCCTTTATCCCTTTCCACTTCTGCCGCTAAAGGTAGAGATCCTAATTCAACTAAATTAAATTAAAGTTTATTGACAAAGTCGCCCGTAAATCTTCCAATCAGATTCGAATTTGCGGCTTACGAAACGGACTTACAGGCATATTCATTTACGATTGCCTCCGTTATTCGTCGTCGATTCGTATTCGGGCTTCCATACTTCACTGGGAGAAATTTTAGGAAATTATGGGGAGATAATAAACCGCGGATATAGAACGAGAAACTGGGAAACTACATTCGCATGATCACACGACGCATCATCCTTCGGAGAGCTTCCAGTCTCCGGTCGCTCCAACGGCTCTTCTGGCTCGCGACCGATTCTTCCCCCTTCTCCGCTTTCTCCTCCTCCGCCGCCTCTTCCTCTTCCTCCTCCATCGGTATAACCACCACTACTACCTCGTCGTCCCATCGAACTGTGATGGGGTCCAGAGGAGCTACAGAACTAGTCACAGCCTGCGTGTCAGTCCCTCAGTGAACTCCGTCTTGTGCGTTCCTCGGAGCTCAAGAAGAATAACCGTCGCCTACTCGAATATCGGTTCGCGCCTTTGGAGTTTGCTACAGGGGGGTACTCGAGGCTTCATCTGGAGGTCGAGTCAGGTCGAGCGGGCGATACTTCCTGTCGAGTGTCACGAACGCGACACTCGCGAATTGGCGCGAGTCGCGGGACTTCTCTCGGGAAAACGATCGCGAGTAAGAAGCGCGAATTTACTTCCTGTGGGACCGTGGGAACGCGATTTACATGTAGGAAACACCGCGACGAAACTCTGCGACTCTCCCTTTCGCGAGCCGCGAAACTGAATGGCGAGCTCGAGTCATCTCGGTTGCACGAGTGACGTTAGTGACTTTAACTTTGAAGATGGTGCGCGGTCTGTCGCAGTGGACCAAGACCCTGAGCTTCCCGGCGAGGGTGTCACCACAGAGACCCGCCAAGGAGGCCAAGGTTTTCCACGTAAGCCCGAGTGCTAGCCCCACGTCGCCGCCCAGTCCGATCAACGACACCATGGACAAAGCGCCTATAATTACCGACGAGGTTTGACATATTTCTTTCTTACTTGTTTTTTTTTTTTTTCAATTTTTTTGCCTTTTTCTCATCTCCTTTTGACTTTTTCATTACTTGCCAAGTTCGTACGCTATTAACAGGGTGGCGATGCTTTTTCAATTCAAAACAGCTAGCATATTTTTTTTACACAACACCGCACACACGATCGTGTGATAAGCATACATATATCTAAACAACATATCATATACTCGTCTTCATTTCGTTGGATGGAATTTTGCTTTTTTTCGTTGCGATCGTTTTCGTCGAACATCAGCGAACATGTAAATTCCGTGCGAAGAAAAAGCCATCGTTAAATAATGTATTAGCGGAAACGTGGTGGTTTCCGATATCAACGGTCGCTTCCGGCGACGAAACACCGGGAATAGATTTACGTCGATCACGTCGGGATCGTTGACTACAGGACACGTATACACGAGAATTCCCTGTGGGTGGTGAACGGTTCTTCTTGACAGCCACCGCGTCGCGTTTGAATATTGTCGCCAGATGTGCCAGTCGCCAAGAGCCGAGACCCGGGCTTTTCTTCGCGCCCATATGATTCGTGGAACTTCGTGCGTGAGCGAGCGCCGTCTCACTGGAATAAAATGCCGAGCCGTAAGGCACGACCGGCGGGCCAGCGGAAGCGTGGGAACCGAGCGTAACAGATGGCCTCGATCGCTTCCGAAGTCGCATTCGACCTCTCCTCCCGTTGCGCCGGGTCTCCTTCTCGCCCGCACGATATCTCGCCTTGCCTCGATCCAATGAGCGGCAGTGACGCGAGGTATCCGGTTAAAAGAACCCGAGTACTTCACGATTAACTTACTCGCCGCAATTTCCGGATCTCTGAAAAGGCGTCTCGAGACGGGAATGCGTTAAATTGACCGCGATTGACCGACGTTGGCAAACGTTGGGCAAGCATTGGGCAAACAAAGTTGCCGAACGCAGATCTTCCAGACCTCACAGCTTGAATTTTATCTTCTAATTCTTATTCGTGTAAAAAAAAAAAAAAAAAGATTTATCTGAAAAACGTTGGAAAGGAATGAAGATATTTTCAGTTATTCTGTCAAGGACTAAGTCTATTAGATCGAATCTAATCGCAATTTTATACAGTCGAAAAAAAATCAAATTCATTTCAGATGTATGCGTATCTTTACAGATTTTCACCGGAAAGAATCCCATTCGGGATTCTAACACGTTCTTTCATTGTCATGTAAGAATTTCTAAGCGGAAGATACAATCGATGTGTAACGTAAATTAGCATTTCTATTCGAAAAGTGGGAGAAGTTGCGGGAGAATCTTCTCCCACGGGGAGAGTAACTTCCTAAGCCGAACGAAGGCCAGGTGCACCGGGTCCCTCCGGGATGGCTCCGTTCACCTACGTTTCGAGTCAACGTAGGAGCGCGTGCATTCGCGACCTTTTGTGGTTCCCCCATGTCATCCTTCGCTGCTCGGGAATGCTCGGGAGATAACACGGGTTACGTTTAGTGCAACAAACGGCAATTACGGTGTATTGTATTAAAAGCTCTTGTCTTCTCTCGTCCCCTCTTCCCACGTTGACGACGACGACGACGTCGACGGCGGTGTTTCCCGGTCGATCTACGCCGGAAGCGGCGCGCGTTCTCCTCCTCTTCCTCGCGCGCATTGTTCCTCGTCGCGCATTCCACAACGATAAGCTCCTCCGTTCCTGCCGTTCGAGTGAACGAGAACGTTACGCTTCGCGGCATGGGCGCAGCCCGCTGCGAGGGGAAGCCGCCATGGGGAACCTCATCCGTTTACGCGCATCCTACATCTCATATAGACCGCTAAAATAAACAATTGTTGGTTTTAGCGACGCGAATGGACGGTCTCCTCCGTCTCAATCTTCTCGATTTATCTACCTACCTACTTCTCTCTCTCTCTCTCTCTCTCTCTCTCTCTCTCTCTCTCTCTCTCTCTCTCTCTCTCTCTCTCTCTCTCTCCCTCTGAAAAATTTTATGTACAATTGTCAAAATATTCCGCGTGGAAAAACACGTGAATAAGAAAGAATAGGAATCACTCTTTCTTTCTTCACGAGTTCACCTAGTTTGTAGAAATTGTGACATAGAATCTGAAAATCTTTGCCTTCGCTACATTGAAGGATAGGAGAAATTGAACTTCCTTTAGAAAAAAAAGATCTACTAAAGAAGTCGAAAATGTATATGTAATATTTATGTATATAAATACATACATATATGTGACGAATGATATAAGATATGTAATGGATTAAGATTATGTAAGATATTACAAGAATTTAAAATGTCTATTTTGAGAGAGATATAAAGACATTTGGAATGTGCGCGTTGAGTTGTGTTTCTATTTATATTACATTAAACTCTGATCATATTGATCCTTAATAATATCGTGTTTATTTCGAGATCTAATAGGACTGAAAGCATCATAGATAAATCAGTTATTAATCAGTTATCTGCAAAGTAATGGTCGAGCAATGATGAAGCTACCATTCGGAAGATTGGAGTGAATTTGAAACATGAAAAAACTAAAAAGACAATTTTGTATCGTGATTGCCGTGCTTCGAACAGTTAAAAACGTTCGGTCTTTATTACCTCAGTTTTATTATTCGATTGATTCGGTCGTTTTTTTGGGAATGAGGAGGCGATGAGACCGAGGAGGCACGTCGTCGCGTATGTTAATTTTCGACCATTCGCCAAGGCCGTACGTTCAAAAAGAGCTGGTCATTCGAATGGAGTTCGCAACAGTGGTCGAATTCGTGGGAATACGTGGGAACTGATATCGTCAAGGCGAGCGTAAGGTTACATCTCATTTTTAGCCATTTACATCGAGCACGATACATTCAATAGAGCTCGTTAAAGAAGCCCCAACCCGAAACAGCCTGATGAAGATAAAAACTGTTAATTGGAGTAACGCGAGCAATTAATCAAATTTTCAATATTGTCTCTTCAATATTCAAAAAATGGAATAATACGAAATGACAAATAATTATGCAACCTGAAAGGATAATAATCGAGAATATCAATCAAGATTTGCTCGTTGATAAAACATTCTTGATTTAGATCGCACCTGCGTCGTCGAGGTCACGCGGACAAAGGAAAAAAAAATCCATAAATTACACCAATCGATCGTTCATGATGGCAATGACATTAAACGTTGAACATTGAACATTCGAAGCTGCGAGGTACGAAGAATAAGTGGAACATGCGAAGATCGATTGTCCGTTACTTTACCGTAACGTCATGCTTACCTGCCGCGGTGCCTGGTATTCTAATATTGAAGATTTAATATGTGAAAAGAGCCTTATTCGAAAAGAGAACACTGGATGTCTTACGTTAGATTTGGAGCGGAATTTTATTCGTTTGTTCGTTAATTAATAACTCTATCTCTTTCTCAATATCTTTCAATTTTAATTCTCGATCCTTTCGATATGACACTTTTACACTTTTACACGACGCGTTTGATTATGCTCCAACTTATCTCTTTCGACGTTTATTTTAAGCCTGTGTCGCTAATAAGTAATAATTCAAGTTCTCCACTTTCGTATCGTATATGTGTCTTCGTTTTCTTTTTCTCAAAGCGTTTCAAATTTCGAAGTGTTCGATATGAAAGCGATTTTAAAACGATCTCGAAAGCGAGAAGGTAGACCCGTCTCTTCCATTTCTTTTCTGTTTGTATGTTGTATCTCGCCGCTAACGGCTGGGCTGGTTGCGTTAGGTTCTTCGACCTTGCTGGTCATGCAGGTTTCAACTTGCAAGCACCTTCGAGCGTGTTGTTCGTTCTCGCACACGCACATTTATATGCCGGATGTCTATCTATGTAGGAATGGCATAAAGGTTGATCACATCTCACGACTCCCTTTCCTGAACTGGCACGTTTTTCAAGGAAATGATCTCGACGAAGAAGTCACATACGTAAAGAGAGAAATTTAAAATTGTTCCCAGCGATGCGCCTATATTAACACACTTTTTTCTCAATTATTATGTCAACCCCCTTTGCAAACTCGTCTTGTACTAAACTGACATGACGAGGATATATTCTTGAGGCAATCCTCTTTACTAAAATTCTTCCAAAATTCTCGAAACAACGAATCACTGCCTTAAACTACTACTATGTAATTGTATTAAAAATTTTTTCTTCACTATTTCCAATTCCGATTGGCACAAATTATTATTGCTATATATTGTTAAATTATTATTATATATATTAGTTCGATGATGTAAAAACAAAGTATTTTTGACATTGATGTTTCTATCAAAATAAATTTGGAAATAGACTCGTGTCACTAACCTCAAACAATGTGACAATAGGTTTAAAATATTCTTGGTTTGAACCATCCACGTGGTTCTCTGCATGAGGCAGCATCTCCCACAGCGAGGCTCTCCATTATCGCTTTTCTATTTCAAAAGGTAGTCCAGTGGCATTATTCTAAATAATTTGGATCTGTATTTTGACTATTACAGATTCAGGTAATTAAATTGCGGAACAAACGGTTCGAAATAAATAATTCTCGGTTCGAGCTGTTCGAGTCTGTGAATAATTAATTAATTAAAATGTTCATGATGGCAATATTTACGATTATTCGTAAAGTAAATATTTCTCCTTTATATCTCCAATAAGGGAAGGAGAAACTGTCTATGATTTAAGAAGGATTATAAAAATATTTTACTGTGCAAATATTTCGCGGAACAGTCAGAGTATCTTGAAGCGAGATAACGGAACTTCGCCAAAAGACTCTCGGAGAACTTCAGATTTTGATCGGTTAATAATCCAGACGTTTACATTTTACGGGTTACGGTGTATGCGCACCGACTGTTTTACATTTCGGCGAAACGGCGAAACGGACAAAGGCAAATAACATCTTCCTCGTCTTGATCTTTTTCAGAACTTCCCAGATACGGAGGCAAAGAAGGCAATAATGGGCTCCATCGTATACTGCATACATCACAAGGACGGTTGCAAATGGTCGGATGAGCTGAGGAAGTTGAAGGTAAAGTCACCATAAAGAGGATTCGGTATTGCGGGATGGGAAAATGAGATCGCGAACGGACCGACTAAATTTAGATTTTGCCTCTTATCACAGGCGCACTTGAACACGTGTAAACACGATGCAGTTCCTTGCGGCAATAAATGCGGGGCGATGATTCCTCGTGTACTCATGGAGGATCACTTGAAGTATACCTGTGCTCAGCGTAGGGCCCGTTGTGACTTTTGTGCCAAAGAATTCACCGGACACACTCTAGAGGTAAAATGAATTCCGAGAATTAATGAGACTTGAGCCTCAAGTTCTCGGAAGCACTTGGAAGTCAATCTTATCGAGACTACCAACTACCAACTACTTTCTATTCTTTTTTTATCTTTCTTTTTTTACTTCGAAATAAACGAATTCTTTCTAGGAATTCTTTCTTGGAAATTCGATTTTTATCGACTCCTTGAAGAATTATTCGATTCCGAAAATAATTGTAAGTAAATATAATTCTTGCAGAAACACACGGGGACATGCGGCTACGAGCCTCTTTATTGCGAAAACAAGTGTGGAATGAAGGTGCAGAGGCGACACCTCGGCCAACACAAGCTGGGAGAGTGCGCTAAAAGACTGGTCGCCTGTCGTTACTGTAACAAAGAATTCGTTTTTGATACGCTTGGCGCTCATCACGCGAAATGCGGTCGATTCCCGGTTGCATGTCCTCATCGTTGCGAAACCGCGGTACTACCTCGAGAAGATCTCGAGGTTCATCTGAAGGATCATTGCACCACGCATCTACTTTCCTGTACATTCAAGGACGCCGGTTGCCGCTTCAAGGTACTATTTTTTCGTGCATTATATCCGTTGAATAAAAGATAAATAAATTAAAGCGTAGCGAAAACAGGTTTATTTCTGCGAAATGGAATACCCCACATTTGAAATAAGAGATTGATTTATGAAGAAATCCGAAATTTCTTTTATATGTTTCAAGTATCATCATATCGAAATATGACAAAGTATTTGATGTTTTTTTTTTCTTTACTTTAATTTTTTGGATTTCAGTTTTTTATAATATTGGAAACTATGATTTTCCTTCGCGTGAATAGATAAATAGAACAAATAAAAAAGAAATACATTGCTTAATATTAATCAATTTGAAACTTCAAATATTAGATCATAATTTCGAGTAATTTTAAGAAATAATTTATAATTAATTTTCTTTATTAATAAAAGACTTTTGAAAAATTAAACGATAAAATCTTATCATATTTTTTTAAGTAAAGAGCATTCATTATTAATATTATCGTTCAAAAAGTATGACGCCACGATATTTTTGGAATAGGGAAATAGATTCTCGCTGGATAAACATTTGGAGGAGTCTGCAAAGATGCATCTAAGTCTTATGTGTAGTCTGGTGACGAAGCAGCAACACCAAATAACCAGCTTGAAATCGGCGATCAGCAAGCTATCGTTAAATTACACGGGCACGCTTATATGGAAGATCACGGATTATGCTGCTAAAATGTCAGAAGCGAAAGCGAAAGAAGGGATGGAGCTTATTAGTCCACCTTTTTATACTAGTCAATACGGATATAAATTACAGGTAGACATAAGAAACACTATATAAATCAATAATTTAGATTCAGTTGCAACTTTCAATCCGATTTTCTTTTTGATATTCATTATTCTCTTGATTATCTTAACAATGAATTGTTGGACATAAATAATAAGTCATGTGATACTTCACTTCAGAAACAGTCATAATAAATGTATAATATTATAATTATAATACATGAGCTTCTCACAGAATAAATTGTATTCATTGCATATTATAAAAGTAAATTAATATAATCAAAATTTAATATAAATACAATTGGCAAGTCAAGAATTTTAAATAGCATTGTATAACAAGAATTATTATTACAATTATTATATAAGATACATAATAAGGAAAAAAATTAATTTCTCAATTACGTATTCTCATTTACGTATTTTTTTGGTATTAGCCACTCCTTTTTTCAAATATATAAAAGAGAATCCATTTATTCTAAATTTGGCTATCTTTATTGTTGTGGTATTGATGAACATTTGTAAATAATTGCATCATCTGTATAACTAAAAAATTGTTGAATCTCAATTTGTTAAAAAAAGTTTTCGATTTTATAGGCTTCCATTTTCTTAAACGGAAACGGGACTGGAGAGGGCAGTCATATCTCTATATACATAAAGATACTGCCTGGCGAATATGACGCGCTTCTCCGATGGCCGTTTTCGCACAGTGTATCATTCACGATGTTCGATCAAACAGTCGTGGCAGAAAAGGCCTGTAATATTGTGGAAAGCTTCATACCAGATCCAACTTGGAAGAATTTTCAACGACCGAGTCGCGAACCGGATTCTCTTGGTTTTGGCTTCCCAAGATTTGTTTCTCACGAAATGGTGAAAAAGCGACATTTCGTTAAAGACGACACTATGTTTATTCGAGTTAAGGTTGATCCTAGTAAAATCGTAGCGGTCTAAGGAAACATGTTAATAAATCTGAAGAAACATTAAGTTTCTGAAAACGGACTTTATGTGATATTTCCAAGTACTTGCTTGAGCAGAACGTACTTATGTCGCTTTAAATAAGTCACGGTAGTTCAAATTTAAATTGATTGAAAAAACGAGAAACCTGCCTGTTTAATAATTCTCGAATCATAATACAAAATTTTCATTTATTTATGCACGAATATTGTCAATAATTGTTAATTTATTAACACTGCCAAATGTAATGAGTCAAAATGCGTTTTTTTTCCTAATCTTTTGTATTTCTTTTATTTTTTTGAGAGATTTTATTGTTCATGTAAATTTCTATTTTCTTATAGAATTGAAGCACACTGAAATTTAATATTAATCTATTTATCGCGCGATATTTTGCAAATAATTTTACTATTTATCTAATAATTTCTTATTCATTACACAAATCTAAATCTTCGAAAGCTCTAATAAACGAATGAAATGCCTCGATTTTTCTAAGTGGCCTTATAATTGCGCAGTTATTTTTAAGGAGAAAAAATCAAAGATTGTTAAGGGACTGTATGTACTATAAATTTAGTATAAATGTAAATATAAATGCGGAATGCCATACGATAATGGACAACGAATAAAGTAATCGAGACAATGATTCACTGATGTAAATACGCACCTATTATATATAGCGATAATGAGAAAATGTGATCGAGATATGCTAGTGAATATATGTAACATCTTGAGAACAAGCTAGCTAATAAAAGTGTTATACAATATTCACATATAAAATATATCTTGTTTTAAATACTTCTTTATTTCCTATATCTGTACTATGTGATCCAATACATTTGAATATTCAAATACTAAAGTACATATTAAGATTTATATATATTATAACATACATATAGAAAATAAAGTATTAAATGTGATTTCTTGATTGAAACACTTAAATTGTATAAAAATTATAAAAATAATCATCTCTCTATTGATAATATCACAATAGCATTAATATAAATAACTAGATATTACATACTATTTATACACACACTATTACCATTACTATTAATAGGTACTACTACTACTTGCACTATTACTTCCACTTTGCTGAGAATTTGTTTCTCCTATATTCGCCTGCAAAAATAATATGAAGACAAGATTATTTGTAAAATAATTTTTGTAATCATGGCTGTTGAAAACAGGTCTATTCTTCCCAAAATTTTAGTATATCTTATATACTGTGACTAAAAAATTATTTGTCTGCGACGAATTATTATATCTAATATACATACAAATTAAATCATCTGATATCAAAAAAATAAGATATATAATAAAAACTTCATTTAGGCGCTTTTGAATGTGTACATACATAAAAAAGCAGAATAAAGAAATAAATTAAAAAACTTTTTAATTCTATACTTACAGCCTGTATCCGTAACATTTGATCTAACGCATGTGGCAATAGTGGACGTATACCATTGATCTCCATAGCAGTAAGATGATCCAATCTCGCATGCACTCCTTCACTCTTTACAAAAGCATCAACGGATGTGCGCAATTTAGACATTCTTATATCCCATATGTCCTACAATAGAACAATTTCTATATATAATTTTCAATCCTCCATATAAATGTACTTCTCATACTAGATCCAATTAAACTTACCTACTTACCTTCACAGCGATTCTGATTCCATCTGCGTCAGGAATATCATCGTTTGCCACATTTAGCAAGATTTGACTTTCATCCATATAATGACAACTTGGCATCTCTGTGAACAACCTGGCACATCAAATTTTTCATGAATAAAATGAAAATGTGGAATTTATCTTACTACTAATCGGACATGATGTACTGAAATACTCAGACGAGAAATCAGCAGATAAATGCAACTTTGCATTACATGATGACAATGAATTTTTGAAAAGACATACTTGGACATCTTCTCCATCTCCTTTCGCTCGTTCAGGTCCTCGATGTCCATCCATTCTTGACTAACGATACGACACTTCTGCTTCTGTTTCAGACACACAGCGAGCCAGATCGGCACCTTGACGGGTAGACCAGCGCGAAACGGTCCCACCGAACCCGAGATCAGGTAGATCACGTCGGAGTTGAAGTTCGGAACTATGCTAACCAATTGTTTCTCACCGAGGAATTCGACCTCGCTCGGATCCATACTTCGTTCTAAATCTTAAATCGGACGTTCCTTGATTCCTCGCGCACTTAGAATTTAATATCTCACTAGTTTCTTAACGCATTCCGGACGATTTTGATTCGACACATTGACACACCGACTTCAACGTATTCATCTATGATCTACAACACGATAAATCGAAAAAGGCGGGAAAGCACGGAACAGAGCGTCACTGTAGCCGCCGCCATATTTTCTCGCTACTTGTTGCATTTTGAGCGCCACAGCTTTTCGCACTTTTATTTTCGCCTAAAAAATTTATTATATAATGACAGTAAGATAATAATTTGTTCCTTGTAATCGCGTTAATTAAACTTTTTGCCTCTAAAATAAGGTAATAATATAATAATTTGTATTATTATATCATTTATATTATTACCTTATTTTTATTTTTTTTCAGTAATAATTAAAAAGGCGAGAGTGGGAGAAAAATAAAAGAGATAAAAGGGACAATTTAGCTACAAAATGTTAAGTTTGTTTTTATAGTTAAATTTTTTTATAAGCCTCACATTTTTTCCTTTTATTTTAGATGTAAAATTATAGCACAATTTTTCTTTTCTTGATTAGAACTTCGAACTTATTCATATCGATCGGACATAACAGAATTTTTCAGAAAGAAAACAATAATAAGATATCACACATTGAGCTGATTGGAAAGTTCGAAAGAATCTAAATTAGAATATAAAATAACTTATAAAATTGGATGGTAAATAAAGCATCAAATGTATATGTTACACGCGCAAAATTTTAATGACATCAGTTCATTCATTCACAATATCATGATAGAGGATGCTTAGAGTACAGAAATTCTCACACATTATTACACATTTATTCGTTCATATTCAAACGATTTATTTTCTTACAAAATCGTTACGATGAGACGTTTCTAGATTTAGAGAAATATATCAAATAATGTCTTAAAAAATCATATAAATGCTCCTCTAACATTTAATATAATAAAATAATATATATTAAAATAAATAAATACCAAAAACAAAAAAAAAATGGATGAAAGGAAAACGTGATTATTAAAAGAACCCACCTTTCAAATGTCCACGCGCGTTATACATACTGATTAATTTAACAAGATTTTTATCAATAATAAATTTGCACTGTTTGTTTTTCAGAAACAAGAAAATATGCATTTAGAAACCTATTTGAGGATAAGGAACAAGATAATATCTTGTTGGAAACTTTTTGTCTCTTCAAAATTAAATTAAATATTTTATTTCCTTTTTTGATCAAGTCGCAGGTCAATATTTGATTAAAACAAAATTAGACTAAAATTATTATATATAATGAGAGTCATCTCCAAAAAATAATTTGTCGAATTTTTAATAATGGGCCCATAGCTGATAATTATTTATATCGCGAAGTTATATTGATAACTTTTAGAAAATTATTAATATTGACGCATGCCCCTAGTGAGTGTATCATTTAATAAATATTATATACAAAGATTATAAGAGGAAACACGATTATAGGAGGAATGGCACGACAATCGTCTAGTTACGTTAATAACATGATATGCTGAGTATTTCATAAACATCGTGCAAATGTTCTACGAAACACGTAGACACGCGTAATCACAATGTGCACTGTTCTATTGTACAATATTAAATATATTGTCTCTTCGGTATTTTTATCACTCGACAATTCCGCATACAATAAATCCCACGTACAACACAACACATCATCCTCGTTGAACAATCGAAAATAAATTTTTTTGTTCTCGAGTTTAATATTTGTCTTCATGATTCTTTTTTATAAAACAGAAAAAGACTTTCTCACTTCGTTCGTGTCCTTTTTTCGCTCGAAGCTTTAGACGAATATCACCGTTGTTTCTCAATCTAACTCATTTCGCTTAAACTTACGCTAAAAAAACACACACGCTATATGGCAGGCTCGGTGAATAAAATAATTTAACAAACTGAGAAATTTTTATGACAAAACAATTAAAAAAATATATAAAGTTTCGTTTTTGTCTGTGCCTTGTTAAAAAATGTTCCAATTGTCTTTTTTTTTTCGTAGTTACCGCGTTAGCCGCCCGCCACGTCGACTCTATCTCGAGATTCGTCCAGAACCAGGAGATGATCGGGAGAGGCGTGATTCACCACGTCAGCCTCGATCACGAAGATCGATGCGGGCGGCGTTTCTTCGACGCGGTCCTCCTCCGCGGGTAGAAGCGGCACCAAAGACTTGTACGTCTGCAATTCCAGCGAGGAAGAAATTCCGCGATCGGTCGCGTCGTCGTTGCGGTCGACGATATCGCCGTCGTCGGCTAGTTCCTTCTCGTTCATCCGTTCGTTCACCGGAGCGGAGTTGTTGATTAGAACCGCACTTCCGACCGCACTGTCGGCGTTCGTCTGCCGCGTCTCTTTCTCCCTTATTGACGAGACACGCCTTTCGGTATACACGCCGTCTACCCTTTTCCCATCTATCACCTATGTGAGTAGCCAATAGGAACGAAAATAGATCGCGAATTAGGCGGAAATATAAATTGGACAAAATAAACATTCGTTACAACGAATATAGAATTACGTCGCTTAATTTTCTAATGAAAACTAACTTCTAGCTGTTGTTCATTTAAATTAATTATTTTTAGAAACAGAAAAATTAAATATTTCCCGCTTAAAAATAAGACACGTTAAAAAAAGGATATGTGATTCACATCTGATCCACATTTTTTGTCAGATTTCGCCGAATTTTCAGGGTAAGTTAAGCATAAATTAAGCGTCAACACACCTGACGTAGCAGGCTCGACCTTTGACTTCTCGGCTGATCGAAGCCGCTGAACCGCCTCTGGAGTTGCCTCTGCGAACCGATGAGGGAACCCCGATCGTGGATCACGCTGATCACGCTGGACTTGACGTCGCTGTGCGGGAAGAGCAGCCGCCAGACGAAGTTCTTGAGGGCGATGCGAAAGTCTTTGAGGTGGTAGGCGTAGAGGAGCGGATTGCCGACCGAGTTGATGTGCGAGAGGATGATGCAGAACTTCATGAGGAAGTCGTCGACCTCGCACCCCGGGCAGAAGGCCATCACGCAGTTTATCGTGTACAGCGGGAACCAGCAGACGATGAAGAAGAGGACGATGCGCGAGAGATTCTGTGTGGCCTTGACCTCCCGTTTGCGCGCCGCGCCGAGCACCCGCAGCATCGTCCCCCCGTGATGATTACCGCCCCCGCGACCGCCGAGACGGAGAACGCCGAGACGGCGAACGGTACCACCACCGCCATCCCCGTCGCTGGGATCCATCGTGACGATTTGCTGTAGCTATAATCGTCGTACCCGTTACACTCTTTGATTATTCCCGGTGATTATTTTATTTGATTATTTTTTTTCGTGTCGCGTCGCGCCACGCTCACACACACACAAAAAAAAAATTAATCTTAAATCAGGACCATATATTCTCATATAGCGAGAATATTATAATTTTTTTATTATTAGAAAAATTTTAGCCTTCATTTGATTGAATCTGTATTGCAGGAATATTATAATCTTCATACATGTAAAAGTGCCTCTAAAAGTGATTCGTAGCCAAGTCAGAAGTTGGCTTACAAGCCACTCTTAGAAACACTGTTATCGATAAAAGAGAATTCCAAATATGAGCCAAATTCAATCAGATAAAGATTAAAATGTCTAAGAAGATTATATATATTCTTGCTCATATACATGAATATTTGTCTCGATTTACGACTAGTTTTTTTTTCCGTGCGTCATCGGACCCTCGGAATCCCTTTTTCATACGGCTGACCTGTTTTACGATCACCCGGTATATATGGGCGTAGAAAGCCGCGATCAGCAGGGCGGGAAAGATGATCGTAGCGAAGTATAGGAACACAAGATAATTGTAGTCCATGACGTTCGTGAAGATACACCTGTGGTCGTTTATCTGGCCGGTGTTCCATCCGAAGAGCGGCAGGAAGCCCACCAGGATGCCCGCTATCCAGCATACGCATATTATACCTGGAAACCGATCGTTCTTCCCCATTACCGTCGTCCTCCTCGATTTCTTCGATCGTCGGTCGATTCGCCGTCGATGGACCGACGCGACATGACGCGCCGCGACGTCGTCGTCCCGTCGTCGCGACGACTACGCGCGGCCGACTCGGATAATAACTCGCTCTCGCGCGCGCCCAGCTCGTTCCGTATCGGTCATTCATCGCGATTAACACTCTCGTTGGCTTCTCCGGCAATTTATATATATATATATATATATATATATATATATATATATATATATATATACCCAGATATGGACGGATGACGCGAGGTTTCTTATCGATTCACCCTGTCCTTCGTGAAGAGCGGGACTCCGCTGGGAAATACGCGTTATCGAATGTAATACGTAAAAACTGACGTTTCGGAATGCTTCAATGATATTACGTAGTCTTACGAGTACTTCGTATTTATTGCTTGTCTTGGCAACGGAAATATATCCGGGTGACATGACGCGCAGACGAACTTTTTAGATTTGACTTCGTGAACAAAAATATCTAAATACGTTCGTTCTTAATTTCTTGAAATATTCTTCTAGGCAATTCGCCTTGGAAAATTTTATAATATTTTTGGAATCAACTGAATTTCTATAGAAATTTTTATAGAAATTTATTATTTTGACTTTTGCATATTCAGTAGATTTAAAATTAATTAAAAATAAATGAAAAACACATTAAAAATACTTAAAGGTGAATTGTTTTCTCCAAGATTATTTACTTTATGAAATTATTCTTATTTATATCAAATAAATATCGACAAATAATAAAAAGTTAAAGATGTATTTTTTCCGGAAAAATATTATTTGATATTTATTATCATTTTCTGTCATTATTTATAAAACAGTCATGTCAAGATATATCGAGATATCTCTTTTGATTTGAGATCAGGAACTACAAGGATTTAAAATTATCCAGCGAAGAATTCCTCGTTTTCATATTAAGAAGTATATCTTCTCTCAAACTCGTTCGGTTATTTCCGTCGCTAGATTTTCGCTTCAGATCAGATTATCGATTAGGAACGAAGAAAAAAAAAACCCATGAGAATTATTTTGAGAAGCACGTAATGCAATATTAACGGCTCTTTTGCATGTTCGAATTAATTAGCGTCTGTGCTTAACAAATGCGACTTAGGACGCGAACATGTCGTGTAATTAGTGTCTCGATGTATCTTCATCTTCACGCACTCGCACATGGAAATTAGGACTAGATCGCGCATAAGCACCGAATCCTTATCCTCTTCGTTAGCATCGTCAACGTTAATAACGTCGAAGTTAATAAACTAAAGACCTCCGAGCTTTCTTTATGACCGGCCCTTGACTAAACAAGTCTGCAATTGAGTGGCTAAGTGCCACGTACGTGTCTAACTCGTAATTTCTATTACTTGAATGGTCCCGAGAGTCGTACTTGTCAAGTACACGCTTTCATTGCATCAACGAAGTACTGGAAATTATATCCAAGTTACCTATATGGCATCTGTGATGATTGATTGCGTCTCGCTTAGAACCGTAATCTCAATTAAATAAATTTTTCCTCTTCGTACGAGCATACCAAAGACGAATACCATATCCTATACAGATACTAAATTGCTACGATTTACTAAATTCGAACTGCTGGCAATCTCGAGCATGGGAACGGACAGCAAGAAAAAAAAATTGTCAGAGATCGATTCGCGTAACCGTATGCGTAATCGTTACACCAACGTCGAGTTTCCGTTGTTTTCCCGCAGGACCGGTGATCTCGGATCAATTTTTGAGTCCCAGTGTTCCCTCGGCTGTTATTAATCTCGCGACGTCCGATATCGGGAATCGAGTTAACGACAACGACGACGATGACGACGATTGGTGCGAAGGACGCGATGGTGTGACGCCTCACCTATGGCAGTTTTGGTGCGCACGGTGCGCGAGTATCCCATGGGATACAGTATCGCCCAGTAACGATCGACGGATACCGCCACCAGGCAGAAGATGCTGATGGTGCAGAGGACCACGAGGACCGACACGGTAAACAGGCAGGCGTAGAGATTCGTCGGCAGGCCGATGCTCGCGAGGATCGCGAACGGGATCGCGAACAGTCCCACCAGCAGGTCGGCCGTCGCCAGGGAGACGATGTAGTAGTTGGTGCGTCTGCGTAGCTTCCGCTCCTTGCTGAAGACGATGATCACCAGGCCGTTGCCGAAGACGGCGCAGATCGCGACCAGGATCTCGCACACGGTGTACGGCAGGTTCAGTTCCGCGCCCACGGACGACGCGTTCGTCGGCCCGGTGTGGTCCAGGTAGTCGGTCGGCGGCTCGGTCACGTTCGACGGAAATCCCATCGCGGCGACCATCTCTTATCGTCGCCGTCGGGGATGCAGGACGATCGTCATCACACGGCAGGCGATCCTCGTCGTCGCCTCTCGATCTCGAAGCATGGCGCTGCACCGCGGTGCAGGATCGAGCGGAGGAATCGCGACGTCCCGATATTTTCCGGCGACGCGAGCGTCAGTCATCGCTTTTTCAAGGATGTCTGGATGTATCTCTTAAATATTTAACGATTATTAATATCTCGCCAATGTTCGACGCGCGTCGAACCAAATGACCGGGCGAGCGCGTTTGGCGCACCACGTGCGCTCGTCGAACATCGGTGCCGAAAGAGAAATGGCTGTGAAAGATTCCCTTAGATAAATTTCTACATTTCTATTTTTACATTTTAGATTTCGCACGTTCTATTCTCGCGGCGCCGGCAAGAAAATTAGTTCACCGCGCGGTGATCTCGCTGGCAAGTCGCGCGATATTATAAACGAAGATCAACACACTCGCCTGCTCGAATTATTCTTCAGCGATAATAAGTTTTATCCGTCGAGGAATATCTCAATCTTCGGGTCTTTATAGACAAATGCCAAAGTTTCTTTCTCCCCAAGGGAATCGAAATGCTTTGTTATCAATTTGCGTAGAGAAATTTATAAATTTTCTCCTTTTTTTGAATAATTAGTTCTCACTTACAAGATAGAAACGAAGAAAACTTGCCGAGTGAATTATTTTTCTTAGTCTCAAGCGATAATAATCGCATCTTTATAGACAAACGCCAACATTTTTTTTTATTCTATACCTAAAGGAATCAAAATATTTGATTATCAATTTTGTGCATGATAATGAAACTTACATAAACATCTCAGTCCCTCAACATTCGATGTGAGCCTCGTCTTTTCTTCTTTTCCGAACGACCACTCGATATTTCGCGGCTTTTCAATTTTGTTCGCCTGACGGCTATTCTCGAACCGATTTCTTCGATTTTGCACTCACAAGATTCCACTTCTGTTCGTCCGAAAGACGATGGACGGATGGACGAACGATCGATCGTTCGTCGCGTGATACGTTAACGGCCGTCGCGTTTCTCGTCCATTACTCATCGAAGAAGCGAGTCCGAATTACGCGAGCGCGTAAGATGATTTCCGCGCGGAAATCATCTAATAGAGCCTGCGTGTCACGCGATTTCGCGTCGCCACGAAACGTAACGGGAAGGGACAACTTTGTCGTCCGGCGCTTGGCGTTCGTGCTTCGTATCACATTCGCGTTTTATCTTTTCCGATATTAATCAATCCATCATTCCCAGATATTCCCGATATCCGCGGGCGGAACGAAAGATCGTTCGACTTGATGGATCGCCGGACAATCACCGGACGCGAAAAAACCGAAGAGGATCCGCCGCATTCGGAAAATCGCTCACGTACCGCGATCAGTGTGCGGCGTCAATATCGTTAATTAATAAATCGCTGGTTCCGCGTCTCGTTACACGCGTCGTTCTCGCGTCATCCGCGGTGCGTGCGTCATCGAAAGGGCGGGAAAAATCGCGTGGAGAGAGTCGGAGCCGGCTTGGCTGAAAGAGCGATCGATGGTAGATCGATTGACGACGGCCACGATGGCAAATATTTATTTTTTTGATTAATTAATTCGCGGGCGGGGAACGGAGATTCCTTCCTTCCTTCCTTCCTTCCTCCTTCCACGGCGCGACGCACGTCGAGCGCCGAAGCCGGAGCATGAAACGAACGCGTCCACCTTCGCAACCCCGTGGCGTGTAACTGAGATGCTCCTCGTGACAGTAAAGAACGCGACGGAGGTGGAGGTGGAATCTCCGGCCGGTCCCGCGCTTCGCGCTCTTGCTTCCTTCTGCCTCCGTTGTCAAAACGCGAGGCCGAAAGGGCTCGATACTCGCGCGCGTTCCACGCTCGATTCAACCACGCGTTATTCGACCGGCGCGGCGCGGCGCGGCGCGGCGGACTGCGACGAAGATGCCTGACAATTTGCGCGCGTCCACGAGCGCGTTTTGCCTCTGTGTTCCTTCCTCTCGCCTCCGTCGTCAAAACGCTCGGCCGGAAGAGCTCGGTATCCGGCGCAGGTTCCACGCGCGGTCCAATCGCGCGTTATTCGACCACGGCGCGGCCCGGCGTGGCACGGCGACGGATGCGCCTCGCAATCCGCGCGCGTCCGCGTAAACTACGGGCGCGATGGCATTTACACGGCTGCACAGACGCGCTTCACGTGTCGCCTGACCTCGGATCTGCTTCGCGAGCGACCATCAATATCGCCGAGCTTATCGTCACCGGCGACAGGCGTGTATTCGTGTCACGCACACCTTCTCACTCTTCCGCGCGCACACTTTGCTCTTCCTTCACCTTCCCGTAAAAGCTCGCGTAATTGTTCCTCCTGTTGTGAATGCAACCGAGCGTAAAACGAGCCACGTGACGGAGCCACTCGCGATCCAAATCGGCTTCTCCAGGCGGCTCGAAGTCACCATTCGTATGCGATGGCGCACTCGCGATCCTGCGACCGTCACCGCACACCGCGCGGCGCACAATTGCGCGATCTTAATCTCGCGGTCTTGTCGCTTCCAATACCGCCGGCTGGCGTTTGGCATCACAAAATAATACGAAATTCAGACAGGCCACATCCGGCGCTGAACGTACAGCGGCAACACGGTGGCGAAGAGTGGGGCACAATCAGACATCCGTTCATTTGCATAGTTATATCTTCACTTGTGCATAGCGAGAAAAACGCGAGCCACTGCACCGATAATGGCCCCCTAATAGGATACAATCAGCACAATGTAGCTTGTGAAATATTCTATAATCTAACGTAGGCTATTATTCTCGCGTACAAACGTGCATTGGTGGTGGTATACGCAGAAGCGCGGGCAATAGATAATGATAAGGAAAATTAATAGAGAAATAAAAAAAAAAAAAAATCGGATACTTTTGTCCGATTTTGCGCGCCGATCTTCCTTGGCAAATAACATCTCAAGATGTTAGGCTTGTAGCTGAGTGCAATCTTCGATACATCGTGTATTAAAAAAAGTTAAAAATAAGACGCCAATGGCAGAAGATATATAAATAATAGTATTAATAAATAAATTAATAAATATGTAATTTATTGTTCCCGAAATGGGGGGTTAATAATCGACTTCCGCTTTAAACATATGCATCTTTTTCGCATTAAACGCTTTCTCGCTTCTTTTACAATACAATCATATAACGCTTTACACGATTAAAAAATTATCTTCTGTAGTATCTAACAACTCATTCCTTTTTTTCATAATTCAACCATCCTATTTAATCTACTTAGTTACACTCTCACTCTCTCGCTGCCTAATCTTATCGTTAGTATCTTATGCGCATGACTTGCCGAAAACATACAAAATTGCATTACAATTCACTTCTGCGAATATCGTAAACAATTTCCGATCGATGTAGATAGGATATCGTACATGAGAATTTCCATTATCACGGAAATTATCGTCGATTTGAGTAAAATCCTAATGCCCGATTCCACCAACGTAGATTTACTTTAATCCCGGTTTAACTTGCTCTTCCATCTTTTTCTAATTCTTAGAACTAGAAAAAGATGAAGAATAAGTTGAATCGAGATTACAATTAATCTATGTTGGTGGAATCGGGCATAAATCGTATTAAGAATATTTCCGTAAAAAATAAACATTATATATGGATGATATGAAATGACAAATCATCGTAATTAATAGATAATATAATATAAGTGTATAATAGGTTCTTTATTCTGTCTTCCGTCTTCTAATAGTCAGATGATCACAATTACAGTTGTAACCTTCAGATTAGTGTTTTGCTGAAGGTCAGTTCTGAGGTAAAAAGAGGAAATATTGTTCACTTCATTGACACGTTTAAAAAAATAATATTAAAATAATATTAATATTAAATAATATTATGATAAATATATATATAATAATATATATATATAATAATATTTAAATTTATATTTTAACGGAATATATTAAATACATTAATATATTTCGTCACAAAAATAAAATCTATTGCCGAAAATTTCTTCTCCAAATCGAAAAAAATGTTAAAATAGCCTGTCTACCATATTTTTCCGTTTTAAAGAAATGTCATTAAGATTCGGAATAATTAGCTGAAAATTATTTCTGTCTACCGGGGATTTATTATATTGTCCGATGTAATTGAATATCAAGATAGGGATAGAATTACTATACAGGTTACAACAAAATAAATAAACTCATACATTTTTTATGTATTTTTTCTTTGTCTTTCCCCCACTGTCGTGGATGCTGGGTTGGTATATGCGCGCGTACAGTACACGTGGCATCTGAATATATATCTGAAATATAATATCGCGTCCATCATCGTTGTAAAGAACGCTATTCTGCGTAACCAGCGAATATCAGCATGAATATTCCGCAAACTCTCGTTTCGTCATATCTTTCAACGAGTCTTTTACCAAATTGCCAAAACAATAGCGTGCTGCAAACTTTCTTTGTTCTTTTATTTCGTCCTTTTAATCTTTATCATAACATCATTTAATCCATACTGTGTAACATGAATTCCAAGAATAAAGAATACAAAAAAAAAAATTAAAGAAAGAAAGAATCTTAATAGTAATAAATTGAGCATTCGTATCTGTTACATATCTGAAATAAAAAATTTAATTATTAGCGGAATGAGAATTTTTTCGACCCCGTCGTAAGACACGAAAGTTTAAAATGAAAATCTACATTCCCTTCTGTAAAATCGCGTCCGTGTGAGAGTGGTACGGTCGTTCGCCGAGAACAAGGATTAATCATCGATAATTAATCTCGTACGAAAGAAGCATGGTGGAGAGAAACAACGCCGGCGTTCAAGGAGGCAGCGGACGGAATCGCGAGCATCCGGCATCGGCCGGCTTTAACGAACGTTGAACGAGACCATTCGTGGTAATTCGTACGTACTCATTGTCCATAACTGGCGCATAACGGAGCGCTTGACACTGCATAAAGGATCTCTAATTGCGCCGCAGAGCTAAATGACTTCTTTCTCGCGCGCGCGCGCGAGCGTAGGCGAGCAACCTCTCGATGAACGCGCCGGCGATCTCGATCTAAATCGAAAATGGGTCGTGTTCGTGTTACACAGACCATGTAAACACACCCTGGAACATACCGCTGGGTATCTAATGGTTTAATACGACTAATGCGTCGCCGGAAGGTGGACTTAAATCCAGTGCCGTGCCTCCGATTGTCGAATCCATCAGCAAGCGCCGGTATTGTGGAAAAAGTTAGACAAACGTAAAGGTACACTCGACAAGAAAATAAAATAATCAGTTTCTATTTAAATTAAAAAAAAAAAAAAAAAAACTTACCGACGCGTCTTCCTTTTTCATTGATTTTTTTTTATAAACGCTTTTGTGCAGCAGTTCAGATTTATTTTGACAGCTTATTACGTTATTTAAGAATTAATAGAAACAAGGAAATTATTTGTGTTGGTGACAATTATTATGTATTTATTTAAAGAATATTAAATTATGTTTCTCTTATCTTATTTCAAGAATCTTAAAAAAATATACGCATAAATTTGATTGATTAAGATTTTCTTGATATTTTTTAAATATCTTTTGATATTTAATATTTTGAATACTTTTTTAAGTATTTTTAAGTTTTTTTTAGTGCTTTTTGTAATTAATTAAGAAAATAATTTTCTATTGTATTAATTTTTAAATCACAATTACACAGGGAATATCACTTCTACGCAAAGGAGGAAAGAAAGAAGGAATGGCCGAAATGCCATTTCTGAGAATGTCCCGGCTATTATTTGTCACAATGTCGACCTTGACCTTTCAGGATAATGTATGTTTCGGGCGTTCTACGATTATATACCATTTTTCTTAATATCTTTATGACCCAGCATTAACACGCGCACGAGTACAATCGCGCGCGAGCACAATCGCGCGCGATTTCCAACACGGATGACTGGCGTTCAGATTAATACGTCCGATATCGCTTTCGCATCGATTCGGAATCGAGGATATATGGGATATATGGGACGAAGCATATGATTTAAACAATCACGTAAGAGGTAAGGATGTATGTACACCGGATTTATCGTGCAGTTCGTAAAAATGCCGGTGGCTTAACGAAGCGAGGACAAAAGACGTAAGTAAAGCGTAACGCGAGCTTTACTTATCGCGGAAGTAATAAAGACCGGCCGTTTTTCCTCATCTCGGTAACAACCTCCGGTAGGACGCGAAGATGCGAAGACACGAAGAGGTCGCAAAGACGCACGGGAAGAGCGATATTTAAAAGGATCCAATTAAAAGCTCGTCCCCATCGTCCCGCGACGTGCACGCGACGTCCGCGCGGTGTCGTGCGGTCGACTCCGCCGGTGTGCTTTACTTTTATTACAAGCCGCGCGTGACGCGAAAGTTTATAAATTAACGCGCAACATGCCACTTTCTTCCCTCCTCTTTTCTCCGCTAAAGTAATAGTTACGCTTCTCCCGCGCGCCGCCCGCGTGGGCGGGACACAAATATTTACAAACGGAAATAATCACGATCTCATTTGGCGTCATTACACGCGAAGAAGACTAATCAAGGGAATGGGACCGGTAGATATTCATTTAATAGAAAATTAAGCTTCCAGTCTCTCTGTTTCTCTCTCTCTCTCTCTCTTCCTGCTTTAAAGATAGAGATTGACTTTTATTTTTATTTTTAAGCAAAAACGGAATTGAAACTTTCGTTTTTATAATGTAAACTTTCTTGTAATCTTATTATAAAATGCTTAAACAAATACGTATTCTTTTAATTCTCTTATAATGTAATGTAGAATATATAATTGAAAAAATATAATTAAAGTTCACACACACACACACACACACACACACACACACACACACACACACACACACACACACACACACACACACACACACACACACACACACACACCGCACGCACGCACGCACGCACGCACGCACGCACGCACGCACGCACGCACGCACGCACACACGTAAAATGACTTCCAAATAAAAAACTCAAAAAGGATGATTTAAAAATTGAAATGACAATTAATAAATCATCTAAAAGCATTTTTATAATAGCAAAAAAAAAATAATATAAAATCAAAATATTTAATATTTTTAATATTTGTTGTACTATATTTGTTTATAATTCATTTCTTATGTAATTTTTTTAATAAAAATATTTAATAAAAATATTTTAATAAAAATATTTTTTTAATAAAATATTTATTCTGATTATAAAATAAGCGCGTGTTTTATGTATACGTGTTTAAAATTTTTATATATTTATAGAGATTATAAATTTAAATTTTATTCTAAATATGTTAATTCATGTAAAATTCTCAAAAATGAATGTCTGATGTGACAATCTTTTGTTGAAAACTAAAGAAAATTTTAATTTTTTAGCTAATGGATATCCGGTATTGACATAAGGGTGGTCAATTCTCTTTACGGTCGATGCCGTATATTGATCGACGATTCGCGTCAGTTTCCGAATTCAATTTGTCTAATGAATGCACGAGCTCATTTTTCCGTTGTGCACATCACGTTGATTAAGCTGGCGCTTCGCGCTAGCGAAAAGTGGATCGCGATGGGTCGATCGTTCTCATGCTTCTACTAGTCCCGATATATACGGAGCGAAATTGTGTGCAATTAAATTAAATCAATTAATAAATCAATAATTGTTAATGTTATTATATGTGTACTAAAGTATCACAGTGATCATAGACAGTATCTCCACGAATATCGCCTATCACACCGTTTATCGCGAATTGCGTGATATATATAAGTAATTGAGCTCAATTTACATTATAATTAGACTTTTCATGAGAGAAAGAGAAAAGGAAATCCAATTAATGTCAATTATATTACCAGTAATGATTGTCGTATGTAATCAATAATATAAATGAAAAATATTTTTTTTATTTTAGAAATAATTTCAAATATTTCCAGTAAAATGTAAAAACAAATAATATTTAGGTTTTAATAAAATTACAAAAATTAGATATCTATATTTTTTTAGATAAATAATTAAAAAAAAAATAGTTCAACAAATTGACATTTTTAAACGCAAAGGTCTCATCAGCTGCATGTTATAAATAATTGCAAATACAAATGTAAATACAACTACAATATAATTACTTAGTAGATAGTAATTATTTAGCAATGATATAAACATTATTGTTATTGACAATATATTTTATACAGTTTAACACACACTTTGCAAATATATATTCAAAATCGTTATTTGCAAATATATTTAAAAGTTCCTAAATATGTAATTTCAAAAGTGCTTATGGGAAAATATTACCTTAAAAAAATCGAAAGTATCATCGGTTAATGGAAGACGACGCACTTGTGTTTGATCTGAAAATATTTGTGCTAGACGATAAATAGTGCTGCAATGTTGCACATATAACTATATACAAAATCCATATCAAAAATAGAAATCCCAGGAACGTAAAAGGACCATAGCTGTAAAAAAAATACTTTAAGTGCATACAAGATATTTTAAATAATGTGTTTTACATAGAACACAAAGCATTACATACTTAATAAGCCAAGAAACCAATAGACCAAATGATATACTCATGAGAAAGGTATAATTGGCTAAGGGTCGTAAACTTAATCGAGGTGGTAATCGTTCCTCGGAGCCACTGGTAAACCCATTCGGCGTTCGTTTGGGTAACTTTACGATCGTCGTAGGTGGAGTGATCAATTGCCGACAAATGCTACCAAAGAAGCTCCGTCTATTGTACAATGCGATTATCTCGTGTCGATACTGCAAATAAATCGCAAATTGTTGAATCAAAGAATAACAATATAATGATGTATAAATACCTTAAGATTAATATAACAGCATAGTTTATGAAGGTTTCTAACAAGAAGAGCGCATTCGTTCGTTCGCACTGGCTGCAATTCTGGATCTCCCATGTATTCGACATATCGGCATGTCTGTCTACCTTCTTGCAATGGTACAAAAGTACCTGGTCTGCTCGAATCAAAGCTCGACTCCATCTACAAATCACGAATTTTAATTGATAATTTTAATTGATTGATGAATTTTAACGGAAATTTATTTCAATAATTTGCACCTGCGATTGATGGCAGAAAGAAGTCGATAAAATACTGTCGTGATATTCTTGATCTGCCACTATGGCAACTTGCGGAATGTCCTCGAGTTTTATCTGCAATACATTTGTGAGCATGTGTATCATTTAAAATAATTAGATACACAATGTAAAAGAAATCCTAGTCACCTGAAATATATCTATCAATTGTTGTTGAGCGGTGGCTAAAAGCACGGGTACCCGTCGACGCTCTTCTATGCTGATATCGTCAGAGGAATATTCCTCGCAACTAAAGAATTCCCATAGGGAAAGCAAAAATCGTTTTCCTCTTCTTCTGTCTTCCAAAGCTTCGACTAGGCTAGTTGCCGTTAAGTGTGCTTGTTTAATATTACTCAAAAACCATACAACCTGATGAAATAAATCTTTAAACTAGGAATTAACAAACATTTAAAAATCTGTAGAATAAAAAAATACCTGTAAGTTGATGGCTGTCGAAAACATAGGGATGTATTGATACGTCGGTCCTTCCAGTTCGAGAATCTGTTGTCTAACAATTGATGTCCATTGGTTGGTAGTTATTCGGCCTTTACTTAAGCCTACGTCATCTACACAACTCTCTACTTCACATATCAGTTTTGCTAAATATGGTTGCGAAAATACCTATATATAGATATAAATAAAAAATATATCTTCGAATGTAAAATAACATTCAATTAATAATATATTACAAAAAAGTATATGTACTTACTTTTGTAACTCTAAATAACATTAATGCATTCTTAGGCGCTACAAGATCAGTTCTCATAAATCGCGGAAGCAATTGCTGAAACACAACTGTATATGCTAACAGATTATTAGCAACGAAAGAAAGCCATCTACCAGGATCATGAATCTTGCCTCTTTCTTCCTCCTCTGCTTTACTGAAAATGTTGAAATAGAAACATTAGTAATTGACAATGAGATTGATTATTGATGATAGGATCAAACATACCCTTCTTTAGAATATATTATTCCCGGTACATATCTCCATGGTTGAATAAAGCTTAGCCAAGCTTCCAATATTAATCTAAATGAGCTATCTAGAGGCCAATGATATATTGCTTTTCGCAAAAACGTATATATTTTTCCTTGAACGGAAGGAAGAATTATCCTAACAAATGCAAATAAAACAAAAGATAAACAATATTAAAAGAGCAATTATAACAAAGAGTTGCGAAATTTGTAAATATTATTTCAGTACCTCTTTAGCTCATCCATTGCGCTCTTATCGCCTGTTGCGCTATTTGTAAACTCGTGCAGTGTCTTTATAAATGCTCTCACAAGACGTATGTGTTCTCCGGAATGTATACTTTGCTAAAATTGGAAATTACAATTATACGTTTGAAACGGTAAAAATTATTTAGTAAAATTGTATTCCATATATCTTACATTATTTATTTCACTGCATACGGAAAACTTACTCGTCGCGGTAGCGAAGATAAATAAGATGTAGTTAATTGAGAAGTCAATTGTGTATCCTCCGTATATTCCAACCAAAAATCAAGAAAAACCTGTACTACAGTTTCGCTTCTCCAAACTTGCGGTAAGCATTGCTGTTGCGGCACGCTTGATCCAGGACTCACCGATCCCGATGATAATATCGATGTTCTAAGAAGTCTCAAAGTTTGTAATTTCTGACAATCTCTGAAATTTAAAAAATATAAATATAAATAAATATAAATAGAATATATTTATCACTTGAATATATCTCGCTCTAAGTGTTAAATGTTTTCACACCTCCGGAATTCTGGTGACTGAGTTAATTTTCTTGGTGGAGTTTTTTTTACATATGGTCCAATCACTGGTAAAACTGCAGAATTATCTCTTGGAAGAAAATGATATAAATAACAATGTGCTAATTGAACATAAACCGTTTCCCAATTCATCCATACGTTTTCTTGCTGTTGAAGTTGCAACCATGGGTTGGTCAAATGATACGCAAAATGAAAGATATAGTACTCAAAAGGATATGTATTTGCATTAAGAAAAATGTAATGTTAATAAATCATATGCAGCACTAATTATATGAGAATCATAAGAATAATTATACTTTTAATAAAGGATACTCATAGATAAAGCTGAAGGAACACGAGTTCCCGGATCATCTCTAATTTTATCAAGATAAAATGGTGATATTATGGCTTCCTCCAACATAGAACGTATTTTTGACTGAAACATAAAATATTACAATACTTGAATTCATAATAAATGTAAAACAATATGCATTGTACAATATATATTGTAGTAACATAAATTTATTTTTTAAATATACCGGAAGATATGACACTGGAAAGTTATATTTGAGATAACAGTCTGGAAGTAATTTGTAACACAAAGAGAACATTGGTCCCTGTGGGTTAAGAAAATGGCACAGTGCATCATATTCATGTGGATTCTTCTTGAGTGTAATATTATGCAAACCCCATCCAATATTATCCACTATTCCAAATAAGGAGTCTATCAAAAATGGAAACACAAGTTGTAATTCGGTGGTGCTAGACTCTTCTATCAATATAGACAGATTTCTGCATCGGTCTACTAGTGGCTCATTTAGATATCTTTGTGCTCTGATCTAAAAATTAATAATAATACAATAAAAATATAATCCTCCTTCTATCAAAAAGATAAAAGTAATCCGTTACATTTTTTTCAACATAAACTGTGTTTCTATAATATATTAAATTTTAACAAGCACACATGTACTAAACATATTTCTTTAACTTTAATATAAATAATATTTATTATTAATAATATTTAAATTTCAATATTATTCTACATTGTTTATATTGTTATGCGGTTTACCCCAAAATATTTGTATTTTATAAATCAATGGAACATACCGTAGCAACGTCAGTAGATGAAGCCATTGTTTCCAATTCTCAAGCTTTTATAAATTATAAAATATAATAAGTAAAAAATAACAAGTACTTGTACACAAATATTCTTGTTCACTTTTGCTAGATCTTATATATTTATGCCAGTTAATCACTCTAACCTATCTACTCATGCTTTCTAAACTTTACGCGCTCATAAATTTGTCTATATAAGTGTACGCTAGCGCTATTGAAATCTTCGAGAACTAACTTGAAAGAATTGTGCATGATCGGTAAATAGTAAAAACTTTGTATTTGTGCAGCAAGATTAGTATTTTTTAGTAAACTTTTTTAGTAACATTTTTACCTTTGTGATATTTTCTCTTTTTCTCACTAATACTTAATATTAAATTCTTTATCTTTATTTTAAGTGCAAAATAAAAAAACAGTACAGCTCTGTAATCCGTAATCTCTCAGTTTACATGCTGTTAACATTACATGCTGTTGTAATCATTCCAGTGATACAAAAAAGGCATGTAATATCGACATGTAATTCATATAAATAGTAATAAAGATTATTATAGCAAAATATAATAATCAAAGGTTTTAGGAATATTGAAATCAATAATACATGACAATTATTATTATTTATGATATCATTTATACACATCTTATATTTGCTAAAAATTTGTTTACATTTTTTATACTAAATTATACCATTTTTACTGAATATTGCGACATTTATTTCCTTAATTTTATATAAATTTATTTTATATGAATATATTGTATTTATAATTTGCATTGTATCCCTTACGAAAAAGAAACTATTGCCTGTTGTATGCTTATTACAAACGGCTGAGTGATTACAGGCCGCTGTGTATAAAATTTAAATTTTAAAAAAATTTTTCATACGTCTTTTTGATAGGTCTGTTTCTTTTTGGTTGCCTGAATCGTCAACCTGTTCTTACACTAGAAGAAGAAAGATAAACTCTGAACTAATGCAGCCAAAAGAACAGACCCAATATACAAAATATACCCATATACAAAATATAACCATATTAACACGATATATATTTCACATATTTGTGTTTGATTTCACAGAAGTTTAATAAAATATTTTTAACGATTGTCCCAATAGTTTCTGTAATGCTTCTAAAATTAAAACATATAATAAAATGCTATTGATAAATGCTTAAGTTAAATTTATTTAAAAATTTATTTGAAAATGGAAATCACATTTACATTAGATAAACAATAAATAATTATTTAAATTAACACTTTACACTTTAAAAAACTATTAAAAATTCTCTAAGCCTAGCTCAAATATTTAAATCATTTTGTTCATTGCATTCATAGAATTTTAAATATTGATAAATGCAATGCCATTTATAATTGTAATTTTGAACTAATTAATCAATATTTATGACTTTTCTAGTCAGTTATTTTGTAATTCCTTTCGTAAAGCGCGAAAATCAATTTCAAAAAATAAGTCTAGTCAATTAGTCAAAGATAAGACTGATATAAAATCGTTAGTATTACTTGATATTTATTATACATATATATTTAAAATACGTAGAAGTTCTATACGCATCATAGTAATATATTTTTAATAATCATTATAAAATTAACTAAACATAAGATTAGTTTATAATAGTATTAATAATATATTTTAAAATAATATATTTAAAAAATAAATATTTATGTTATTATTTTAAAATATATTTTAAAATAATAACATAAATATCAAAAGTTTCTAATGATACCAATCTGTTTTCTTCTTCGAGATTGATTGTCGAATGTTACAATGAAATATCTACAAAATAGAAAGCAAGAAAGATATGAATACCGATATATATCTATTTAAATCACAAAATATCAAATTCTAGATTATATTCCGATTTTCTCTAACAATATTAAAAATCTGTAACACCTGACACGAATTATGGATACATTTTTAGTATTGACAATAATATCGAAATGGTACACAAAGCAGCATAAATTTAATGCAATTTTCTCTTATATAATCCATTAAAGACTAAGCAGGATCATCTTACATTCATCATCTACAGTACTTATAGAAAGTTTCTTGAGACGCATTTTTATTTTATATTCAGTATTCTGAAGTAATGAATTAGTAAGATTCTTACGTATCCATTTCTGCATCTGCAAAATTAACATAGTTATGTTAAATATGCATAAATTCTGCAAAATTATTAATTTTAGAAAGGAAAATTGTAATATGAAACACATGACAATATATAATAATGTTATGATATAACTTGTCTACCTTACTTATGTATTCATTTATGTATTTCTTTATAGGCTATCTAATCATTATTGACAGAGAGCTTATATGCAGGCAAAGCCGATTTTACTGATAATAACTAAAAAAATTCTTAACGCGTCGCGACGTTCGCAATTAATAAAAAGTTAATAAAAAAATAAGAGCGAATTTGGAGAGGCAGTTCAATATTACGTGCATTTACGATTGTTAGATATGCGATGAGATGTTTGGGAGTATGATCTATAATGCATTATTTGCTTATTTGCACGCATCCAAACGTCTCGTTTCTAGTAATAATGAAAGCTATATTTCGTAAGCATATATTTACGCACGAATTTTTATTAATTAATGATTTATTAGCAATAGGAAAATACGAAAAATACAGGATTTTTTTATCCTGTTTTGTCAACGCTACTTGCACACAAACTTGTGTCAGGAAGTATAGAAAGAATTCTTTATATCGCACATGAAGATATATCAAGTTTTAGAAAATACTGACGTTATTATTTTTTTATATATAAAATAATTTTGTAAATTTGTATGTTGTTTGTAATGAATAACAATATTTTTATATATATATATATACACACACACACACACACACACACACACACACACACACACACACACACACACACACACACACACACACACACACACACACACACACACACACACACACACACACACATTAAAAATTAATAATTTTACCGACTCTTATGACGAAATATATGGAAATAAAATATTAATTTTTTTTATATTACATTTATTTGTTATTCATCTAATTTCTTGCTTAACAACATAGAAGTAGAAAATTTTTGTGACATTATGACATATATATAAAATATAATCAATTTGATTATATATAAAATATAATAACAAAATTGTTAAAATTGTTAAGTTAACGGTAGAAAATGCATAAAAGGAGAAGAGTTATCGTGTGTAATTAAACTTACCTTACAGAGTAATTTCCTAGAACAAGTATAATTTATAATATTAATTAATGCTGCGGTTGTACTAATCTCTCTAGAAAAAAAATTGCATATAATATAATATAATAAAATAATAAATGTAATAAAGTTTTAATTGTATGTAAATTAAAAATTTGCATTAAACATTTAAAATTTGAAAACAAGTTATTACTTGGGCTTAATTTCTTCCAAATCGTTTAATAAAATGTAATTAATGAATCATTATTTGCATGTCTCTGAATAACGTAATAAAATCAATAAATGTAGTTTTTAAACAGAGATCATCCGTGCATTATCTTTTGTATAAGAAAAGATGTAATCATTTCTTAACTTCTTTAGCTTCTTTTGCTATTGAAAAGAAACAGGAGACTATGAGTATCATCACAGCAAGCTAGAGATTTCATCTGGATTCATTTCTGAATATTTAATTTTCGAAACTTCATCCAAATCTTCAAATAATTTATCAAGAGAAATGCTAGATACACATAAACCATTATAAAACGTCCATTCCCTCCATCATGGTAACAGTTTATTTTTTCTGAAACATTTTATCATAAAATTATAATTTGTATTTTTGCATATTTTTATTTAAAGTATGACGTATATTGCAAATATAGTAAAAATATTACAATAGAAGAATTAATAATTACGTCGTATTTAATAAATGCCATTGCAATTTAAATTCAGCATGTTTTTTGCATTCGCTATCACCGAGAACACATGCCCATCTTAGAGCTTCTTGTCTTAAACATTTAATAAGACTGTCATCGTTAGATTCTTCCTCGTACCCAATCTTTATCATGCTACATAGTCCGTTTCCGATTTTAGGTAGCTTGTGGCTTCCCAAAATATAGAAAAATTTGATTGGCCTGATATTATTAAATGGAACGTATCGTCGATGATTTGAGCACGATTTAAGACATTAATATTTGTACAATTCTCAGAATTTAAATAACGTACGATTTTTAACCAACTTTCCAAATTATAAAATACACGGTAATATCCTATCATATAATAAATAAATATTATTTATCATTAAATTGTATTAAATTAATGTAATTGGTATTAAGTAGAGATGGTAGAAATATCATTAAATGTTATTTTTATTTTTAAATGCGACTAAAAATGCTTTCATCAAGTAATAATTAAACTTGTGTTATAAATAATAAGAAATTGGTATTTACGAACTGATATAATATTAAATTTTACATTGAATTTTGCAGACCATTTAGTTGACAATTTGTTTACAGAAATAAATTAAAGTTTTAGGAAAGTTAATCTTTGTTCATAAATATTTGATGTCAGAAAGTTAATTAGTCCAAGAATTTCATCAAACATGTGAATACGGTTATTAAACAAAATGCGTTAAATGTAATTCATTTAAAAAAAAATAATTCTAGCCAGATTAAGATCTCTAATAGGCTGTTCTAACTTACTTTAAATGTATAATTTTAAAATCTTATAACTTTAAAGTCAATTTTAAAATATGTTTTATTTAAGACCTCTGTTATAGAAATAAGTCAAAAATTTTTCCTTTTCCATAGTTAACAAGTGTACATAATACAAAATAAATGAATTAATGATATTCCACATTAAAGTATTTGATCCTTATTTACCTGTTTGTTGCTGATTAATTATTATAAATTGACTATCAGGACAGTCAGGGTAATATTTTGCAAGAAAGTGCTTTTGTTCCCGGGTTAAACAAAATTTGGGTAAAATTCGTTTTAAATTTATATACACTTGATTTGTTAATGGTATCGTTCAGTACCAGGGTTTGGAAGCGGTTTCTATAACAATTTGCGTCCATTCAAAGGTTTCCGTTACATTAAGAATAGGATATTGCTTTTCTTGTATCCAAGGATTCATCAAGTCTTTTACATTAATTTTTTCCAAATCCATAGTTTGTGAATCATAGACAGATTGCATTACAGTCCAAAAATCGTTCAAACTACCCGTCCTTATAAAAATGTATAAAAATTAATTTTATTCACAATGTATATTGTGTAATCGAGACATTATCAGAGGAAAAACATAATTCTCTCTATATATAAATACAAATTTATACAATTGTTATAACTGTCAAAACACACGGATAGTTCGCATCATTCGCTCAGTTTAGTTCTTATGGTACAGATGCCAGTGATTTTATTTGCGCAAAACTCCGGTGTAAGTTATATCTCAAAGTCTGAATAGCGATTAGACCGATTAAATTTTAGTTCATCATCAGGCATCATTGAATAACAGATAGATAAATTTTATAATAAAAATTTTAAAATAAAAATTTATATAAAAATTATTATATAAAATTATAAAATTTATATAAAAATTTTATAACAAAAATGTTTTTAATTTTTATCAATATAATTTACAAACAAAAATATATGTGACGATATATTTGAAAAATAATTACAATATAAATTTTACTGCTTAGTCATTTATTTCGAATAGCAAATTTTGGATAGAAAATTTTTTACTTATTTTAACACATTTAAATTTTTTTTTATTTCCAGGAGTAAGAAAGTATTTGAGAATATAATTTTATATGTAATAATATAGTTGTTATACTTCGTAAAAATAGTGAAGAATATAGGCAAAGAATATGGCAAATCATTATTTACATTATATAACCTTACATTATGTGAAAAATGAAAAAATGAAAAATTGTTCATTTGACAGAAAAGAAAAGAAAGGAAAGATACAAGACATGAAAATACTTACTCTCTTTTCATATACGCTTTAATTCCTTTTTGAAAAATATCATCACCCACTGTATGATGCAGCATACGCAATATAGAAGGTGCTATGACAAATAAGCATTATAAGATCAAACATGAAAGAAATTATACCGACACTAAATTTATAAAAGTTCTCAGAAATATTGATAAGCCTACAATTAATTAAAAACTTCTATGTTTTTGGAATATATTTGTTTTAGAATATGTCTTTATTTATTTTAATGAATAAAAAGAATACGTAAATTGAAGTAAAACTTATTTTTGGCATCTTAAATAATTTTACATGTTTTAATTTTTTCAACTTTATTTATTCAGTACTTTATACCTTTTATGTAATAGGTGAAAGAGAAGAGAGAATTAATTTTAGAGATATTGTCAACTTCTGAACCAGGAGGATTCATAATTTGTGAATCATCTAGACGAAGAGATTCTTGTTGAGTCTGGACTACGAATAAATCCAACGTTCGACTCTCAGGCATAATCTAGACATTACAAGTATAGTCAAATAGATAATAATTTAATTATTAGTTCATTATTATTAGTCTAATAACCCTTAACAATATAATTCAATTAATAAAAATTTTATAAACGATTTCACATGAATGCGACAAAATTCTTTTCGTTCAACTTAAATATCATTGAAAATATTGGAAGAATATTTTTTCTCTCCTCGTGTGTTTTAAAACTTATTTTCAGTTTTCTTTGAAAGTATTATCACACGTGAAAAAATACCTGATTGATTGTATACACGCCGAACAACGTAGCAATACCCTCGTTCAGCCACATGCAAGACCACCATGATGGACTAACCGCAGTACCAAACAATTGACCAACCACTTTACGTCCTATTTTACGTGATGACTCTATTTTGCGTGCAATGGGATCTATTTTTTCATTGTAAATGATATCTTCTTCTCTAAACACAACATACAAATGATTCGTTATATACAAATATTCACAATATATGTTATTTTTTAATACTGCTAGCATTACATACTATATATATAATATTTACTACGTTTCTTTATTCTACAATTGTTTTATTATAAAAGTATAAAAATTAATTTTTTTAAAAACATATTCTACCTTTAAAGTACGAACTGCAATTTATCCACGCCATCATCTATCAAACCTGCGATCGCAAATTGATTTCTTAATAAATATCCTTCCTGTAGTTGCCATGTATGTTCAACAGTACGTGTGACATCTTCAATTAATCTCAAAATTTGATCCCATTGTACTTCCATCAACTCTCTTCTCCATAATTTGAGGTTTTGTAAGGGAGAAATATCAGTATAGTCATGCTTATCAAATATCACAATTCCTATTCGGTACGTGGATATTTCAGGAGTTACGATACAGTATGTCGTCAAAGGTTTTGACATAGATGTAAAAAGAAAAGAATTTGAAAAAACATTGTAATATTCAGGAACCTTTACAACAATGACAAATTCAGCTTTTAATCCGGGTTCGTCCCAACATGGAAAGAGTCGTCGCATTCCTATCGCTGAGTTATTTGTTATTATCAGCCATCTAACATATTCAATTAATTTTGTTAATTGTATAATAAGACAATTTTTTATTTTCAATAACACTTAAAGTAATTTAATACAGGAACGGGGGAGAGAGCGAATATATTTTAATAGAAATATTTTTGCAGCTTTTACGTTTTATTAGTGCAAGACATGACCTTCCTTTCTACTACTTTTTTACAATTCAATATATTTATGTTATTATGCACAGATATATATATATATACACATATATATACACATTATAAATAAATGTTAAAAGATTTGTATTAAAAATTCTATTTTATATACGCGGATAATATTTACAAAGAATTTATTTAATAAAACATCTTTATGGAAGGAATAATAACACTTTACATTTGTTGTTATTTTCATAACTTTTTGCAGAATGTTTACTTTAGCTGACTACCTATTTTGCAATAAAATCAAAGCTTTTTCTAAAACTCTGTAAACATAATAACATTTACAGAGTTATAATATATTATTTTTTATATATTTAACGAACTTTATTAGACCGCCTATACCATTGTGAATCATTAATTTTTACTAGTTCAGACACTCTTTTTAATTTTTATTATATAATATTTATCAGTAACAGATATAAATAGTAAACTCATTTTAGACATTATTACGTAACATTTTTAATGTGATGTGTATGTTTTCTTACTCACTTTTTTTCTCTTATCTTATTTACATATGAGACCTTGACAAAACCTCCATCATTAGCAATAACACCTTTATACGTTATGCTCAAAGTATAATTACCAGGATGTAGAACTTCAGAGAAATACAAGACGACAATTTGCAGTTCGTGTATATACGAAATATTACGTATTTCACTCACTACTATATGTTTATCAATCTTTTCAGTTAATATGACTTGAATTATTTCCAAATTTGCTGAATGCAGGCTTATATTTTGTGTAGCCTTAAGAATCATAATCATAATACAACATTCTCCATAGAAGATATTCTCTCCTGTCTCTAATGTTAATTCAATTTCGTATTTTTTTGGTTTTATAAAATCAGGCAAACGATGATTGAGAAGCCCAACACGTACGGTTACAGACATTTGGTATATGTAAGAGTGTGTAGCGTTGGATGTAGTTTCCTTAGTGATTTTGATTACTTCTGATCTTCTAGTTCTCGTTGGTTTGTTTAATTGCTTGTTATTTATTTTAAATTTGTCAAATACATTTTCTTTGTGTTGGTAAAAAGCCATAACGTAATTTAGTAAATTTCCATATAGTAACAATTTTATTAATTTAGTAATATTCATCTAAACAAATTTTTTATTTACAGAAATGTATTTTTTATTAGAAACAGAAATATGAAGTAAAATTATATCTTCGAAATTTGACTTTTGCAAAAACTATGAAATCATAGTTAAAGATTTTTTTTATTGATAGGTTTATAATCACAACAGAAAAATATAAAACTAACTAAAACAGTCACAGGTTGTTCTCGAAAGTTGATTCTTAAGTTCTAAATATCATATATCTGTCTATTTAAATATATATATCTAAATTCAAGTAATTAAATTATCAACGTGTCATTGTTTCATTATACTTTCATTATTATATCAAACATTATACCGATACATATATAATGAAATGAAGTAAAACTTCTTATCTTATCTTATCTTAAGAAAAACTTTTAGTGTTAATAATAATTTTAAAAAAGAGATTGCATATAAACTATACTTACGTTTTGAAATGCTTCTAAATCTTTATAAAAATAATATTTGTATAACAAAATATATATAAATATTATACTATTGCTTCAATGATTTATGTATTAAAACTGTATAGGCTTAATGATATTTAAAATAATTTATAATAATTTATTGAAGTTACATTTATCGTTATAAGTGATAGAAAATAGTATATTCTCTGAATCTCACTGCTTCGACAGTTTGTTACAAAGTGACCGTGCCAACAAACATTGGTACTTATAAAGGACATCATAATAAGCAGTGGGAGGTATAATTACAACATGTCATTATTTATAACTAAATTCAGATTACCATTATTTTTTTGTTGTTATGTATTTAAATATATTATTAAAATTGATTTTAATACAAATTAAGCTAACAGAACAAAGTGTTATATATTAAAACATTTCTCTTAAAATATATTAACATAAAAATAAAGAAGAATGCAATTAAATATGCAAATTTTTAAATGTTTTCTTACATAAGTAATTACATTATTAATTTTTAATGAAGTCGTAATTATTAAGATTTATTGTCAAATCGTTGGATTAAAAATACACATTGAATAAACATTATGTTTATTAGATGTATTTTCCTAATAAAAATGTAAAGGAGGTCTCGTATGTTTTATATTTAGTTGTATAAATTACATTATTTTTTATTGGTAATAAAATGTTTCTACCAATGTATATATACCAATGTATATATACATATATATATATATATATATATATGTACCAATGTATATATACCAATGTATATATACATATATATATATATATATATATATATATATATATATATATATATATATTAGACGTAAATTTACCATTAAATATGTAGACAATATCTAGTCCATCCAAGAATTCAAAATCTTTAATAATATTGTTAATAGAAGATTTTATAATTCAGAAATTTATTTATTTATATTTAATTTATATATTAATATAATCTTAAAATTTTATTCGAAGCAAATAAATGTTGATACATATTTCTGTTTACTTTTGCAGAAATTTAATGAAATATTTTTAACGCCTTTCCAAATAGTTTCTGAAATGTTTCTAAAATTAAAATATATAAAAACGCTGTTGATAAATGTTTATGTCAAATTTATTTACAAATAGAAATTATCTTTATGATTAATAAACAATAAATAATTATTTAAGTTAACATTACATACAAAATTCTCTAAAAATAACTCAGTTATTTAAATTATTTTGTTAATTGTATTCACAGAATTTCAAATATTAAAAATAACAATGCCATTTATAATTTGAAATTTTGAACAAATTATCAATATTCGTGCCTTTCCTTGTTAGTTATTTTGTAATCTTTTTCATAAAACGCGATAATCAATTTCGAAAAATAAGACTAGGCAACTAGTTATAGATAAGACTAATGTAAAATCGTTATTTATTATTTGACGTCTATTTTACACATATACTTAGAATATACGTACAGAAGTTTTATACGCATCATAGAATATATTTTTAATAATTATTATAAAATTAATTATGAATAAGAATAGTTTATAATAATATTAATAATATATTTTAAAGTAATGCTAATATAAATGTCAAAAATTTCTAACGATATCAGTCTGTTTTCTTCTCTGAGATTGATTGTCGAATGATTGAGTGATTATCGAATGTTACAAAGCGATATCCACAAAGTGGAAAACAAGAAAGATGCGAATATATCGATATGTATCTATTTTTACAAAACAAGTCTTAGACAAATCCTAGATTGTATTCCGATTTTCTCTAACAATATTGAGAAACTATGATACCTGACACGAAATACGGATACATTTTTGCACTGGCAGTAATATCGAAATGGTATACAAAGCAGTATAAATTTAATACAATCTTCTCTTATATAATCCTTTAAAGACTAAAGCAGGATCATTTTACATTCATCATCTACAATATTTACATAAAGTTTCTTGAGACGCATTTTTATTTTATATTCAGTATTCTGAAGTAATGAATTAGTAAGATTCTTACGTATCCATTTCTGCATCTGCAAAATTAACATAGTTATGTTAAATATGCATACATTCTGCAAAATTATTAATTTTAGAAAGGAAAATTGTAATATGAAACACATGACACTATATAATAATGTTATAATATTACTTGTGTATCTTACTTATGTATTCATTTATGTATTTCTTTATAGGCTATCTAATCATTATTGACAGAGAGCTTATATGCAGGCAAAGCCGATTTTACTGATAATAACTAAAAAAATCCTTAGTCCGCGTCGCGATATTCGCAATTAATAAAAAGTTAATAAAAAGATAATACGCACATTTACGATTGTTGTTAGGTATGCGATGAGATATTCAGGCGTATTATCTACAAATAGTGCACTATTCGCTTATTTGCACGCATCTAAACATCTCGTTTCTAGCAACAATGAAAGCTATATCCCATAGGCATATGTTTATTCATAAATTTTCATTAAATAATGACTTATTAGTAATTGGGAAATACGAAAAATACAGGATTTTTTATCCTATTTTAACAATGCAAACAAACTTATACAAACTTATGCCACGAAGTGAGGATCCTTTACATCACACAGGATTAGAATGTATCAAGTTTTAGAAAATACTGACGTTATTGTGTTTTTAATAAAATAATAAATAAAATAATTTTGTAAATTTGTATATTGTTTGTAATCAATAACAATACTCATACATATATGAAAAATTAATAATTTTACCGACTTTTATGAAATATATAAAAATATATATAAAAATAAATTATTAATATTTTTATATTACATATATATGTTATTTATATAATTCCTTAGTCAACAACATTAAAGTAAAGTTTTTGTAACATTATGACATATAAAATATAATCAAAGTATCGTAATTTAACAAAAATATGAAAAGAGTTATTGTACTTAATAAAACTTACCTCACAAAGTAATTTACCAGAATATGTATAATTTATAATATTAATTACTGCTGCGGTTGTACTAATCTCTCTAGAAAAGAAATTGCATACAATATAATATAATAAAATAATATAATAGAGTTCTAATTGTATGCAAATTAAAAATTTGCATTAAACATATAAAATTTGAAAACAAGTTATTATTTGGGCTTAATTTCTTCCAAATTGTTTAATAAAATGTAATTAATTGAATCATCATTCGCATGCCTCTGAATAACGTAATAAAACCAATAAATATAGTTTTTAATAACAGAGATCATTCGTGCATCTTTTACATAAAAAAAGATGTAATCATTTCTTAACTTCTTTAGCTTATTGAAGAGAGACAGGAGACTGTGAGTATCATTACAGCAAGCTAGAGATTTCATTTCTGGATATTCAATTCTCGAAACTTCATCGAAATCTATAAATAATTTGTCAAGAAAAATGCTAGATACACATAAACCATTACAGAATGTCCATTCCCTCCACCATGGTAACAGTTTATTTTCTCTGAAACATTTTACCATAAAATTATAATTTGTATTTTTACATATTTTTATTTAAAGTATGACGTACGTGTATTTTAAATATTGCAAAAATATTACAATAGAAGAACAAATAATTACATCGGATTTAACAAATGCCATTGCAACTTATATTCAGCATGTTTTTTGCATTTGCTGTCACCGAGAATACAAGCCCACCTTAGAGCTTCTTGTCTTAAACATTTAATAAACATGTCATCATTAGATTCCTCCTCGTATCCAATCTTTTGAAGAAGTGAATCCAGTTGCATTTGTAGTTTCTCCTCAATATTATGAAATAAAATAAAGATAACATTAATTCGAAATTAATTCAAAAAATTTTAAACTGAATTTCTTGTAGAAATGTAAAAAATTTTATTTTTCTAAATTAGTTACATCATATTTTTTAGCGGAAGAATTTAGATAATTATTAAAAGTAAATTAATATTTGGAACATAACAACATAAGTTGTCAGAATTTTCTTTATTGAAATCGCTTTTACCTTGAATATTATATTATCGACATTATAAAACGGTAGAATGTGTGACATGTACTCAGCAGCTTTGAACATAGAATACCATGGTATATAGTCCGTTTCCCACTTTAGATAGCTTACGACATCCCAAAATACATAAAAATTTAATTTGCCTGATATCGCTAAATGGAATGTATCATCGATGATTTGAGCACGATTTAAAACATTAATATTTGTATAATTCTCGGAATTAAGATAACTTATAATTTTTAACCAACTTTCCAAATCATAATATACCCGGTAATATCCTGTCATACGAAATAAATAATTACGATTTGTCATTAAATTATATTAAATTATATTAAATTATAATGTAATTGATATTAATTACAGAATAGAATATTATTAAATGTTATTTTTATTTTTAAATATATCAAAAATACAAATTATAATATTAATTAATAATTTAGCTTGTATTATAAATAATAAAAAAATTCATATTTACAAACTAATGTAATATTAAATTTTATGTTACAGATTATTAAGTTGACCGCTTCTTTACAACAATATAATAAATTATATTTAATAAACAATATAATAAATATGAAACTTTGTTTATAAATATTGTTTATAAATATCAGAAGAGAATAATATCAAAGTATTTCTTCAAATATATAAATATGATTATTAAATTAATGTAAATTGTTTAAGAAAAGAATAAGAATTATAGATGGATTAAAATAACTAAAAGGAGCACAGACAATTCTAAATTATTTTAGCTATATAATCTTAAAGTCATATAAATATATATATATATATATGTATATATATATATATGTATATCCTGTTTAAAAACTTTGTTACAAAAATAAGTCAATAATTTTTTCTTTTTTATAGTTAATAAGTTTTCAAAATAAATAAATTAATGATATTTTACATTTAAATATTTGATCGTTATTTACCTGTTTGTTGCCGATTGATTATTATGAACCGACTGTGTTCAGAATTGTAACACTTTGTAAGAAAGTGGTTTTGTTTCCAGGATAAACAAAATGTGGGTAAAATTCGTTTTAAATTTATGTACACTTGAAGTGTTAACGGTACCGTCCAGTTTTCGGAAGCAGTTTCTAGAACAATTTTCGTCCATTCGGAATCAAAGATTTCCGCTACATTAAGAATAGGATATTGCTTTTTTTGTATCCAAGGATTCATCAGGTCTTTCACATTAATTTTCTCCAAATCCGTAGTTTGTAAATCATACACAGATTGTATTTCAGTCCAAAAATCGTCCAGACATCCCGTCCTTACAAAAACGTATAGAAATTAGTTCTATTCATTATGTATATTCTGTGATAGAGATATTATCAGCAAATATAATTGTCTTTTATATAGCATAAAGACAAATTTACACAATTTTTATAATTGTCGAAAAAAAAACACAAATTCACGTCATCATTCACTCAGTTCAGTTATCAATGTGTGAGACAGATGCCCGTGATTTTATTTGCGCAAAACTGCAATATTAAGTTGTAAAGTCTCGACATCGACTGCACCGATTGGATTTAATCATTGAATAACAGATAAAGTTTATAAAAATATTTATCAATTTTTTCCCATTATTATCTACAAACGAAAATACATATAAAGATATATACAAAATATAACTACATTAAATTTTAATGCTGATTAAGTCATTCCGTATAACAAATTCTTAGATACAAAATTTTCTTTTTATTTTAACACATGTTATTTAAATTTTTTCTTATTTCGAAAAATAACACAGTAATATAGCATTTGAGAAAATTATTTTATATGTAATAACATTATACGGCACAAAAATAGCAAAGAATATAATAAATTATTATTTACATATAAACTTACATCATGTAACAAAGAAATAAAAATGAAAAATTATTTATTTGACGTAAAGAAAAAGAGAGAAAAGATACAAAACATAAAAATACTTACTTTCTTTTCATATATATATTAATCCCTTTCTGAAAGATTTCATCACCCACTGTATGGTGTAGCATACGCAATATAGAAGGTGCTACAACAGATGAGCGTTATAAGATCAAACATGCAAGAAATTATACGTACAATAAATTTATCGAAATTCTTAGAGACAATTGATAAGACTACAATTAATTAAAAATTTCGATGTTAATAGAATATATTTGTTTTAGAATATGTCATTACTTATTTCAGTGAATAAAAAAATATGTAAATTAAAATATGTAAAGTAAAAATTTATTTTTGATATAGTTTTTAAATAATTTTACATGTTTTAATTGTTTCAACTTAATTTATTCAGTACTCTATACCTTTTATGTAATAGGTGAAAGAGAAGAGAGAATTAATTTTAGAAATACTGTTAACTTCTGAATCAAGAGGATTCATAATTTGTGAATCATCTAGACGGAGAGATTCTTGTTGAGTCTGGACTACGAATAAATCTAACATTCGACTCTCAGGCATAATCTAGACATTACAAGTATAGTCACAAAATAAATAATAATTTAATTATTAATTTATCACCATTAGTCTAATAATCATTAGTCTAATAATCATTAACAATATAATTAAATTAATAAATATTTTTTAAACGATTTCACATGAATGCGACAAAATTCTTTACGTTCAACTTAAATATCATTGAAAATATTGGAAGAATATTCTTTCTCTCCTAGTGCTTTTTTAAATAAAACTTATATTCAGTTTTCTTTGAAAGTATTATCACACACGTGAAAAAATACCTGATTGATTGTATACACGCCGAATAACGTAGCAATACCCTCGTTCAGCCACATGCAAGACCACCATGATGGACTAACCGCGGTACCAAACAATTGACCAACCACTTTACGTCCTATTTTACGTGATGACTCTATTTTGCGTGCAATGGGATCTATTTTTTCATTGTAAATAATATCTTCTTCTCTAAACACAACATACAAATGATTCGTTATATACAAATATTCCATTTACACAATATATGTTATTTTTTAATACTGGTGGCATTACATACTATATAATATTTACTACGTTTCTTTATTCTACATTCTTGTTTTATTATAAAAGTATAAAAATTAATTTTTTTAAAAACATATTCTACCTGTAAAGTACGAACGCCAATTTATCCACGCCATCATCTGTCAAACCTGCGATCGCGAAATTGATTTCTTAATAAATCTCCTTCCTGTAGTTGCCATGTATGTTCAACAGTACGTATGACATCTTCAATTAATCTCAAAATTTGATCCCATTGTACTTCCATCAATTCTCTTCTCCATAATTTGAGGTTTTGTATGGGAGAAATATCAGTATAGTCATGCTTATCAAATATCACAATTCCTATTCGGTACGTGGGTATTTCAGAAGTTACGATACAGTATGTCGTCAAAGGTTTTGACATAGATGTAAAAAGAAAAGAATTTGAAAAAACATTGTAATATTCAGGAACCTTTACAACAATGACAAATTCAGCTTTTAATCCGGGTTCGTCCCAACATGGAAAGAGTCGTCGCATTCCTATCGCTGAGTTATTTGTTACGATCAGCCATCTAACGTATTCAATTAATTTTGTTAATTGTGTAATGAGACAATTTTTTGTTTTCAATCACATTTAAATTAATATAGGAACAGGGAGAGATATATTTTAATAGAAATATTTTTGCAGCTTTTACGTTTTATTAGTGCAAGACGTAACCTTCTTTTTTACTACTTTTTTACAATTCAATATATTTATGTTATTATGCACAGATATATATATATATATATATATATACACATATATGTACACACACACACACACACACACACACACACACACACACACACACACACACACACACACAGACACACACACACACACACACACACACACACAGACACACACACACACACACACACACACACATATATACATATATATATATACACATTATAAATAAATGTTAAATGATTCGTATTAAAAATTCTATTTTATATACGCGGATAATATTTATAAAGAATTTATTTAATAAAACATCTTTATGGTAGGAATAATAACACTTTATACGTTGTTATTTTCATAACTCTTTGCAGAGTGTTTACTTTAGCTGGCTACCTATTTTGCAACATAACCAAAACTTTTTCTTAAACTCTGTAAATATTATAACATTTACAGAGTTATAATATATTATTTTTCATACATTTAACGAACTTTATTAGACCGCCCATTGTGAATCATTAATTTTCACTAGTTCAGAGACTCTTTTTAATTTTTATTATATATTTATCAATATTTAATAGATATAAATAGTAGACTCATTTTAGACATTATTACGTAATATTTTTAATGTGATATGTACGTTTTCTTACTCACTTTTTTTCTCCTATCTTATTTACATATGAGACCTTGACAAAACCTCCATCATTAGCAATAACACCTTTATACGTTATGCTCAAAGTATAATTACCAGGATGTAGAACTTCAGAGAAATACAAGACGACAATTTGCAGTTCGTGTATATACGAAATATTACGTATTTCACGCACTACTATATGTTTATCAATCTTTTCGATTAATATGACTTGAATTATTTCCAAATTTGCTGAATGCAGGCTTATATTTTGTGTAGTCTTAAGAATCATAATCGTAATACGACATTCTCCATAGAAGATATTCTCTCCTGTCTCTAATGTTAATTCAATTTCGTATTTTTTTGGTTTTATAAAATCAGGCAAACGAGGATTGAGAAGCCCAACACGTACGGTTACAGACATTTGGTATATGAAAGAGTGTGTAGCGTTGTGCAGCGATGTAATCTCCTTAGTGTTTTTGATTACTTCTGATCTTCTAATTCTCGTTGTTTTTGGTCTGTTTATTTGCTTGTTATTTATTTTAAATTTGTCAAATACATTTTCTTTGTGTTGGTATAGAGCCATAACGTAATTTAGTAAACTTCCATATAATAACAATTTTATTAATTTGGTAATATTCATCTAAACAAATTTTTCATTTACAGAAATGTATTTTTTATAAGAAACAGAAATATACAAATAAAAAAGTTAAATTATATCGTCGAAATTTGACTTTTGCAAAACCTATGAAATCATAGTTAAAGATTCTTTTCATTAATAGATTTATGATCACGACAGAAAAGTACAAAAATAACTAAAATAGCCACAGCTTGTTTTCGAAAGTAGATTCTTAAGTTCTAAATTCCATATATTTGTCTATCTAAATCTGTGTATCTAATTTCAAGTAATTAAATTAATCAACATGCCGTTATTTTTAGAACTTGCAACGTATTGATTCTCTCAAATTTTTAATATTGGTTAATATTGATTAAAAGTTTCTTTTATTATCTACTACATCGAGAAAGAAATAGAATTGTTTACTAGTGTTATGAGAACATATTGTTTTATTATACTTTCATTATTATATCAAACATTATACCCATATATGTATAACGAAATGAAGTAAAACTTCTTATCTTATCTTATCTTAAGAAAAACTTTTAATAATAATTTTAAAAAAGAGATTGCATATAAACTATACTTACGTTTTGAAATGCTTCTAAATTTTTATAAAAATTATATTTGTATAACAAAATATATATAAATATTGTACTATTGCTTCAATGATTTATGTATTAAAACTGTATAGGCTTATAATATTTAAAATAATTTATAATAATTTATTGAAGTTACATTTATCGTTATAAGTGATAGAAAATAGAATATATTCTCTGATTCTCACTGCTTCGACAGTTTGTTACAAAGTGACCGTGCCAACAAACATTGGTACTTATAAAGGACATCATAATAAGCAGTGGGAGGTATAATTACAACATGTCATTATTTATAACTAAATTCAGATTACCATTATTTTTTTGTTGTTATGTATTTAAATATATTATTAAAATTGATTTTAATTCAAATTAAGCTAACAGAACAAAGTGTTATATATTAAAATATTTCTCTTAAAATTTATTAACATAAAAATAAAGAAGAATGTAATTAAATATGCAAATTTTTAAATGTTTTCTGACATAAGTAATTACATTATTAATTTTTAATGAAGTCGTAATTATTAAGATTTATTGTCAAATCGTTGGATTAAAAATACACATTGAATAAACATTATGTTTATTAGATGTATTTTCCTAATAAAAATGTAAAGGACGTCTCGTATGTTTTATATTTAGTTGTATATAAATTACATTATTTTTTATTGGTAATAAAATGTTTCTACACCAATGTATATATATATATATATATATATATATATATATATATGTGTGTGTGTGTGTGTTAGTGTGTGTTAGATGTAAATTTACCATTATGTAGACAATATCTAATCCAAATATGTAGACAATATCTAATCCACCCAAGAATTCAAAATCTTTAATATAAATTGTTAATAGAAGATTCTATAATTCAGAAATTTATTTATTTATATATAATTTATATATTTATATAATCTTATAATTTTATTCGAAGCAAATAAATGTTGATACATTTTAATCTATTTACTTTTGCAGAAATTTAATGAAATATTTTTAACGCTTTTCCAAATAGTTTCTGAAATGTTTCTAAAATTAAAATATATAAAAACGCTGTTGATAAATGTTTATGTCAAATTTATTTACAAATAGAAATTATCTTTATGATTGATAAACAATAAATAATTATTTAAGTTAACATTACATACAAAATTCTCTAAGAATAACTCAATTATTTAAATTATTTTGTTAATTGTATTCACAGAATTTCAAATATTGAAAATAACAATGCCATTTATAATTTGAAATTTTGAACAAATTATCAATATTCGTGCCTTTCCTTGTTAGTTATTTTGTAATCTTTTTCTTAAAACGCGATAATCAATTTCGCAAAATAAGACTAGGCAACTAATTATAGATAAGACTAATGTAAAATCGTTATATATTATTTGACGTCTATTTTACACATACATTTAAAATATACATACAGAAGTTCTATACGCATCATAGTATATATTTTTAATAATTATTATAAAGTTAATTATGTATAAAAATAGTTTATAATAATATTAATAATATATTTTAAAATAATGCTAATATAAATGTCAAAAATTTCTAACGATATCAGTCTGTTTTCTTCTCTGAGATTGATTGTCGAATGATTGATTGATTGTCGAATGTTACAAAGCGATATCCACAAAGTGGAAAACAAGAAAGGTGCGAATATATCGATATGTATCTATTTTTACAAAACAAGTCTTAGACAAATCCTAGATTGTATTCCGATTTTCTCTAACAATATTGAAAAACTATGATATCTGACACGAAATACGGATACATTTTTGCACTGGCAGTAATATCGAAATGGCACAAAGCAGCATAAATTTAATGCAATCTTCTCTTATATAATCCATTAAAGACTAAAGCAGGATCATCTTACATTCATCATCTACAGTACTTACAAAAAGTTTCTTGAGACGCATTTTTATTTTATATTCGGTATTCTGAAGTAATGAATTAGTAAGATTCTTACGTATCCATTTCTGCATCTGCAAAATTAACATAGTTATGTTATATATGTATACATTCTGCAAAATTATTAATTTTAGAAAGGAAAATTGTAACATGAAACACATGACATTATATAATAATGTTATGATATTACTTGTGTATCTTACTTATGTATTCATTTATGTATTTCTTTATAGGCTATCTAATCATTATTGACAGAGCGCTTATATGCAGGCAAAGCCGATTTTACTGATAACAACTAAAAAAATCCTTAGTCAGCGTCGCGATATTCGCAATTAATAAAAAGTTAATAAAAAGATAATACGCCCATTTACGATTGTTGTTAGATATGCGATGAGATATTTAGGCGTGTTATCTACAAATAATGCACTATTCGCTTATTTGCACGTATCTAAACGTCTCGTTTCTAGAAACAATGAAAACTATATCCCATAGGCATATGTTTATTCATAAATTTTCATTAAATAATGACTTATTAGTAATTGGGAAATACGAAAAATACAGGATATTTTATCCTATTTTAACAGTGCAACTCTTATACAAACTTATACCACGAAGTAAGGATCCTTTACATCACACAGGATCAGAATGTATCAAGTTTTGGAAAATACTGACGTTATTGTTTTTTTAATAAAATAATAAATAAAATAATTTTGTAAATTTGTATGTTGTTTGTAATCAATAACTATACTCATACATATATTAAAAATTAATAATTTTACCGACTTTTATGAAATATATAAAATGAAATATATAAAAATAAATTATTAATTTTTTTTATATTACATATATATGTTATTTATATAATTCCTTAGTCAACAGCATTAAAGTAAAATTTTTGTAACATTATGACATATAAAATATAATCAAAATATTGTAATTTAACAAAAATATGTGAAAAGAGTTATAGTGCTTAATAAAACTTACCTCACAGAGTAATTTACCAGAATATGTATAATTTATAATATTAATCACTGCTGCAGTTGTACTAATCTCTCTAGAAAAGAAATTGCATATATATAGTATAATAAAATAATGTAATAAAGTTCTAATTGTATGCAAATTAAAAATTTGCATTAAACATATAAAATTTGAAAACAAGTTATTACTTGGGCTTGATTTCTTCCAAATCGTTTAATAAAATGTAATTAATTGTATCATCATTTGCATGTCTCTGAATAACGTAATAAAACCAATAAATATGGTTTTTGATAACAGATATCATCCGTGCATGTTTTGTATAAGAAGAGATGTAATCATTTCTTAACTTCTTTAGCTTATCGAAGAGAAATAGGAGACTGTGAGTATCATTACAGCAAGCTAGAGGTTTCATCATTTCTGGATATTCAATTCTCGAAACATCCAAATCAAAATATATAAATAATTTGACAAGAGAAATGCTAGATACACATAAACCATTACAGAACGTCCATTCTCTCCACCATGGTAACACTTTATTTTTTCTGAAACATTTTACCATAAAATTATAATTTTTATTTTTACATATTTTTATTTAAAGTATGACGTGTATTTTAAATATTGTAAAAATATTACAATAGAAGAACAAATAATTACATCGGATTTAACAAATGCCATTGCAACTTATATTCAGCATGTTTTTTGCATTCGCTGTCACCGAGAATACAAGCCCATCTTAGAGCTTCTTGTCTTAAACATTTAATAAACGTGTCGTCATTAGATTCCTCCTCGTATCCAATCTTTTGAAGAAGTGGCCCCAATTGCATTAGTAGTTTCATCTAAATATTGTGAAATAAAATAAAGATAACATTAATTTGACATTAATTAACAAAATTTTAAACTGAATTTCTTGTAGAAATGTAAAAAATTTTATTTTTCTAAATTAGTTCACATCATATTTTTTAGAGAAAGAATTTAGGTAATTATTAAAAGTAAATTAATATTTATATTTGGAACATAACAACATGAGTTGTCAGAATTTTCTTTATTGAAATCGCTTTTACCTTGAATGTTTTGCTATCGACATTATCAAACGGTAGAATGTGTGACATGTACTCTGCAGCTTTGAACATAGGATACCATGGTATATAGTCCGTTTCCCACTTTAGATAGCTTACGACATCCCAAAATACATAAAAATTTAATTTGCCTGATATCGCTAAATGGAATGTATCATCGATGATTTGAGCCCGATTTAAAATAATAATATTTGTATAATTCTCGGAATTAAGATAACTTATAATTTTTAACCAACTTTCCAAATCATAATATACCCGGTAATATCCTGTCATACGAAATAAATAATTACGATTTGTTATTAAATTATATTAAATTATAATGTAATTGATATTAATTACAGATAGAATATTATTAAAATATTAATATTATTAAATGTTATTATTATATTTAAATATGACCAAAAATACAAATTAAAATATTAATTAACAATTTGTATTATAAATAATAAAAAAATATTTAGAAACTAATGTAATATTGAATTTTATGTCGAGTTACGGATCATTTAGTTGATAACAATATAATAAATTTATATGAATCTTAACCTTAGTTTATAAATATTGTATATCAGAAGAGAATAATCAAAGTATTTCATCAAATATATGAAGATGATTACTAAATTAATATAATTTGTTTAAGAAAAAAGTAATTGTAGATGGATTGAAATCACTAAAAGGTGCATAGACAATTCTAAATTATTTTAATTATACAAACTTGAAATCATATATATCCTATTTCAGAACTCTGTTACAAAAATAAATCAATGATATTTTCTTTTTTATAGTTAACAAGTCTTCATACAACAGAATAAATAAATTAATGATATTCCACATTTAAATATTTGATCGTCATTTACCTGTTTGTTGCCGATTAATTATTATGAACCGACTGTGTTCAGAATAGTAACAATATGTACGAAAGTGCTTTTGTTCCCAGGATAGACAAAATGTGGGTAAAGTTCGTTTTAAATTTATGTACACTTGATGTGTTAACGGTACCGTCCAGTTTTCGGAAGCAGTTTCTAGAACAATTTTTGTCCATTCAAAACGAAAAGTTTCCGTTACATTAAGAATAGGATATTGCTTCTCTTGTATCCAAGGATTCATCAGATCTTTCACATTAATTTTCTCCAAATCCATAGTTTGTGAATCGTACACAGATTGCATTACAGTCCAGAAATCGTCCAAACTTCCCGTCCTTACAAAAATGTATAAAATTTAATTCTATTCACGATGTATATTCTATGATAGAGACAATAGAGACAATATCAGCAAATATAATTTTCTCTTATATAGCATAAAGACAAATTTACACAATTTTTATAATTGTCGAAAAAAAAACACATAATTGACATCATTCACTCAGTTCAGTTATCAATGTGTGAGACAGACGCCCGTGATTTTATTTGCGCAAATATTTGCAATATTAAGTTGTAAAGTCTCAACATCGACTGCACCGATTGAATTTTAATTGAGATCATTGAATAACAGATAAAGTTTATAAAAATATTTATCAATTTTTTCCATTATCATCTACAAACAAAAATACATATCTAGATATTCAATACATATATAGATATTCAAAATATAATTACTTTAAATTTTAATGCTGATTAGTCATTAATTCCGAATAACAAATTTTTGGATACAAATTTTCATCTTATTTTAATACATGTTAATTAAATTTTTTCTTATTACGAGAAGTAAGACAGTATTTGAGAAAATTATTTTATATAGTAGTAACATTATACGGCACAAAAATAGCAAAGAATACAATAAATTATTATTTACATATAAATTTACATCATGTAACAAAGAAATAAAAATGAAAAATTATTTATTTGACATAAAGAAAAAGAGAGAAAAGGTACAAGACATGAAAATACTTACTTTCTTTTCATATACATATTAATCCCTTTCTGAAAAATTTCATCACCCACTGTATGGTGTAGCATACGCAATATAGAAGGTGCTACAACAGATGAGTGTTATAAGATCAAACATGCAAGAAATTATACGTACAATAAATTTATCGAAATTCTTAGAGACAATTGATAAGACTACAATTAATTAAAAATTTTGATGCTGCTAGAATATATTTGTCTTAAAATATTCATTACTTATTTCAGTCATTACTTATTTCAGTGAATAAAAAAATATGTAAATTAAAATATGTAAAGTAAAAATTTATTTTTGGTATAGTTTTTAAATAATTTTACATGTTTTAATTGTTTCAACTTTATTTATTCAGTACTCTATACCTTTTATGTAGTAGGTGAAAGAGAAGAGAGAATTAATTTCAGAGATACTGTCAACTTCTGAATCAAGAGCATTCATAACTTGTGAATTATCTAGACGAAGAGATTCTTGTTGTGTCTGGACTACGAATAAATCCAACATTCGACTCTCAGGCATAATCTAGACATTACAAGTATAGTCACAAAATAAATAATAATTTAATTATTAATTTATCACCATTAGTCTAATAATCATTAGTCTAATAATCATTAACAATATAATTAAATTAATAAATATTTTTTAAACGATTTCACATGAATGCGACAAAATTCTTTACGTTCAACTTAAATATCATTGAAAATATTGGAAGAATATTCTTTCTCTCCTCGTGCGTTTTCAAATAAAACTTATATTCAGTTTTCTTTGAAAGTATTATCACACACGTGAAAAAATACCTGATTGATTGTATACACGCCGAATAACGTAGCAATACCCTCGTTCAGCCACATGCAAGACCACCATGATGGACTAACCGCGGTACCAAACAATTGACCAACCACTTTACGTCCTATTTTACGTGATGACTCTATTTTGCGTGCAATGGGATCTATTTTTTCATTGTAAATAATATCTTCTTCTCTAAACACAACATACAAATGATTCGTTATATACAAATATTCCATTTACACAATATATGCTATTTTTTAATACTGGTGGCATTACATACTATATAATATTTACTACGTTTCTTTATTCTACATTCTTGTTTTATTATAAAAGTATAAAAATTAATTTTTTTAAAAACATATTCTACCTGTAAAGTACGAACGCCAATTTATCCACGCCATCATCTGTCAAACCTGCGATCGCAAATTGATTTCTTAATAAATCTCCTTCCTGTAGTTGCCATGTATGTTCAACAGTACGTATGACATCTTCAATTAATCTCAAAATTTGATCCCATTGTACTTCCATCAATTCTCTTCTCCATAATTTAAGGTTTTGTATGGGAGAAATATCAGTATAATCATGCTTATCAAATATCACAATTCCTATTCGGTACGTAGGTATTTCAGAAGTTATGATATAGTGTGTCGTCAAAGGCGATTTTGACATAGATGTAAAAGGAACAGAATTTGAATAAACATTGTAAGATTCAGGAACATTTACAACAATGAAAAATTCAGCTTTTAATCCGGGTTCGTCCCAACATGGAAAGAGTCGTCGCATTCCTATCGCTGAGTTATTTGTTACGAACAGCCATCTAACGTATTCAATTAATTTTGTTAATTGTGTAATAAGACAATTTTTTATTTTCAATAACATTTAAATTAATTTATTACAGGAACGGAGCAAAGAGCGAATATATTTTAATAGAAATATTTTTGCAGCTTTTATGTTTTATTAGTGCAAGATCTTCCTCTTTACTACTTTTTTCTAATTCAATATATTCATGTTATTATGCATAGATATATATATATACAGATTATAAATAAATGTTAAAAGATTTGTATTAAAAATTCTATTTTGTATAGGTGGATAATATTTACAAATTTATTATTTAATTAATTTAATAAAACATGTTTATGAAAGGAATAATAACTTTATATTTGTTGTAATTTTCATAACTTTTTGCAGAGTGTTTACTTTAGCTGACTACCTACATTACAACAAAACCGAAGCTTTTTCTAAAACTCTGTAAATATTATAATATTTACAGAGTTATAATATATTATTTTTCATACATTTAACGAACTTTATTAGATCGCCTATACCATTGTGAATCATTAATTTTCACTAGTTCATTCAGAAACACTTTTTAATTTTTATTATATAATAATTATTAGTATTTAATAGATATAAATAGTAGACTCATTTTAGACATTATTATGTAATATTTTTAATGTGACGTGTACGTTTTCTTACTCACTTTTTTTCTCCTATCTTATTTATATATGAGACCTTGACAAAACCTCCATCATTAGCAATAACACCTTTATACGTTATGCTCAAAGTATAATTACCAGGACGTAGAATTTCAGGGAAATCCAAGACGACAATTTGCTGTTCGTGTATATACGAAATATCACGCGCTTTACCCACTATTAAATAACTATCAGTCTTTCCTGTTAATATGACTTCAATTATTTCCAAATTTGCTGAATGCAGGTTTATATTTTGTGTAGCCTTAAGAATCATAATCATAATACGACATTCTCCATAGAAGATATCCAGTCCTGTCTCTAATGTTACTTCAATATCGTATTTTTTTAATTTTATAAAATCAGGCAAACGATGATTGACAAGCCTAACACGTAAGGTTTTAGACGTTTGGTATATGTAAGAGTGTGTAGCGTTGGATGTAATTTCCTTAGTGTTTTTGATTACTTCTGATCTTCTAGTTCTCGTTGTTTTTGGTCCGTTTATTTGCTTGTTATTTATTTTAAATTTGTCAAATACATTTTCTTTGTGTTGGTATAGAGCCATAACGTAATTTAGTAAACTTCCGTATAGTAACAATTTTATTAATTTGGTAATATTCATCTAAACAAATATTCATTTACAAAAATGTATTTTTTATAAGAAACAAAAATATAAAAATAAAACAGTAAAATTATATCGTCGAAATTTGACTTTTGCAAAAACTATGAAACCATAGTTAAACATTTTTTTTATTAATAGATTTATGATCACAACAGAAAAGTACAAAAATAACTAAATAAAATAGCCACAGCTTGTTTTCAAAAGTAGATTCTTAAGTTTTAAATATCATATATCTGTCTATTTAAATCTGTGTATCTAAATTCAAGTAATTAAATTATCAACGTGCCGTTATTTTTAAAACTTGCAACGTATTGATTCTCTTAAATTCTGTATGCAAATTTTTAATATTTCTAAACAGCTTCTTTTATTATCTACTACATCGAGAAAGAAATAGAATTGTTTACTAGTGTTATGAGAACATATTGTTTCATTATACTTTCATTATTATATCAAACATTATACCGATACATGTATAACGAAATGAAGTAGAACTTCTTATCTTATCTTATCTTAAGAAAAACTTTTAGTGTTAATAATAATTTTAAAAAAGAGATTGCATATAAACTGTACTTACGTTTTGAAATGCTTCTATATCTTTATAAAAATAATATTTGTATAACAGAATACATATAAATATTATACTATTGCTTCAATGATTTATGTATTAAAACTGTATAGGCTTAATGATATTTAAAATAATTTATAATAATTTATTGAAGTTACATTTACCGTTATAAGTGATAGAAAATAATATATTCTCTGAATCTCACTGCTTCGACAGTTTGTTACAAAATGACCGTGCCAACAAACATTGGTACTTATAAAGGACATCATAATAAGCAGTGGGAGGTATAATTACAACATGTCATTATTTATAACTAAATTCAGATTACCATTATTTTTTTGTTGTTATGTATTTAAATATATTATTAAAATTGATTTTAATACAAATTAAGCTAACAGAACAAAGTGTTATATATTAAAATATTTCTCTTAAAATTTATTAACATAATTTATTAACAAAAAATAAAGAAAAATGTTATTAAATATGCAAATTTTTAAATGTTTTCTTACATAAGTAATTACATTATTAATTTTTAATGAAGTCGTAATTATTAAGATTTATTGCCAAATCGTTGGATTAAAAATACACATTGAATAAACATTATGTTTATTACATGTATTTTCCTAATAAAAATGTAAAGGACGTCTCGTATGTTTTATATTTAATTGTATATAAATTACATTATTTTTTATTGGTAATAAAATGTTTGTACACCTATGTGTATATATATATATATATATATATATATATATATATATATATACACATAGGTGTACATATATATATATATATATATTACACATAAATTTAACATTAAATATGTAGACAATATCTAGTCCATCCAAGAATTCAAAATCTTTAATAATATTGTTAATAGAAGATTTTATAATTCAGAAATTTATTTATTTATATTTAATTTATATATTAATATAATCTTAAAGTTTTATTCGAAGCAAATAAATGTTGATACATATTTCTGTTTACTTTTGCAGAAATTGAATGAAATATTTTTAACGCTTTTCCAAATAGTTTCTGAAATGTTTCTAAAATTAAAATATATAAAAACGCTGTTGATAAATGTTTATGGTAAATTTATTTACAAATAGAAATTATCTTTATGATTAATAAACAATAAATAATTATTTAAGTTAACATTACATACAAAATTCTCTAAAAATAACTCAGTTATTTAAATTATTTTGTTAACTGTATTCACAGAATTTCAAATATTGAAAATAACAATGCCATTTATAATTTGAAATTTTGAACAATTTATCAATATTCGTGCATTTCCTTGTTAGTTATTTTGTAATCTTTTTCATAAAACGCGATAATCAACTTCGAAAAATAAGACTAAGCAACTAGTTATAGATAAGACTAATGTAAAATCTATAGCTAATGTTATATATACTATTTGACGTCTATTTTACACATATACTTAGAATATACGTACAGAAGTTTTATACGCATCATAGAATATATTTTTAATAATTATTATAAAATTAATTATGAATAAGAATAATTTATAATAATATTAATAATATATTTTAAAGTAATGCTAATATAAATGTCAAAAATTTCTAACGATATCAGTCTGTTTTCTTCTCTGAGATTGATTGTCGAATGATTGATTGATTATCGAATGTTACAAAGCGATATCCACAAAGTGGAAAACAAGAAAGGTGCGAATATATCGATATGTATCTATTTTTACAAAACAAGTCTTAGACAAATCCTAGATTGTATTCCGATTTTCTCTAACAATATTGAGAAACTATGATACCTGACACGAAATATGGATACATTTTTGCACCGGCAGTAATATCGAAATGGTATACAAAGCAGTATAAATTTAATACAATCTTCTCTTATATAATCCTTTAAAGATTAAAACGGGATCATCTTACATTCATCATCTACAATATTTACATAAAGTTTCTTGAGACGCATTTTTATTTTATATTCAGTATTCTGAAGTAATGAATTAGTAAGATTCTTACGTATCCATTTCTGCATCTGCAAAATTAACATAGTTATGTTAAATATGCATACATTCTGCAAAATTATTAATTTTAGAAAGGAAAATTGTAATATGAAACACATGACATTATATAATAATGTTATGATATTACTTGTGTATCTTACTTATGTATTCATTTATGTATTTCTTTATAGGCTATCTAATCATTATTGACAGAGAGCTTATATGCAGGCAAAGCCGATTTTACTGATAATAACAAAAAAAATCCTTAGTCCGCGTCGCGATATTCGCAATTAATAAAAAGTTAATAAAAAGATAATACGCGCATTTACGATTTACGATTGTTGTTAGGTATGCGATGAGATATTTAGGCGTGTTATCTACAAATAATGCACTATTCGCTTATTTGCACGCATCTAAACGTCTCGTTTCTAGCAACAATGAAAGCTATATCCTATAGGCATATGTTTATTCACAAATTTTCATTAAATAATGACTTATTAGTAATTGAGAAATACGAAAAATATAGGATTTTTTATCCTGTTTTAACAATGCAACTCTTATACAAATGTCACGAAGTGAGGATCCTTTACATCACACAGAATCAGAATGTATCAAGTTTTGGAAAATACTGACGTTATTGTTTTTATAATAAAATAATAAATAAAATAATTTTGTAAATTTGTATGTTGTTTGTAATCAGTAACAATACTCATACAGATATTAAAAATTAATAATTTTACCGACTTTTAATGAAATATATAAAATGAAATATATAAAAATAAATTATTAATTTTTTTTATATTACATATATATGTTATTTATATAATTCCTTAGTCAACAACATTAAAGTAAAATTTTTGTAACATTATGACATATAAAATATAATCAAAGTATCGTAATTTAACAAAAATATGTGAAAAAAGTTATTGTGCTTAATAAAACTTACCTCACAGAGTAATTTACCAGAATATGTATAATTTATAATATTAATTATTGCTGCAGTTGTACTAATCTCTCTAGAAAAGAAATTGCATATAATATAGTATAACAAAATAATGTAATAAAGTTCTAATTGTATGCAAATTAAAAATTTGCATTAAACATATAAAATTTGAAAACATTGTTACTTGGGCTTGATTTCTTCCAAATTGTTTAATAAAATGTAATTAATTATATCATCATTTGCATGTCTCTGAATAACGTAATAAGACCAATAAATATAGTTTTTAATAACAGAGATCATCCGTGCATCTTTTGTATAAAAGAGGATGTAATCATTTCTTAATTTCTTTAGCTTATCGAAGAGGGACAGGAGACTGTAAGTATCATTACAGCAAGCTAGAGATTTCATCATTTCTGGATATTTAATTTTCGAAACTTTATCCAAATCTATAAATAGTTGGTCAAGAGAAATGCTAGATACACATAAACCATTACAGAACGTCCATTCCCTCCACCATGGTAACAGTTTATTTTTTCTGAAACATTTTACCATAAAATTATAATTTGTATTTTTATATATTTTTATTTAAAGTATGACGTGTATTTTAAATATTGTAAAAATATTACAATAGAAGAACAAATAATTACATCGGATTTAACAAATGCCATTGCAACTTATATTCAGCATGTTTTTTGCATTCGCTGTCACCGAGAATACAAGCCCATCTTAGAGCTTCTTGTCTCAAACATTTAATAAACATGTCATCATTAGATTCCTCCTCGTATCCAATCTTTTGAAGAAGTGAACCCAGTTGCATTCGTAGTTTCTTCTAAATATTATAAAATAAAATAAAGATAACATTAATTTTACATTAATTCAAAAAATTTTAAACTGAATTTCTTGTAGAAATGTAAAAAATTTTATTTTTCTAAATTAGTTACATCATATTTTTTAGAGGAAGAATTTAGATAAATATTAAAAGTAAATTAATATTTGGAACATAACAACATAAGTTGTCAGAATTTTCTTTACTGAAATCGCTTTTACCTTGAATATTATATTATTGACATTATAAAACGGTAGAATGTGTGACATGTACTCAGCAGCTTTGAACATAGGATACCATGGTATATAGTCCGTTTCCCACTTTAGATAGCTTACGACATCCCAAAATACATAAAAATTTAATTTGCCTGATATGGCTAAATGGAATGTATCATCGATGATTTGAGCACGATTTAAAACATTAATATTTGCATAATTCTTGGAATTAAGATAATTTATAATTCCTAACCAACTTTCCAAATCATAATGTACCCGGTAATATCCTGTCATGCGAAATAAATAATTACGATTTGTCATTAAATTATATTAAATTATAATATAATTGTTATTAATTACAGATTGAATATTATTAAATGTTATTTTTACTTTTAAATATGATCAAAAATACAAATTAAAATATTAATTAATAATTTAGCTCGTATTATAAATAATAAAAAAATTCATATTTACAAACTAATGTAATATTGAATTTTATGTTACTTATGTTATTATGTTTATAGATCATTAAGTTGACCTCTTCTTTACAACAATATATTATGTATATACAATAAATTATATATAATAAACGATATAATAAATATGAAACATTTGCTTATAAATGTTGCATATCAGAAGAGAATAATATCAAAGTATTTCATGAAATATATAAATATGATTATTAAATTAATGTAATTTGTTTAAGAAAAAAATAATTGTAGATGGATTAAAATCACTAAAAGAAGCATAGACAATTCTAAATTATATTAGCTATACAATCTTAAAGTCAAATATATCCTATTTAAGAACTTTGTTACAAAAATAAGTCAATAATATTTTCTTTTTTATAGTTAACAAGTTTTCAGAATAAATAAATTAATGATATTTTACATTTAAATATTTGATCGTCATTTACCTGTTTGTTGTCGATTGATTATTATGAACCGACTGTGTTCAGAATTGTAACACGTTGTAAGAAAGTGCTTTTGTTCCCATAGACAAAATGTGGGTAAAATTCGTTTCAAATTTATGTACACTTGATGTGTTAACGGTACCGTCCAGTTTTCGGAAGCAGTTTGTAGAAAAATTTTCGTCCATTCGGAACCAATGATTTCCGCTACACTAAGAATAGGATATTGCTTTTCTTGTATCCAAGGATTCATCAGATCTTTCACATTGATTTTCTCCAAATCCATAGTTTGTGAATCATACACAGATTGCATTACAGTCCAGAAATCGTCCAGACTTCCCGTCCTTACAAAAATGTATAAAATTTATCTATTCACGATGTATATTCTATGATAGAGACAATATCAGCAAATATAATTTTCTCTTATATAGCATAAAGACAAATTTACACAATTTTTATAATTGTCGAAAAAAAAACACATAATTCACATCATTCACTCAGTTCAGTTATCAATATGTGAAACAGACGCCCGTGATTTTATTTGCGCAAAACTGCAATATTAAGTTGTAAAGTCTCAACATCGACTGCACCGATTGAATTTTAATTGAGATTATTGAATAATAGATAAAGTTTATAAAAATATTTACCAATTTTTTTCCATTATTATCTACAAACGAAAATACATATAAAGATATATTCAAAATATAATTAAATTAAATTTTAATGCTGATTAAGTCATTCATTAAGATATAGCAAATTTTTGGATACAAATCTTTTTTTTATTTTAACACATGTTATTTAAATTTTTTCTTATTTCGAGAAGTAAGACAGTATTTGAGAAAATTATTTTATATGCAATAACATTATACGGCACAAAAATAGCAAAGAATATAGTAAATTATTATTTACATATAAACTTACATGTAACAAAGAAATAAAAATGAAAAATTACTTATTTGTCGTAAAGAAAAAGAGAGAAAAGATACAAGACATGAAAATACTTACTTTCTTTTCATATACATATTAATCCCTTTCTGAAATATTTCATCACCCACTGTATGGTGTAGCATACGCAATATAGAAGGTGCTACAACAGATGAGTATTATAAGATCAAACATGCAAGAAATTATACGTACAATAAATTTATCGAAATTCTTAGAGACATTGATAAGACTACAATTAATTAAAAATTTTGATGCTGCTAGAATATATTTGTCTTAAAATATTCATTACTTATTTCAGTCATTACTTATTTCAGTGAATAAAAAAATATGTAAATTAAAATGTGTAAAGTAAAAATTTATATTTGGTATAGTTTTTAAATAATTTTACATGTTTTAATTGTTTCAACTTTATTTATTCAGTACTCTATACCTTTTATGTAATAGGTGAAAGAGAAGAGAGAATTAATTTCAGAGATACTGTCAACTTCTGAACCAAGAGGATTCATAACTTGTGAATCATCTAGACGGAGAGATTCTTGTTGAGTCTGGACTACGAATAAATCCAACATCCGACTCTCAGGCATAATCTAGACATTACAAGTATAGTCAAATAAATAATAATTTAATTATTAGTTTATTATCATTAGTCTAATAACCCTTAACAATATAATTCTATTAATAAAAATTTTATAAACGATTTCACATGAATGCGACATAATTCTTTTCGTTCAACTTAAATATCATTGAAAATATTGGAAAAATATTCTTTCTCTCCTCGTGTGCTTTCAAATAAAACTTATATTCAGTTTTCTTTGAAAGTATTATCACACACATGAAAAAATACCTGATTTATTGTATACACGCCGTACAACGTAGCAATACCCTCGTTCAACCACATGCAAGACCACCATGATGGACTAACCGCAGTACCAAACAATTGACCAACCACTTTACGTCCTATTTTACGTGATAACTCTATTTTGCGTGCAATGGGATCTATTTTTTCATTGTAAATAATATCTTCTTCTCTAAACATAACAAACAAATGATTCGTTATATACAAATATTCACAATATATGCTATTTTTTAATACTGGTAGCATTACATACTATATAATATTTACTACGTTTCTTTATTCTACAATTTTTATTATACAATGCTTACAATGTTTTATTATAAAAGTATAAAAATTAATTTTATTTTAAACGTATTCTACCTGTAAAGTACGAACGCCAATTTATCCACGCCGTCATCTGTCAAACCTGCGATCGCAAATTGATTTCTTAATAAATTTCCTTCCAGTTGCCATGTATGTTCAACAGTACGTGTGACATCTTCAATTAATCTCAAAATTTGATCCCATTGTACTTTCATCAACTCTCTTCTCCATAATTTGACGTTTTGTATGGGAGAAATATCAGTATAATCATGCTTATCAAATATCACAATTCCTATTCGGTACGTGGATATTTCAGGAATAATTACGATATAGTATGTCGTCAAAGATTTTGACGTAGATGCAAAACGAAAAGAATTTGAAAGAACATTGTAAGATTCAGGAACATTTACAACAATGACAAATTCAGCTTTTAATCCGGGTTCGTCCCAACATGGAAAGAGTCGTCGCATTCCTATCGCTGAGTTATTTGTTACGATCAGCCATCTAACACATTCAATTAATTTTGATAATTGTGTAATAAGACAATTTTTTATTTTCAATAACATTTAAATTAATTTATTATAGGAACGGGGGAAAGAGCGAATATATTTTAATAGAAATATTTTTGCAGCTCTTATGTTTTATTAGTGCAAGACGTGACCTTCTTTTCTACTACTTTTTTCCAATTCAATATATTTATATTATTATGCATACATATATATACAGATTATAAATAAATGTTAAAAGATTCGTATTAAAAATTCTATTTTATTTACGCGCATAATATTTATAAAGAATTTATTTAATAAAACATCTTTAAGGAGAAATAATATCACTTTATACGTTATTATTTTTATAACTTTTTGCAAAGTGTTTACTTTAGCTTACTATATATTTTGCAACAAAACTAAAGCTTTTTTTAAAACTCTATAAATATTATAACATTAACAGAGATATAACATATTATTTTCCATATATTTAAAGAACTTTATTATAGACCGCCTATACCATTGTGAATCATTAATTTTCACTAGTTCAGAGACTCTTTTTAATTTTTATTATATAATATTTATTAGTATTTAATAGATATAAATAGTAGACTCATTTTAGACATTATTACATAATATTTTTAAAGTGATGTGATTTTACGTTTTCATACTCACTTTTTTTCTCTTATCGCATTTATATATGAGACCTTGACAAAACCTCCATCATTAGCAATAACACCTTTATACGTTATGCTCAAAGTATAATTACCAGGACGTAGAACCTCAGAGAAATCCAAGACGACAATTTGCAGTTCGTGTATATACGAAATATCACGTGCTTTATCCACTATTACATATTTACCGTTTTTTCCAGTTAATATGACTTCAGTTATTTCCAAATTTGCTGAATGCAGACTTATATTTTGTGTAGCCTTAAGAATCATAATCATAATACAACATTCTCCATAGAAGATATCCTCTCCTGTCTCTAATGTTAGTTCAATATTGTATTTTTTTGGTTTTATAAAATCAGGCAAACGAGGATTGACAAGCCTATCACGTAAGGTTTTAGACGTTTGGTATATGTAAGAGTGTGTAGCATTGGATGTAATTTCCTTAGTGTTTTTGATTACTTCTGATCTTCTAGTTCTCGTTGTTTTTGGTCCGTTTATTTGCTTGTTATTTATTTTAAATTTGTCAAATACATTTTCTTTGTGTTGGTAAAGAGCCATAACGTAATTTAGTAAACTTCCATATAGTAACAATTTTATTAATTTGGTAATATTCATCTAAACAAATTTTTTATTTACAGAAATGTATTTTTTATTAGAAACAGAAATATGAAGTAAAATTATATCTTCGAAATTTGACTTTTGCAAAAAGTATGAAATCATAGTTAAAGATTTTTTTTATTGATAGGTTTATAATCACAACAGAAAAATATAAAGCTAACTAAAACAGTTACAGCTTGTTCTCGAAAGTTGATTCTTAAGTTCTAAATATCATATATCTGTCTATCTAAATCTGTGTATCTAAATTCAAGTAATTAAATTATCAACGTGCCGTTATTTTTAGGACTTGCAACGTATTGATTCTCTCAAATTCAATACGCAAATTTTTAATATTGATTGAAAGTTTCTTTTAATATCTACTACACCGAGAAGGAAATAGAATTGTTTATTAGTGTTATAAGAACATATCGTTTCATTATTATATGTAATATCATATCGACACATCTACAACAAAGTGAAGTGAAACTTCTTATCTTAAGAAAAACTTTTAATGGTAATAATAATTTTAAAAAAGAGATTGTATGTAAACTATACTTGCGTTCTGAAATGCGTTTAAATCTTTATTAATATTATATTTATATAACAAAATATAGATATTGTACTATTGATTAATTTATTAAAATTAGTGTATTAATGTATTAATGTATTAATCAATTAATGTATTATAACTGTGTAGGCTTAATGATATTTAAAATGATTTGCAATAATTTGTTCAAGTTGTATACCGTTTATAAGTGATAGAAAATAATGTAATTTCTGAATCCCTCTGCTTCGACAGTTTGTAACAAAGTAATGACCGTGCCAACAGACATCGGTACTTATAAAGGACATTATAATAAGCAGTGGGAGGTATAAATATAACATGTCATTATTTATACTAAATTCAGTTTACCATTGTTTTTTTGTTGTTATGTTCTTAAATATGTATTATTAAAATTGATTTTAATACAAATTAAGCTAACAATACAAAGTGTATATTGAAATATTTCTCTTAAAATTTATTAACATAAAAATAAAGAAGACTGCAATTAAATGTAAACATTTTTAAAATGTCTTCTTATATAAGTAATTACATTATTAATGAATTACTCGTAATTATTACGGTTTATTGATAAATAATATATAATTGTTTAAACTAATATTACATATAAAAATTCTCTAAGAATACCTCAGTTATTTAAATTATTTTGTTAATTGTATTCACAGAATTTCAAATATTGAGAATAACAATTATAATTTGAATTTTGACAAATTATCAGTATTCATGCCTTTACTCGTTAATTATTTTGTAGTCTTTTTCATAAAATGCGATAAATCAATTTTGAAAAATAAGACTAGGCAACTAGTCAAAGATAAGATTAATATAAAATCGTTATATATTATTTGACGTTTATTTTACACATACATTTAAAATATACATACAGAAATTCTATACGCATTATAGTATATATTTTTAATAATTATTATAAAATTAATTATGTATAAGAATAATTTATAATAATATTAATAATATATTTTAAAATAAGGCTAACATAAATGTCAGAAGCTTCTAACGATATCAGTCTGTTTTCTTCTCTGAGATTGATTGTCGAATTACAAGGAGATATCTACAAAGAGGAAAACAAGAAAGATGTGAATACCGATATATATCTATTTTAACCACGAAATAACAAATCCTAGATTATATTCCGATTTTTTCTAACAATATTGAAAAACTGTGATATCTGACACGAAATACATTTTTAGCACTGGCAGTAATATCGAAATGGTACACAGAGCAGCATAAATTTAATGCAATCTTCTCTTATATAATCCATTAAAGACTAAAGCAGGATCATCTTACATTCATCATCCACTTACATAGAGAGAGAGAGACGCATTTTTTTATATGTTCGGTATTATGAAGTAATGAATTAGTAAGATTCTTATGTATCCGTTGCTTCATCTGCAAAATTAACATAGTTACGTTAAATATGCTTATATTCTGCAAAATTATTAATTTTAGAAAAGAAAATTGTAATCTGAAACACATGATATTTTATAATAATGTTATGATATTATTTATGTATCTTACATGTATTTGTTTATATATTTTTTTATAAGCTATCTAATCATTATTGACAGAGAGCTTAAATGCAAATCCGATTTTACTGATAATAACTGATAATAACTAAAAAAAATTCTTAACGCGTCGCGACGTTTGCAATTAATAAAAAGTTAATAAAAAATAAGAGCGAATTTGGAGAGGCAGTTCAATATTACGCGCATTTACGATTGTTAGATATGCGATGAGATGTTTGAGAGTATGATCTACAAATAATGCACTATTTGCTTATCTGCACGCATCCAAACGTCTCGTTTCTAGTAATAATGAAAGCTATATTTCGTAGGCATATATTTACTCATTTTAATTTTATTAATTAATGATTTATTAGCAATTGGGAAATACGAAAAATACAGGATTTTTTTATCCTGTTTTGACAACGCTACTTGCACACAAACTTGTGTCAGGAAGTATAGAAAGAATTCTTTATATCGCACATGAAGATATATCAAGTTTTAGAAAATACTGACGTTATTATTTTTTTATATATAATAATTTTGTAAATTTGTATATTGTTTGTAATGAATAACAATATTCATATATATATATATATATATATATATATATATACACACACACACACACACACACATTAAAAATTAATAATTTTACCGATTCTTATGTCGAAATATATAGAAATAAAGTATTAATTTTTTTTATATTACATTTATGTTATTCATCTAATTTCTTACTTAACAACATAGAAGTAGAAAATTTTTGTGACATTATGACATATATATAAAATATAATCAATTTGATTATATATAAAATATAATAAAAGAATTGTAAGTTAACGGTAGAAAATGCATAAAAGGAGAAGAGTAATCGTGTGTAATTAAACTTACTTTACAGAGTAATTTCCTAGAACAAGTATAATTTATAATATTAATTAATGCTGCGGTTGTACTAATCTCTCTAGAAAAGAAATTGCATATAATATAATATAATAAAATAATGTAATAAAATTCTAATTGTATTCAAAATTAAAAATTTACATTAAACATATAAAATTTATGAAAACAAGTTATTACTTGAACTTGATTTCTTCCAAATTGTTTAATAAAATTAATTGAATTATTATTTGCATATCTCTGAATAACATAATAAAAACAAAAAATGTAGTTTTTAATAATCGAGATCATCCGTGCATTATCTTTTGTATAAGAAAAGATGTAATCATTTCTTAACTTCTTTAGCTTCTTTAGCTTATTGAAAAGAAACAGGAGACTATGAGTATCATCACAGCAAGCTAGAGATTTCATCTGGATTCATTTCTGAATATTTAATTTTCGAAACTTCATCCAAATCTTCAAATAATTTGTCAAGAGAAATGCTAGATACACATAAACCATTATAAAACGTCCATTCCTTCCACCATGGTAACAGTTTATTTTTTCTGAAACATTTTATCATAAAATTATAATTTGTATTTTTGCATATTTTTATTTAAAGTATGACGTATATTGCAAATATAGTAAAAATATTACAATAGAAGAATTAATAATTACGTCGTACTTAACAAATGCCATTGCAATTGAAATTCAGCATGTTTTTTGCATTCGCTATCACCGAGAACACATGCCCATCTTAAAGCTTCTTGTCTTAAACATTTAATAAGACTGTTGTCGTTAGGTTTTTCTTCATATCTAATCTTTTGAAGAAGCGGACCCAATTGCATTAGTAATTTCCTCTGAGTATTGTAAAGTAACATAAAAATAACATTAATTATTTAAAAAATTTTAAGCAAAATCTTCTAGACCCTACTTGTAAAATTTTGTTTCTCTAAATTAGTTACATCTTTAGTTACATATTAGTTATATATCTTTTAGAGAAAGATTTAGAAAATTATTAAAAGTAAAATATTAATATTTTGAACATAATAACATAAGTTGTTAAAATTTTTTTTGTGAAATCGCTTTTATCTTGAATATTGCACTATCGGTACTATGAAACGATAAAATGTATGACATGTGTTCAGCAGCTTTGAACATAGAATACCATGGTATATAGTCCGTTTCCCATTTTAGATAGCTTACGACTTCCCAAAATACAGAAGAATCTAATTCGCCTGATATTGTTAAATGGAACGTATCATCGATGATTTCAGCACGATTTACGACATTAATATTTGTACAATTCTCAGAATTTAGATAACGTACGATTTTTAACCAACTTTTCAAATTATAAAATATACGGTAGTATCCTGTCATGTGATAAATAAATATTATTTGCCATTAAAGTGTATTAAATTGTAATGTAATTGATATTAATTAGAGATAGAATTGCTTGTATTATAAATAATAAAAAATTGGTATTTACTAACTAATATAATTTTGAATTTTACGTCGAAAATGTTGCGGATCATTCGGTTGACAACTTTTTCACAGCGATATAATAAATTTTTATGAAACTTAACCTTTGTTTATAAATATTGCATATCAGAAAGGAATAATATCAAAGAATTTCATACATATAAATATAATTATTAAACTAAATGCGTTAATCGTTATTCGTTTAAGAAAAGAATAATTATAGATGGATTAAAATCACTAAAAGGAGCATATAGGCAATTCTAACTTATATATAATATTAACTTGATATACAATTTTAAAGTCATATATATCCTATCTAAGAACTCTGTTACAAAAATAGGTCAAGAACTTCTTTTTTTCCATAATTAACAAGTCTTCATAGTGTAAGATGAATGAATTAATGATATTCCACATTTAAATATTTGATCGTCATTTACCTGTTTGTTGCCGATTGATTATTATGAACTGACTGTGTTCAGAGTTGTAACATTTTGCAAGAAACTGCTTTTGTGCACGGACTAAACAAAATTTGGGTAAAATTCGTTTTAAATTTATATACACTTGATTTGTTAATGGCACCGTCCAGTTTTTGGAGGCAGTTTCTAGAACAATTTTTGTCCATTCGGTACCATAGGTTTGCGTTAAGAATGGGATATTGCTTTTCTTGTATCCAAAGATTCATCAGGTCTTTCACGTTAATTTTCTCCAAATCCATGAGTTGTGAATCATAGATAGATTACATTATAGTCCAAAAATCGTCCAGACATTCCGTTCTTTTTACAAAAATGTAGAAAAATTAATTCTATTAACGATGTATATGATAAAGACAATATCAGCAAACAAACATGATTTTCTCGATATGTAGCATAAACACAAATTTACAGCAATTTTATAATTGTCGAAAAACACGCATAATTTGCATCGTTCGCTCAATTTAGTTCTTGCGGGACAGATGCCCGTGATTTTATTTGCGCAAAATTGCAATATAAGTTGTAAAGTTTCAACATCGAATTGCACGGATTGAATTTTAATTAAGATAATAGATAATAAATAGATAAATTTTGTAATAAAAATGTTTTCAATTTTTATCACTATTATCTACAAACAAAAATAATATGTAATTATATAATCGAAAAATAATTACATTAAATTTTATTGATGATTAATCATTTAGTTTAAATATCAAATTTTTGGATAAAAAATTTTCTTCTTATTTTAAAACATTTAAATTTTTTCTTATTTCGAGAAATAAAAAAGTATTTGACAAAAAAAATGTTACAAAAAATAACATAGTTGTTGTATATTGCGAAATAGCAAAGAATATAGTAAATTATTATTTACATATAACCTTACATCATGTAACGAAGAAATTAAAATAAAAAATTATTCATTTGACAAAAAAGGAAAGAGAGGAAAAAGACATGAAAATACTTACTCTCTTTTCATATACACATTAATCCCTTTTTGAAAAATTTCATCACCCACTGTATGATGTAACATACGCAATATAGAAGGTGCTACAACAAATAAGCGTTATAAGATCAAACAAAAGTTATACTCTAAACTTATGAAAGTTCTCAGAAATATTGAGACTACAATTAATTAAAAATTTCGATGTTTTTAGAATATATTTGTTTTAGAATATATCTTTACTTATTTTAATAAATAAAAAAATATGTAAATTGAAGTAACTTTATTATTTTTAGTATACTACTTAAATATTTTACATGCTTTAATTGTTTTAACTTTTTTTATTCAGTACTGCATATCTTTTATGTAATAAGTGAAAGAGAAGAGAGAATTAATTTCAGAGATACTGTTAACTTCTGAACCAAGAGAATTTCATAACTTGTGAATCATCTAGATGGAGAGATTCTTGTTGAGTCTGGACTACGAACAAATCCAACATCCGAGTTTCTGTATAGTCTAAATATTACAAATATAAGTCACGAAATAAATAATAATTTAATTATCAGTTTATTATCATTAGACTAATAACCATTAACAATATAATTAAATTATTAAAAATTTTATAAGCGATTTCACAAAAATGCAACAAAATTCTTTATGTTTAACATAAATATTATTGAAAATATTGGATGAATATTCTTTCTCTTCGTATATGCCTTCAAATAGAACTTATATTTAGTTTTCTTAAAAAGTATCACAAACATGACAAAATATCTGATTGATTGTGTACACGCCGAACAACGTAGCAATACCCTCGTTCAGCCACATGTAAGACCACCATGATGGACTAACTGCAGTACCAAACAATTGATCTACAACTTTACATCCTATTATACGTGATAACTCGATTTTGCGTGCGATGGGATTTCTTCATTGTAAATAATATCTTCTTCTCTGCAAACAACATATAAACAATATTGTTATATGTCACAAATATTCACCGTGTAATATTTTTGTTACTAATAACATTCTACTCTACATAATATTTACAACATTTTTTCCATTTCTGTAACTGTCTTACTATAGAAATATAGAAATATAGAAATTAATTTTTTTAAATGCACATACTACCTATAAAGTACGAACTGCAATTTATCCACGCTATCATTTGTCAAATCTGCGATCGCATATTTATTTCTCATTAAAGATTCTTCTGGTTGTTGCTACATAAATTCAACTACGATTGTGACATCTTTAATTAATTTTAAAATTTGATTCCATTGCACTTCGATCGACTTTCTTCTCCATAATTCGAGGTTTTATACGGGAGAAGTATAAATATAATCATTTTTATCGTATAACAAAATTGCTATACGATACGTAGGTATTTCAGGAGTTATAGCAAAACGTGTCATCGTCAACGTTGAGAGAAGAGAAGGTGTATTTGAAAAAACATTGTAATGTTCAGGATGTTTTATATAGTAATGGAAAAATTAGCTTTTAGTCCTGGTTCGTCCCATGGAAAGAGACGTCGCATTCCAGTTATTGAGTTACTTGTTGCGATGATCTAACATATTTAGTTAATTTTATTAATTATGTAGTAAGATATTTTTTTTATTCTTTAATAGCATATCGGGCATTATTATAGAAACTTAATAGAGAGCGAATAAATTTTAATAGAAACATTTTTTCGACTTCTATATTTATTAGTACATTTATTAGTACAAGACATGTTTTTTCTTTCTACTACTTTTTACAGTTTTATACACTAATTTATTATGCATATATTTATAGAAACACATATATTTATAGAATAAATGTTGAAAGATTCGAATTAAACATTCTATTTTATATACGCGGGCAATACTTGTAAAGAATTTATTTAGTAAAAATCTTTAAGGAAGGAATAATATCATTTTATACATTGTTATACGTTTTATACGTTGTTATAACTTTTTGCAGAATATTCACATTTTTTAAATATATATTTTGTAACAAAACCAAAGTCTCTTTCCAAACCAAACCAAAAACTCTATAAATATTATAACGTTACTTTTATACATGTTTAACGAACTTTCATTATCATGCAATGTAAGTCATTGTGAATCATTAACTTCCAATAATTAATAGACTTGTTGTTATATAACAATTATAACATTATAAGTATGTTTGCACAAATTTGCTTTAGATATTATGCGTGAGTATTAATTTTGATTAATTAAGGGACATAAATAATAAAATCGTTTTCTTTATTATTACAGTATTTTTAATATCATATATATGTTTTCTTACTCACTTTTTATCTCCTGTCGCATTTCTATATGATATTTTGATAAATCCTCCGACATCATTGGCAATGACACCTTTATACCATATAGTCAAATTATATTTATCAGGAGATAGGGTATCAACGAAATCCAAGACGACAATTTGCAGTTCGTGTATATAGATAATATTACGTGTTACATACACTATTTTTTGTTCACCAATAATTTTAGTTAGTTAGAAATGAGATAAATCTATTTATTTCTAAATTTGCTGAATGCAGGCTTATATTTTGTGTAATTTTAAGAATTTCTATGCTAATATCACTTATTCCATAGAAGATATCCTCTTCTGTATTTAATCTTAAATCAATTTTGTATTTTTTTGGTATTATAAAATCAGGCAAACGAAAATTAACTTCAGGTCTGACATGCATCGTATGTAGCATTGGATGTGATTTTATTATTGATTTCTGTTATTTCCGATCTTCTGGTTCTGGTTGTTTGTGGTCTGTTTATTTGCTCGTTATTCATTTTGGGTTTGTCGAACACATTTTCTTTATGTTGATAAAGAGCCGTAACGTAATTTAGTAAACTTCCATATAATAACTTTATTATAATTCCTTATAATAACTTTCCATATAATAATTTTATTAATTCGATAATATTCATCTAAATAAATTTTTCATTTACAGAAATTCGTATTTTTTATAAAAAACAGAAACATGAAGTAAAATTATATCGTCAAAATTTGACTTTTACCAAAACTATATAGCCATAATTATAGATTCTTTTATTGATAGATTATTTTATTGATAAATTTATGATCACAACAAGAAAGTACAAAATAACTGAAAGAGTCACAGCCTGTCTTTGAAAGCAGAATCTTAAGTTCTAAATATCATATATGTATATGAATATATGAATTAAATTCAAGTAATTATATTATCAATCACATGCCGTTATTTTTAGCGGACTTGAAACGTATTGATTATCAAATTCAGTACGCAAATTTTTGATACCGATTAAAAGTTCCTTTCATTATCTACTACATCGAGAAAGAAATAAAATCTTTACTGGTGTACTAGTGTTATGAGAACATATCATTTTGTTATATTGTTATATTATTATATTATTATATTATTTTAATGTATTAAAAATTTCATTATTACATTAAACATTATATCAATACATCTATAAAAAAGTGATATAAAACTTTTTATCTTAAAATAGACTTTTAACGTTAATAATAATTTTAAAAGAGGAATTATATGTAAACTGTACTTGCGTTTTAGAATACTTCTACATCTTTGACAATTATATTTAGATAACAAAATATTCATAAATATTTTTCTATTGATTTATTATATGTATTTATTTATTATATCTAAAACTGTGTAAATATATTTACACTGTGTAATAGATATATAATTAAAATGGTTTATAATAATTTGTTCAGTATTATATTTGTATTTACCGTTATAAGTGATAAAAAATAGTCTATTCTCTGAATCACGATCTCTCTGCTTCGACAGCTCGTTACGAAGTAATGCCAACCGACCGATGACCGTGCCAACAAATATCGATGCGTATAAAGGACATCATAATAAGTAGAGGGAGGTATCATTATTTATAACTCAATACAGATTACAATTATCTTTTTGCTCTTATGTATTTAAATATATATATTGTTAAAATTGATGTTAATACAAATTAACAATGGAAAATGTGTATTAAAATATTTCTCTTAAAATTTATTGACATAAAAATAAAGATAAATGTAATTAAATGTGAAAGTTTTTAAAATGTCTTCTTATACGGGTAAATATATTATTAATAAATTAAACGTAATTATTAATATTTATTATGAGTCGTAGGATTAAAAATACGCATTATATAAACATTATGTTGATTAGATGTATTTGGCTAATAAAAATATAAGGGATGCCTCATATGTTTTACATTTAAATGCATATGAATTATGATATTGTATATTGGTAATAAAATTTTCTATATGATGTGTACACACACACACACACACACACACACACGCGCGCGCGCGCGCGCGCGCACACACACACACACACACACATAGATGTAAATCAGATGTAAATTTAAAATTGTAGACAATGTCTAAATGTTCTTCAATTCAAAATTTTTAATAACATTGTTTAGAAGATTCTATATTTCTATATTAGAAATTTTTATAGTATATAATCTTACAATTTTACGTTATTCAAAGCAAATAAATGTACATATTTCTGTTTATTTTTGCAGAAGTTTAATGAAATATTTTTTACGGTTGTTCGAATGGTTCCTGAATTGCATTTAAAATTTTAATTTTAAAATTAAAACATATAATGACGCTACTGATTCCTGTGTTAAATTTATTTAAAAATACAATTTATCTTTACGATAGATAAACAATAAATAATTATTTAAATTAATACTTTAAAATTCTCTCAGGACAGCCCAAGTATTTAAATCATTTTGTCAATTGTATTCATAAAATTTCAAATATTGGGGATTGCAGTGCTAATTATAATTTGAAATTTTGAACTAATTATCAATATTTATGCCATTCTTCGTTAACTATCTTGTAATTCTTTTCGTAAAGCGCAATATTCAATTTCGAAATAAGATTAGCGGACTAGTCAGAGATAAGACTAATGTAAAATCGTTAGTATTATTTGACGTTTATTATATGCATTTACATACAGAAGTCGTTTACGCTTCTTAGTATATCATAGTATTATTAATGATTATTATAAAATTAACTATGTACAAAAATAATTTATAATAATATTAATAATATTTTTTAAAGTAATCTAGTCTAACATAAATGCAAGAAAGATGCGATATGTATCTATTCTAACAACCAATTACAACTCACAAAATGATAAATCCTAAATTGTATTCCGATTTTCTCTAACAATATTGAAAATCTATAATATTTGACACGAATTACGAATACATTTTTAGTACTGGTAATAATATCAAGATGATTCATAAAGCAGAATAAATTTAATGCAACCTTCTCTTATATAATCCATTATATCTTATATAATCCATCTAGCTAAAGTGAATCATCATACATGCTTCATATATAGTACCAACATATCGTTTCCTGAGACGCATGTATATTTTGTATTTGAAATTGAACTGAAGTAATGAATTAGTAAGATTCTTATGAATCCATTCCCATATCTGCAAAATTAGCATGGTCATGTTAAATATGCACATATTTTGCAAAATTAATAATTTTATTTAAAAAATTGTAATATGAAACATGATATTATGTAATAATGTTACTTAGTAATGTAATATGTGTATTATACATGTATTCGTTTATGTATTTTTTTACAGGCTATCTAATTTATTGACAGAGAGCTTATGTGCAGATAAAAACGATTTTACTAATAATAAATAAAAAAATCCGTACCGCGTCGCGAGTTTTGCAATTAATAAAAAGTTATTGATTGATAAAAAGGTAGGAGTGAATTTGGAGAGGCAGTTCAATATTATGCGTATTTATTGCAATTGTTAGGTATGCAATGAGATGTTTTGAAGTATGATCTACAAATAATGCACTATTCGCTTATTTGCACGCATTCAAACATCTCGCAGCGTTTCTAGTAATAATGAAGGGCTATCTTTTATAAGCATGTTTCACGAATTTTTATTAATTAAATTAATGATTTACTAGCAGTAGGAAAATACAAAAAATACAGGACTTTTTATCCTATTTTGACAATGCTATTTGCATACAAACTTGTGTCAGAAAGTATAAAAGATCCTTTATATCACACATGAGAGTATATCAAGTATTAGAAAATACAGACGTTATTGTTTTTGTGTAAATAACATAATATTTTAAATTTTTATGTTGTTTGAAAGAAAATAAAAACATTAAAACATTTTTATGTTGTTTGAAAGGAAATAAATACATTAAAAATTATTCATTTTTATGAAATAAATAGGAATAGAGTATTATTTTCTTTATGTTACATTTATAAGTTATTTATCTGATTTCCTAAACAACAATTTCTCAACAACATTAAAATAAAATTTTTGTAACATTATGACATATAAAATAAAACTAAAAAAATCGTAATTTAAAGAAAAGAACAAGAGTTATTATGCTTAATAAAACTTACCTTACAGAGTAATTTACCAGAATAGATATAATTTATAATATTAATTAATGCTGCGGTTGTACTAATCTCTCTAGAAAAGAAATTGCATATAATGTAATATAATAAACTAATGTAATAAAGTTTTGATTGTATGCAAATTAAAAATTTGCATTTAAAATTTAAAATTTGTGAAAACGTTGATGATTATTACTTAGGCTTGATTTCTTCCAAATTCTTTAATAAAATGTGATTAAATGAAACTTCATTTGCATGTCTCTGAATAACATAATGAAAAAGATTAATATAGTGTTTGGTAATAACAGTGATTGTCCTTGCATTATCTTCTGTATAAGCAGACACGTAATTATTTTTGGATGTTTTTAGCTTATAGAGAAGAGACACGAGACTAGAAATATTATTATAGCAAGTTACAACTTTAAACACATTTAGATTTTTAATTTTCAACATTTCATCCCAATCTTTAAATAGTTTGTCAAGAGAAATAGATCTAGATACAGATAACCCATTACAGAACGTCCATTCCCTCCACCATGGTAATAGTTTATTTTCTCTGAAACATTTTATCATAAAATTAATATAATTTATAATTTTACATATTTTTATTTAAAGTATGACGTGTATTGCAATTATTATAAAAATATTATAATAGAAGAATTAATAATTACCTTGTATTTGACAAATGCCATTGCAATTTAAATTCAGCATGTTTTTTGCATTCGCTATCACCGAGAACACATGCCCATCTTAGAGCTTCTTGTCTTAAACATTTAATAAGGCTGTCGTCGTTAGGTTCTTCCTCGTACCCAATCTTTTGAAGAAGCGGAACCAGTTGCATTAGTACTTTCATCTATAAGTATTGTGAAGTAACATAAAGATAACATTAATTATTCAAAAAATTTTAAGCTGAATCTTGTAGACATGTAACAAATTTTATTTTTCTCAATTAGTTACATTATATCTTTTAGAGAAAGATTTAGATTATTATAAATGAAATATTAATATTTTGAACATAACAACATAAATTGTCAAAATTTTCCTTGCTGAAATCGCTTTTACCTTAAAGTTTTTACTTTCGGTGTCATAATAAGGTAGAATGTATGACATGTGCTCAACAACTTTAAACATAGGATACCATGCTACATAGTCCGTTTCCGACTTTAGGTAGCTTGTGGCTTCCCAAAATACATAAAAATTTAATTTGCCTGATATCGCTAAATGGAATGTATCATCGATGATTTGAGCACGATTTAAAACATTAATATTTGTATAATTCTCTGAATTAAGATAATTTATAATTTTTAACCAACTTTCCAAATTATAAAATACACGGTAATATCCTATCATATAATAAATAAATATTATTTATCATTAAATTGTATTAAATTAATGTAATTGGTATTAAGTAGAGATGGTAGAAATATCATTAAATGTTATTTTTATTTTTAAATGCGACTAAAAATGCTTTCATTAGGTAATAATTAAACTTGTGTTATAAATAATAAGAAATTGATATTTACAAACTGATTACAAACTGATATATTATTGAACTTTACGTTGAATTATGCAGATCATTTAGTTGACAATTTGTTTACAGAAATAAATTAAAGTTTTAGGAAAGTTAATCTTTGTTCATAAATATTTCATATCAGAAAGTTAATTAGAGAATTCCAAGAATTTCATCAAACATGTGAATACGGTTATTAAACAAAATGCGTTAAATGTAATTCATTTAAAAAAAATAATTGTAGTCAGATTAAGATCTCTAATAGGCTGTTCTAATTTACTTTAAATGTATAATTTTAAAGTCAATTTTAAAATATGTTTTATTTAAGAACTCTATTATAGAAATAAGTCAAAAATTTTTCCTTTTCCATAGTTAACAAGTGTACATAATACAAAATAAATGAATTAATGATATTCCACATTAAAGTATTTGATCCTTATTTACCTGTTTGTTGCTGATTAATTATTATAAATTGACTATCAGGACAGACAGGGTAATATTTTGCAAAAAAGTGCTTTTGTTCCCGGGTTAAACAAATTTTGGGTAAAATTCGTTTTAAATTTATATACACTTGATTTGTTAATGGTACCGTCCAGTACCAGGGTATGGAAGCGGTTTCTATAACAATTTGCGTCCATTCAAAGGTTTCCGTTACATTAAGAATAGGATGTTGCTTTTCTTGTATCCAAGGATTCATCAAGTCTTTTACATTAATTTTTTCCAAATCCATAGTTTGTGAATCATAGACAGATTGCATTACAATCCAAAAATCGTCCAAACTACCCGTCCTTATAAAAATGTATAAAAATTAATTTTATTCACAATGTATATTGTGTAATCGAGACATTATCAGAGGAAAAACATGGTTCTCTCTATATATAACATAAATACAAATTTATACAATTGTTATAACTATCAAAAGACACGGATAGTTCGCATCATTCGCTCAGTTTAGTTCTTGTGGTACAGATGCCCGTGATTTTATTTGCGGAAAACTCCGGTGTAAGTTATATCTCAAAGTCTGAATAGCGATTAGACCGATTAAATTTTAGTTCATCATCAGGCATCATTGAATAACAGATAGATAAATTTTATAATAAAAATTTAATAATAAAAATTTATATAAAAGTTATTATATAAAATTATAAAATTTATATAAAAATTTTATAATAAAAATGTTTTTAATTTTTATCAATATAATTTACAAACAAAAATATATGTGACGATATATTTGAAAAATAATTACAATATAAATTTTACTGCTGATTAGTCATTTATTCCGAATAGCAAATTTTGGATAGAAAATTTTCTACTTATTTTAACACATTTAATTTTTTTTTATTTCGAGGAGTAAGAAAGTATTTGAGAATATAATTTTATATGTAGTAATATAGTTGTTATACTTCGTAAAAATAGTGAAGAATATAGGCAAAGAATATGCCAAATCATTATTTACATTATATAACCTTACATTATGTGAAAAATGAAAAAATGAAAAATTGTTCATTTGACAGAAAAGAAAAGAAAGGAAAGATACAAAACATGAAAATACTTACTCTCTTTTCATATACGCTTTAATTCCTTTTTGAAAAATATCATCACCCACTGTATGATGCAGCATACGCAATATAGAAGGTGCTACGACAAATAAGCATCATAAGATCAAACATGAAAGAAATTATACCAACACTAAATTTATGAAAGTTCTCAGAAATATTGATAAGCCTACAATTAATTAAAAACTTCTATGTTTTTGGAATATATTTGTTTTAGAATATGTCTTTATTTATTTTAATGAATAAAAAAAATACGTAAATTGAAGTAAAACTTATTTTTGGTATCTTAAATAATTTTACATGTTCTAATTGTTTTAATTTTATTTATTCAGTACTGTATACCTTTCATGTAATAAGTGAAAGAGAAGAGAGAATTAATTTCAGAAATACTGTTAACTTCTGAATCCAGAGGATTCATAACTTGTGAATCGTCTAGACGGAGAGATTCTTGTTGAGTCTGGACTACGAACAAATCCAACATCCGAGTATCTGGTATAGTCTAGATATTACAAGTATAGTCACGGAATAATTAATTATTAATTATCAATTTATTATCATTATAATAATAACCATTAACAATATAATTAAATTATTTTAAATAAATTTTATAAAAGATGTCACTTGAATGCGGCAAAATTCTTTACATTCAACTTAAATATCATTGAAAATATTGGAAGAATATTCTTTCTCTCCTCGTGTGTTTTAAAACTTATATTCAGTTTTCTTTGAAAGTATTATCACACGTGAAAAAATACCTGATTGATTGTATACACGCCGAACAACGTAGCAATACCCTCGTTCAGCCACATGCAAGACCACCATGATGGACTAACCGCGGTACCAAACAATTGACCAACCACTTTACGTCCTATTTTACGTGATAACTCTATTTTGCGTGCAATGGGATCTATTTTTTCATTGTAAATAATATCTTCTTCTCTAAACACAACATACAAATGATTCGTTATATACAAACATTCACAATATATGCTATTTTTTAATATTGGTAGCATTACATACTGTATAATATTTACTACGTTTCTTTATTCTACAATTGTTTTATTATAAAAATATAAAAATTAATTTTTTTAAAAACATATTCTACCTGTAAAGTATGAACTGCAATTTATCCACGCCATCATCTGTCAAACCTGCGATCGCAAATTGATTTTTTAAGAAATATCCTTCCTGTAATTGCCATGTTCAACAGTACGTGTGACATCTTCAATTAATCTCAAAATTTGATCCCATTGTACTTCCATCAACTCTCTTCTCCATAATTTGAGGTTTTGTAAGGGAGAAATATTAGTATAATCATGCTTATCAAATATCACAATTCCTATTCGATACGTGGGTATTTCAGGAGTTACGATATAGTATATCATCAAAGGCGGTTTTGACATAGATGCAAAAAGAAAAGGATTTGAAAAAACATTGTAATATTCAGGAACCTTTACAACAATGACAAATTCAGCTTTTAATCCGGGTACATCCCAACATGGAAAGAGTCGTCGCATTCCTATCGCTGAGTTATTTGTTACGATCAGCCATCTAACATATTCAATTAATTTTGATAATTGTGTAATAAGACAATTTTTTATTTTCAATATCATTTAAATTAATTTATTACAGGAACGGGGCAAAGAGCGAATATATTTTAATAGAAATATTTTTACAGCTTTTATGTTTTATTAGTGCAAGACCTTCCTCTTTACTACTTTTTTCCAATTCAATATATTTATGTTATTATGCATAGATATATATACAGATTATAAATAAATGTTAAAAGATTCGTATTAAAAATTCTATTTTATAGGTTGATAATATTTACAAATTTATTTAATAAAACACGTTTATGAAAGGAATAATAACTTTATATTTGTTGTTATTTTCATAACTTTTTGCAGAGTGTTTACTTTAGCTGACTACCTACTTTGCAACAAAACCGAAGCTTTTTCTAAAACTCTGTAAATATTATAATATTTACAGAGTTATAATATATTATTTTTCATACATTTAACGAACTTTATTAGATCGCCTATACCATTGTGAATCATTAATTTTCACTAGTTCATTCAGAAACTCTTTTTAATTTTTATTATATAATATTTATTAGTATTTAATAGATATAAATAGTAGACTCATTTTAGACATTATTATGTAATATTTTTAATGTGACGTGTACGTTTTCTTACTCACTTTTTTTCTCCTATCGCATTTATATATGAGACCTTGACAAAACCTCCATCATTAGCAATAACACCTTTATACGTTATGCTCAAAGTATAATTACCAGGATATATAACATCAAGGAAATCCAAGACGACAATTTGCTGTTCGTGTATATACGAAATATTATGTGCATTATCCACTATTAAATAACTATCAATCTTTCCTGTTAATATGACTTCAGCTATTTCCAAATTTGCTGAATGCAGGCTTATATTTTGTGTAGCCTTAAGAATGATAATCATAATACGACATTCTCCATAGAAGATATCCTCTCCTGTCTCTAATGTTACTTCAATATTGTATTTTTTTAATTTTTTAAAATCAGGCAAACAATGATTTACAAGCCTAACACGTACGATTTGAGACATTTGATATATGAAAGAGTGTGTAGCGTTGGATGTAATTTCCTTAGTGTTTTTGATTACTTCTGATCTTCTAGTTCTCGTTGTTTTTGGTCCGTTTATTTGCTTGTTATTTATTTTAAATTTGTCAAATACATTTTCTTTGTGTTGGTATAGAGCCATAACGTAATTTAGTAAACTTCCATATAATAACAATTTTATTAAATTGGTAATATTCATCTAAACAAATTTTTCATTTACAGAAATGTATTTTTTATGAGGAACAGAAAAATAAAAATAAAAAAGTAAAATTATATCGTCGAAATTTGACTTTTGCAAAAACTATGATGAAACCATAGTTAAAGATTTTTTTTATTAATAGATTATGATCACAACAGAAGAGTACAAAAATAAATAAAATAGCCACAGCTTGTTTTCGAAAGTAGATTCTTAAGTTCTAAATACCATATATTTGTCTATCTAAATCTGTGTATCCAATTTCAAGTAATTAAATTAAATCAACGTGCCGTTATTTTTAGAACTTGCAACGTATTGGTTCTCTCAAATTCAGTACGCAAATTTTTAATATTGATTAACAGCTTCTTTTATTATCTACTACATCGAGAAAGAAATAGAATTGTTTACTAGTGTTATGAGAACATATTGTTTCATTATACTTTCATTATTATATCAAACATTATACCGAAACATGCATAACGAAATGAAGTAAAACTTCTTATCTTATCTTATCTTAAGAAAAACTTTTAGTGTTAATAATAATTTTAAAAAAGAGATTGAATATAAACTATACTTACGTTTTGAAATGCTTCTAAATCTTTATAAAAATTATATTTGTATAACAAAATATATATAAATATTATACTATTGCTTCAATGATTTATGTATTAAAACTGTATAGGCTTAATGATATTTAAAATAATTTATAATAATTTATTGAAGTTACATTTACCGTTATAAGTGATAGAAAATAGTATATTCTCTGAATCTCACTGCTTCGACAGTTTGTTACAAAGTGACCGTGCCAACAAACATTGGTACTTATAAAGGACATCATAATAAGCAGTGGGAGGTATAATTATAACATGTCATTATTTATAACTAAATTCAGATTACCATTATTTTTTTGTTGTTATGTATTTAAATATATTATTAAAATTGATTTTAATACAAATTAAGCTAACAGAACAAAGTGTTATATATTAAAATATTTCTCTTAAAATTTATTAACATAAAAATAAAGAAGAATGTAATTAAATATGCAAATTTTTAAATGTTTTATTACATAAGTAATTACATTATTAATTTTTAATGAAGTCGTAATTATTAAGATTTATTGTCAAATCGTTGGATTAAAAATACACATTGAATAAACATTATGTTTATTAGATGTATTTTCCTAATAAAAATGTAAAGGACGTCTCGTATGTTTTATATTTAGTTGTATATAAATTACATTATTTTTTATTAATAATAAAATAATATGTAATAAAATGTTTCTACACCAATGTATATATATATATATATATATATATATATATATATATATATTAGACGTAAATTTATCATTAAATATGTAGACAATATCTAGTCCATCCAAGAATTCAAAATCTTTAATAATATTGTTAATAGAAGATTTTATAATTCAGAAATTTATTTATTTATATTTAATTTATATATTAATATAATCTTAAAATTTTATTCGAAGCAAATAAATGTTGATACATATTTCTATTTACTTTTGCAGAAATTTAATGAAATATTTTTAACGCTTTTCCAAATGGTTTCTGAAATGTTTCTAAAATTAAAATATATAATCAAACGCTGTTGATAAATTTTTATGTCAAATTTATTTACAAATAGAAATTATCTTTATGATTGATAAACAATAAATAATTATTTAAGTTAACATTACATACAAAATTCTCTAAAAATAACTCAGTTATTTAAATTATTTTGTTAATTGTATCACAGAATTTCAAATATTAAAAATAACAATGCCATTTATAATTTGAAATTTTGAACAAATTATCAATATTCATGCCTTTCCTTGTTAGTTATTTTGTAATCTTTTTCATAAAACGCGATAATCAATTTCGAAAAATAAGACTAGGCAACTAGTTATAGATAAGACTAATGTAAAATCGTTATATATTATTTGACGTCTATTTTACACATATACTTAGAATATACGTACAAAAGTTTTATACGCATCATAGAATATATTTTTAATAATTATTATAAAATTAATTATGTATAAGAATAGTTTATAATAATATTAATAATATATTTTAAAGTAATGCTTATATAAATGTCAATAATTTCTAACGATATCAGTCTGTTTTCTTCTCTGAGATTGATTGTCGAATGATTGATTGATTGTCGAATGTTACAAAGCGATATCCACAAAGTGGAAAACAAGAAAGGTGTGAATATATCGATATGTATCTATTTTTACCTACAAACCAAGTCTTAGACAAATCCTACATTGTATTCCGATTTTCTCTAACAATATTGAAAAACTATGATACCTGACACGAAATACGGATACATTTTTGCACTGGCAGTAATATCGAAATGGTACACAAAGCAGCATAAATTTAATGCAATCTTCTCTTATATAATCCATTAAAGACTAAAGCAGGATCATCTTACATTCATCATCTACAATACTTACTATAAAGTTTCTTGAGACGCATTTTTATTTTATATTCAGTATTCTGAAGTAATGAATTAGTAAGATTCTTACGTATCCATTTCTGCATCTGAAAAATTAACATAGTTATGTTAAATATGCATACATTCTGCAAAATTAATAATTTTAAAAAGGAAAATTGTAATATGAAACACATGACACTATATAATAATGTTATAATATTACTTGTATCTTATGTATTCATTTATGTATTTCTTTATAGGCTATCTAATCATTATTGACAGAGCGCTTATATGCAGGCAAAGCCGATTTTACTGATAATAACTAAAAAAATCCTTAGTCCGCATCGCAATATTCGCAATTAATAAAAAGTTAATAAAAAGATAATACACACATTTACGATTGTTGTTAGGTATGCGATGAGATATTTAGACGTGTTATCTACAAATAATGCACTATTTGCTTATTTGCACGCATCTAAACATCTCGTTTCTAGCAACAATGAAAGCTATATCCAATAGGCATATGTTTATTCATAAATTTTCATTAAATAATGACTTATTAGTAATTGAGAAATACGAAAAATATAGGATTTTTTATCCTATTTTAACAATGCAACACTTATACAAACTTATGCCACGAAGTGACGATCATTTACATCACACAGGATCAGAATGTATCAAGTTTTAGAAAATACTGACGTTATTGTCTTTTTAATAAAATAATAAATAAAATTTTGTAAATTTGTATGTTGTTTGTAATCAATAACAATACTCATATATATATTAAAAATTAATAATTTTACCGACTTTTATGAAATATATAAAAATATATATAAAAATAAATTATTAATTTTTTTTATATTACATATATATGTTATTTATATAATTCCTTAGTCAACAACATTAAAGTAAAATTTTTGTAACATTATGACATATAAAATATAATCAAAGTATCGTAATTTAACAAAAATATGAAAAGAGTTATTGTACTTAATAAAACTTACCTCACAGAGTAATTTACCAGAATATGTATAATTTATAATATTAATTACTGCTGCGGTTGTACTAATCTCCCTAGAAAAGAAATTGCATATAATATAATATAATAAAATAATATAATAAAGTTCTAATTGTATGCAAATTAAAAATTTGCATTAAACATATAAAATTTGAAAACAAGTTATTACTTGGGCTTAATTTCTTCCAAATTGTTTAATAAAATGTAATTAATTGAATCATCATTTGCATGTCTCTGAGTAACGTAATAAAACCAATAAATATAGTTTTTAATAAAAGAGATCATCCGTGCATTATCTTTTGTATAACTAAAGATGTAATCATTTCTTAACTTGTTTAGCTTATTGAAGAGAGACAGGAGACTGTGAGTATCATTACAGCAAGTTAGAGATTTTATCATTTCTGGATATTCAATTCTCGAAACATCATCCAAATCTATAAATAATTTGTCAAGAGAAATGATAGATACACATAAACCATTACAGAATGTCCATTCCCTCCACCATGGTAACAGTTTATTTTCTCTGAAACATTTTACCATAAAATTATAATCTGTATTTTTACATATTTTTATTTAAAGTATAACGTAAGTGTATTTTAAATATTGTAAAAATATTACAATAGAAGAACAAATAATTACATCGGATTTAACAAATGCCATTGCAACTTATATTCAGCATGTTTTTTGCATTCGCTATCATCGAGAATACAAGCCCATCTTAAAGCTTCTTGTCTTAAACATTTAATAAACGCGTCATCATTAGATTTCTCCTCGTATCCAATTTTTTGAAGAAGCGGACCCAGTTGCATTAGTAGTTTCATCTAAATATTGTGAAATAAAATAAAGATAACATTAATTCGAAATTAATTCAAAAAATTTTAAACTGAATTTCTTGTAGAAATGTGGAAATGAAAAAAATTTTATTTTTCTATATTAGTTACATCATATTTTTTAGAGGAAGAATTTAGATAGTTATTAAAAGTATATTAATATTAATATTTGGAACATAACAACATGAGTTGTCAGAATTTTCTTTACTGAAATCACCTTGAATATTTTACTATCGACAGTATCAAACGGTAGAAGATATGATATGTACTCAGCAGCTTTGAACATAGGATACCATGGTATATAGTCCGTTTCCCATTTTAGATAGCTTACGACATCCCAAAATACATCAAAATTTAATTTGCCTGATATCGCTAAATGGAATGTATCATCGATGATTTGAGCACGATTTAAAACATTAATATTAGTATAATTCTCGGAATTAAGATAATTTATAATTCTTAACCAACTTTCCAAATCATAATATACCCGGTAATATCCTGTCATGCGAAATAAATAATTACGATTTGTCATTAAATTATATTAAATTATAATGTAATTAACATTAATTACAGATTGAATATTATTAAATGTTATTTTTATTTTTAAATATGATCAAAAATACAAATTAAAATATTAATTAATAATTTAGCTCGTATTATATAAATATATAAATAATAAAAAAATTCATATTTACATACTAATGTAATATTGAATTTTATATAATATTATATTATGTTACGGATCATTAAGTTGACCACTTCTTTACAACAATGTAATAAATTATATATAATAAACAATATAATAAATACAAAACTTTTGTTTATAAATATTGCATATCAGAAGAGAATAATATCAAAGTATTTCATCAAATATATATATATGATTATTAAATTAATGTAATTTGTTTAAGAAAAGAATAATTGTAGATGGATTAAAATCACTAAAAGGAGTATAGACAATTTTAAATTATTTTAGCTGTACAATCTTAAAGTTATATATATCCTATTCAAGAACTTTGTTACAAAAATAAGCCAATAATTTTTTCTTTTTTATAGTTAACAAGTTTTCAGAATAAATAAATTAATGATATTTTACATTTAAATATTTGATCGTCATTTACCTGTTTGTTGCCGATTGATTATTATGAACCGACTGTGTTCAGAATTGTAACACGTTGTAAGAAAGTGCTTTTGTTCCCAGGATAAACAAAATGTGGGTAAAATTCGTTTTAAATTTATGTACACTTGATGTGTTAACGGTATCGTCCAGTTTTCGGAAGCAGTTTCTAGAACAACTTTTGTCCATTCGGAACCAAAAATTTCCGTTACATTAAGAATAGGATATTGCTTTTCTTGTATCCAAGGATTCATCAGATCTTTCACATTGATTTTCTCCAAATCCATAGTTTGTGAATCATACACAGATTGCATTACAGTCCAGAAATCGTCCAGACTTCCCGTCCTTACAAAAATGTATAAAATTTAGTTCTATTCACGATGTATATTCTATGATAGAGACAATATCAGCAAATATAATTTTCTCTTATATAGCATAAAGACAAATTTACACAATTTTTATAATTGTCGAAAAAAAAAACACATAATTTACATCATTCACTCAGTTCAGTTATCAATGTGTGAGACAGACGCCCGTGATTTTATTTGCGCAAAACTGCATTATTAAGTTGTAAAGTCTCAACATCGACTGCACCGATTGAATTTTATTTGAGATTATTGAATAACAGATAAAGTTTATAAAAATATTTATCAATTTTTTCCATCATTATCTACAAACGAAAATACATATATTTAAAAGATATATTCAAAATATAATTACATTAAATTTTAATACTGATTAAGTCATTCGTTCCGTATAGCAAATTTTTGGATAAAAAACTTTCTTTTTATTTTAATACATGTTAATTAAATTTTTTCTTATTACGAGAAGTAAGACAGTATTTGAGAAAATTATTTTATATGTAGTAACATTATACGGCACAAAAATAGCAAAGAATATAACAAATTATTATTTAGATATAAACTTACATCATGTAACAAAAAATAAAAATGAAAAATTACTTATTTGACATAAAGAAAAAGAGAGAAAAAATACAAGACATGAAAATACTTACTTTCTGTTCATATACATATTAATCCCTTTTTGAAAGATTTCATCACCCACTGTATGGTGTAGCATACGCAATATAGAAGGTGCTACAACAGATGAACGTTATAAGATCAAACATGCAAAAAATTATACGTACAATAAATTTATCGAAATTCTTAGAGACAATTGATAAGACTACAATTAATTAAAAATTTCGATGTTAATAGAATATATTTGTCTTAGAATATGTCATTACTTATTTCAGTGAATAAAAAAGATATGTAAATTAAAGTAAAAACTTATTTTTGGTATAGTTCTTAAATAATTTTACATGTTTTAATTGTTTCAACTTTATTTATTCACTACTCTGTACCTTTTATGTAATAGGTGAAAGAGAAGAGAGAATTAATTTTAGAGATATTGTCAACTTCTGAACCAAGAGGATTCATAATTTGTGAATCATCTAGACGGAGAGATTCTTGTTGAGTCTGGACTACGAACAAATCCAACATCCGAGTATCTGGTATAGTCTAGATATTACAAGTATAGTCACGGAATAATTAATTATTAATTATCAATTTATTATCATTATACTAATAACCATTAACAATATAATTATATTATTACAAATAAATTTTATAAAAGATGTCACATGAATGCGGCAAAATTCTTTACATTCAACTTAAATATCATTGAAAATATTGGAAGAATATCCTTTCTCTCCTCGTGTGTTTTCAAATAAAACTTATATTCAGTTTTCTTTGAAAGTATTATCACACACGTGAAAAAATACCTGATTGATTGTATACACGCCGAACAACGTAGCAATACCCTCGTTCAGCCACATGCAAGACCACCATGATGGACTAACCGCGGTACCAAACAATTGACCAACCACTTTACGTCCTATTTTACGTGATGACTCTATTTTGCGTGCAATGGGATCTATTTTTTCATTGTAAATAATATCTTCTTCTCTAAACACAACATACAAATGATTCGTTATATACAAACATTCACAATATATGCTATTTTTTAATATTGGTAGCATTACATACTGTATAATATTTACTACGTTTCTTTATTCTACAATTGTTTTAATATAAAAATATAAAAATTAATTTTTTTAAAAACATATTCTACCTGTAAAGTACGAACGCAAATTTATCCACGCCATCATCTGTCAAACCTGCGATCGTAAATTGATTTTTCCTTAAAGAAGCTTCTGGTTGTCGCCATATAAATTCAACCGTGTATGTGACATCTTCAATTAATCTCAAAATTTGATCCCATTGTACTTCCATCAACTCTCTTCTCCATAATTTGAGGTTTTGTATGGGAGAAATATCAGTATAATCATGCTTATCAAATATCACAATTCCTATTCGGTACGTGGGTATTTCAGGAGTTGCGATATAGTGTGTCGTCAAAGGCGGTTTTGATATAGATGCAAAAAGAAAAGAATTTGAAAAAACATTGTAATATTCAGGAACATTTACAACAATGACAAATTCAGCTTTTAATCCGGGTTCATCCCAACATGGAAAGAGTCGTCGCATTCCTATCGCTGAGTTATTTGTTACGATCAGCCATCTAACATATTCAATTAATTTTGTTAATTGTGTAATGAGACAATTTTTTGTTTTCAATAACATTTAAATTAATACAGGAACGGGGAGAGAGCGAATATATTTTAATAGAAATATTTTTGCAGCTTTTACGTTTTATTAGTGCAAGATGTGACCTTCCTTTCTACTACTTTTTTACAATTCAATATATTTATGTTATTATGCACAGATATATATATACATATATACACATATATATATACACACACACACACACACACACACACACACACACACACACACACATATATATATATATATATATACACATTATAAATAAATGTTAAATGTTTCGTATTAAAAATTCTATTTTATATACTCGGATAATATTTATAAAGAATTTATTTAATAAAATATCTTTATGGAAGGAATAATAACACTTTATACGTTGTTATTTTCATAACTTTTTGCAGAGTGTTTACTTTAGCTGACTACCTATTTTGCAACAAAACCAAAGCTTTTTCTAAAACTCTGTAAATTTTATAACATTTACAGAGTTATAATTTATTATTTTTCATATATTTAAAGAACTTTATTATAGATCGCCTATACCATTGTGAATCATTAATTTTCACTAGTTCAGAGACTCTTTTTAATTTTTATTATATAATATTTATTAGTATTTAATAGATATAAATAGTAGACTCATTTTAAACATTATTACATAATATTTTTAATGTGATGTGATTTGACGTTTTCTTACTCACTTTTTTTTTCTTATCGCATTTATATATGAGACCTTGACAAAACCTCCATCATTAGCAATAACACCTTTATACGTTATGCTCAAAGTATAATTACCAGGACGTAGAACTTCAGAGAAATTCAAAACGACAGTTTGCAGTTCGTGTATATACGAAATATTACGTATTTCACGCACTACTATATGTTTATCAATCTTTTCAGTTAATATGACTTGAATCATTTCCAAATTTGCTGAATGCAGGCTTATATTTTGTGTAGCCTTAAGAATCATAATCATAATACGACACTCTCCATAGAAGATATCTTCTCCTGTCTCTAATGTTAATTCAATTTCGTATTTTTTTGGTTTTATAAAATCAGGCAAACGAGGATTGAGCCTATCACGTAAGGTTTTAGACATTTGGTATATGTAAGAGTGTGTAGCGTTGGATGTAATTTCCTTAGTGTTTTTGATTACTTCTGATCTTCTAGTTCTCGTTGTTTTTGGTCCGTTTATTTGCTTGTTATTTATTTTAAATTTGTCAAATACATTTTCTTTGTGTTGGTATAGAGCCATAACGTAATTTAGTAAACTTCCATATAATAACAATTTTATTAATTTGGTAATATTCATCTAAACAAATTTTTCATTTACAAAAATGTATTTTTTATAAGAAACAGAAATATGAAGTAAAATTATATCATCGAAATTTGACTTTTGCAAAAACTATGAAATCGTAGTTAAAGATTTTTTTTATTGCTAGATTTTATGATCTCAACAGAAAAATATAAAAATATCTAAAACAGTCACAGCTTGTTCTCGAAAGTAGATTCTTAGGTTCTAAATATTATATATCTATCTATCTAAATCTGTGTATCTAAATTCAAGTAATTAAATTATCAATGCCGTTATTTTTAGAACTTGCAACATATTGATTCTCTCAAATTCAGTACGCAATTTTTAATATTGATTAAAAGTTTCTTTTATTATCTACTACATCGAGAAAGAAATAGAATTGTTTACTAGTGTTATGAGAACATATCGTTTCATTATTATATTTAATATCATATCAACACATCTATAACAAAGTGAAGTGAAACTTCTTATCTTAAGAAAAACTTTTAATGTTAATAATAATTTTAAAAAAGAGATTGTATGTAAACTATACTTGCGTTCTGAAATGCGTTTAAATCTTTATAAAAATTATATTTTTATAACAAAATGTATATAGATATTGTACTATTGATTAATGTATTAATATTAATGTATTAATGTATTAATGTATTAATCAATTAATGTATTAAAACTGTGTAGGCTTAATAATATCTAAAATGATTTGTAATAATTTGTTCAAGTTGTATTTACCGTTTATAAGTGATAGAAAATAATGTATTCTCTGAATCCCTCTGCTTCGACAGTTTGTTACAAAGTAATGACCGTGCCAACAGACATCGGTACTTATAAAGGACATTATAATAAGCAGTGGGAGGTATAAATATAACATGTCATTATTTATACTAAATTCAGTTTACCATTGTTTTTTTGTTGTTATGTTCTTAAATATGTATTATTAAAATTGATTTTAATACAAATTAAGCTAACAATACAAAGTGTATATTGAAATATTTCTCTTAAAATTTATTAACATAAAAATAAAGAAGAATGCAATTAAATGTAAACATTTTTAAAATGTCTTCTTATATAAGTAATTACATTATTAATGAATTACTCGTAATTATTAAGGTTTATTGATAAATAATATATAATTGTTTAAACTAATATTACATATAAAAATTCTCTAAGAATACCTCAGTTATTTAAATAATTTTGTTAATTGTATTCACAGAATTTCAAATATTGAGAATAACATAATTTGAAATTTTGAACAAATTATCAATATTCATGCCTTTCCTCGTTAATTATTTTGTAGTCTTTTTAATTTTCAACATTTCATCCCAATCTTTAAATAGTTTATCAAGAGAAATCTAGATACAGATAACCCATTGCAAAACGTCCATTCCCTCCACCATGGTAATAGTTTATTTTCTCTGAAACATTTTATCATAAAATTAATATAATTTATAGTTTTACATATTTTTATTTAAAGTATGACGTGTATTGCAAATATTGTAAAAATATTATAATAAAAGAATTAATAATTACGTTGTATTTGACAAATGCCATTGCAATTAAAATTCAGCATGTTTTTTACATTTGCTATCACCGAGAACACATGCCTATCTTAGAGCTTCTTGTCTTAAACATTTAATAAGATTGTCGTCGTTAAGTTCTTCCTCGTACCCAATCTTTTGAAGAAGCGGACTCAGTTGCATTAGTAGTTTCGTCTAAGTATTGAGAAGTAACATAAAGATAACATAAATTATTCAAAAAATTTTAAGCTGAATCTTGTAGACATGTAACAAATTTTATTTTTCTCAATTAATTACATTATATCTTTTAGAGAAAGATTTAGATTATTATAAATGAAATATTAATATTTTGAACATAACAACATAAATTGTCAAAATTTTCCTTGCTGAAATCGCTTTTACCTTAAAGTTTTTACTTTCGGTGTCATAATAAGGTAGAATGTATGACATGTGCTCAACAACTTTAAACATAGGATACCATGCTACATAGTCCGTTCCCGACTTTAGGTAGCTTGTGGCTTCCCAAAATACAGAAAAATTTGATTGGCCTGATATTATTAAATGGAACGTATCGTCAATGATTTGAGCACGATTTAAAACATTAATATTTGTATAATTTTCGGAATTAAGACAACTTACGATTCTTAACCAACTTTCCAAATTATAAAATAAACGGTAATATCCTATCATATAATAAATAAATAAATCCTATCATATAATAAATAAATTTATCATTAAATTAATGTAATTGGTATTAAGTAGAGATGGAATATCATTAAATGTTATTTTTATTTTTAAATGCGACTAAAAATACTTTCATTAGATAATAATTAAGCTTGTATTATAAATAATAAGAAATTGGTATTTACGAACTGATATAATATTAAATTTTACATTGAATTTTGCAGACCATTTAGTTGACAATTTGTTTACAGAAATAAATTAAAGTTTTAGGAAAGTTAATCTTTGTTCATAAATATTTGATGTCAGAAAGTTAATTAGTCCAAGAATTTTATCAAACATGTGAATACGGTTAAACAAATGCGTTAAATGTAATTCATTTAAAAAAAATATTTGTAGCCAGATTAAGATCTCTAATAGGCTGTTCTAATTTACTTTAAATGTATAATTTTAAAGTCAATTTTAAATGTATAATTTTAAAGTCAATTTTAAAATATGTTTTATTTAAGAACTCTGTTATAGAAATAAGTCAAAAATTTTTCCTTTTCCATAGTTAACAAGTGTACATAATATAAAATAAATGAATTAATGATATTCCACATTAAAGTATTTGATCGTTATTTACCTGTTTGTTGCTGATTAATTATTATAAATTGACTATCAGGACAGTCAGGATAATATTTTGCAAGAAAGTGCTTTTGTTCCCGGGTTAAACAAAATTTGGGTAAAATTCGTTTTAAATTTATATACACTTGATTTGTTAATGATACCGTTCAGTACCAGGGTTTGGAAGCGATTTCTATAACAATTTGCGTCCATTCAAAGGTTTCCGTTACATTAAGAATAGGATATTGCTTTTCTTGTATCCAAGAATTCATCAAGTCTTTTACATTAATTTTTTCCAAATCCATAGTTTGTGAATCATAGACAGATTGCATTACAGTCCAAAAATCGTCCAAACTACCCGTCCTTATAAAAATGTATAAAAATTAATTCTATTCACAATGTACATTGTGTAATCGAGATATTATCAGAGGAAAAACATGGTTCTCTCTATATATAACATAAATACAAATTTATACAATTGTTATAACTGTCAAGAGACACACATAGTTCGCATCATTCGCTCAGTTTAGTTCTTGTGGTACAGATGCCCGTGATTTTATTTGCGCAAAACTCCGGTGTAAGTTATATCTCAAAGTCTGAATAGCGATTAGACCGATTAAATTTTAGTTCATCATCAGGCATCATTGAATAACAGATAGATAAATTTTATAATAAAAATTTTATAATAAAAATTTATATAAAAAATTATTATATAAAATTATAAAATTTATATAAAAATTTTATAACAAAAATGTTTTTAATTTTTATCAATATAATTTACAAACAAAAATATATGTGACGATATATTTGAAAAATAATTACAATATAAATTTTACTGCTGATTAGTCATTTATTCCGAATAGCAAATTTTGGATAGAAAATTTTCTACTTATTTTAACACATTTAAATTTTTTTTTATTTCGAGGAGTAAGAAAGTATTTGAGAATATAATTTTATATGTAGTAATATAGTTGTTATACTTCGTAAAAATAGTGAAGAATATAGGCAAAGAATATGGCAAAGTATTATTTACATTATATAACCTTACATTATGTGAAAAATGAAAAAATGAAAAATTGTTCATTTGACAGAAGAGAAAAGAAAGGAAAGATACAAGACATGAAAATACTTACTCTCTTTTCATATACGCTTTAATTCCTTTTTGAAAAATATCATCACCTACTGTATGATGCAGCATACGCAATATAGAAGGTGCTACGACAAATAAGCATTATAAGATCAAACATGAAAGAAATTATACCGACACTAAATTTATAAAAATTCTCAGAAATATTGATAAGCCTACAATTAATTAAAAACTTCTATGTTTTTGGAATATATTTGTTTTAGAATATGTCTTTATTTATTTTAATGAATAAAAAAAATACGTAAATTGAAGTAAACTTAGTTTTGTATCTTAAATAATTTTACATGTTTTAATTGTTTTAATTTTATTTATTCAGTACTGTATACCTTTTATGTAATAAGTGAAAGAGAAGAGAGAATTAATTTCAGAAATACTGTTAACTTCTGAATCAAGAGGATTCATAATTTGTGAATCGTCTAGACGGAGAGATTCTTGTTGAGTCTGGACTACGAACAAATCCAACATCCGAGTATCTGGTATAGTCTAGATATTACAATTATAGTCACGGAATAATTAATTATTAATTATCAATTTATTATCATTATAATAATAACCATTAACAATATAATTAAATTATTTTAAATAAATTTTATAAAAGGTGTCACATGAATGCGGCAAAATTCTTTACATTCAACTTAAATATCATTGAAAATATTGGAAGAATATTCTTTCTCTCCTCGTGTGTTTTCAAATAAAACTTATATTCAATTTTCTTTGAAAGTATTATCACACACGTGAAAAAATACCTGATTGATTGTATACACGCCGAACAAAGTAGCAATACCCTCGTTCAGCCACATGCAAGACCACCATGATGGACTAACCGCGGTACCAAACAATTGACCAACAACTTTACGTCCTATTTTACGTGATAACTCTATTTTGCGTGCAATAGGATCTATTTTTTCATTGTAAATAATATCTTCTTCTCTAAACACAACATACAAATGATTCGTTATATACAAATATTCACAATATATGCAATTTTTTAATACTGCTAGCATTACGTACTATATAATATTTACTACGTTTCTTTATTCTACAATTGTTTTATTATAAAAATATAAAAATTAATTTTTTTAAAAACATATTCTACCTGTAAAGTATGAACTGCAATTTATCCACGCCATCATCTGTCAAACCTGCGATCGCAAATTGATTTCTTAAGAAATATCTTTCCTGTAGTTGCCATGTATATTCAACAGTACGTGTGACATCTTCAATTAATCTCAAAATTTGATCCCATTGTACTTCCATCAACTCTCTTCTCCATAATTTGAGGTTTTGTATGGGAGAAATATCAGTATAATCATGCTTATCAAATATCACAATTCCTATTCGGTACGTGGGTATTTCAGGAGTTACGATATAGTGTCGTCAAAGGCGGTTTTGACATAGATGCAAAAAGAAAAGAATTTGAAAAAACATTGTAATATTCAGGAACATTTACAACAATGACAAATTCAGTTTTTAATCCGGGTTCGTCCCAACATGGAAAGAGTCGTCGCATTCCTATCGCTGAGTTATTTGTTATGAACAGCCATTTAACGTATTCAATTAATTTTTTTAATTGTGTAATAAGACAATTTTTTATTTTCAATAACATTTAAATTAATTTAATACAGGAACTGGGGAGAGAGCGAATATATTTTAATGGAAATATTTTTGCAGCTTTTATGTTTTATTAGTGCAAGACGTGACCTTCCTTTCTACTACTTTTTTACAGTTCAGCATATTTATGTTATTATGCATAGATATATATATATATATACAGATTATAAATAAATGTTAAAAGATTCGTATTAAGAATTCTATTTTATATACGCGGATAATATTTATAAAGAATTTATTTAATAAAACATCTTTAAGGAAGAAATAATATCACTTTATACGTTATTATTTTTATAACTTTTTGCAAAGTGTTTACTTTAGCTAACTATATATTATGCAACAAAGCTGAAGCTTTTTCTAAAACTCTATAAATATTATAACATTAACAGAGTTATAACATATTATTTATTATATATTTAAAGAACTTTATTAGACCGCCTATACCATTGTGAATCATTAATTTTTACTAGTTCAGAGACCCTTTTTAATTTTTATTATATAATATTTATCAGTATTTAATAGATATAAATAGTAGACTCATTTTAGACATTACATAATATTTTTAATGTGATATGTACGTTTTCTTACTCACTTTTTTTCTCCTATCTTATTTAAATATGAGACTTTGACAAAACCTCCATCATTAGCAATAACACCTTTATACGTTATGCTCAAAGTATAATTACCAGGACGTAGAACTTCAGAGAAATCCAAGACGACAATTTGCAGTTCGTGTATATACGAAATAATATGTGCTTTACCTACTATTAAATAACTATCAGTCTTTCCTGTTAATATGACTTCAGTTATTTCCAAATTTGCTGAATGCAGGCTTATATTTTGTGTAGCCTTAAGAATCATAATCATAATACGACATTCTCCATAGAAGATATCCTTTCCTGTCTCTAATGTTTGTTCAATATTGTATTTTTTTAGTTTTATAACATCTGGCAAACGAGGATTGACAAACCTATCACGTAAGGTTTTAGACATTTGGTATATGTAAGAGTGTGTAGCGTTGTGTAGCGATGTAATTTCTTTAGTGTTTTTGATTACTTCTGATCTTCTAGTTCTCGTCGTTTTTGGTCTGTTCATTTACTTGTTATTTATTTTAAATTTGTCAAATACATTTTCTTTGTGTTGTATAGAGCCATAACGTAATTTAGTAAACTTCCATATAATAACAATTTTATTAATTTGGTAATATTCACCTAAACAAATTTTTCATTTACAGAAATGTATTTTTTATAAGAAACAGAAATATAAAAATAAAAAAGTTAAATTATATCGTCGAAATTTGACTTTTGCTAAAACTATGAAACCATAGTTAAAGATTTTTTTCATTAATAGATTTATGATCACAACAGAAAAGTACAAAAATAACTAAAATAGCCACAGCTTGTTTTCGAAAGTAGATTCTTAAGTTCTAAATACCATATATTTGTCTATCTAAATCTGTGTATCCAATTTCAAGTAATTAAATTAAATCAACGTGCCGTTATTTTTAGAACTTGCAACGTAATGATTCTCTCAAATTCAGTACGCAATTTTTTAATATTGATTAAAAGTTTTTTTTATTATCTACTACATCGAGAAAGAAATAGAATTGTTTACTAGTGTTATGAGAACATATTGTTTCATTATACTTTCATTATTATATCAAACATTATACCGATACATGTATAACGAAATGAAGTAGAACTTCTTATCTTATCTTATCTTAAGAAAAACTTTGAGTGTTAATAATAATTTTAAAAAAGAGATTGCATATAAACTATACTTACGTTTTGAAATGCTTCTAAATCTTTATAAAAATTATATTTGTATAACAAAATATATATAAATATTGTACTATTGCTTCAATGATTTATGTATTAAAACTGTATAGGTTTAATGATATTTAAAATGGTTTATAATAATTTATGAAGTTACATTTACCGTTATAAGTGATAGAAAATAGTATATTCTGTGAATCCCACTGCTTCGACAGTTTGTTACAAAGTGACCGTGCCAACAAACATCGGTACTTATAAAGGATATCATAATAAACAGTGGGAGGTATAATTATAACATGTCATTATTTATAACTAAATTCAGATTACCATTATTTTTTTGTTGTTACATATTTAAATATATTATTAAAATTGATTTTAATACAAATTAAGCTAACAGAACAAAGTGTTATATATATTAAAATATTTATCTTAAAATTTATTAACATAAAAATAAAGAAGAATGCAATTAAATATGCAAATTTTTAAATGTTTTCTTACATAAGTAATTACATTATTAATTTTTAATGAAGTCGTAATTATTAAGATTTATTGTCAAATCGTTGGATTAAAAATACACATTGAATAAACATTATGTTTATTAGATGAATTTTCCTAATAAAAATGTATAGGACGTCTCGTATGTTTTATATTTAGTTGTATATAAATTACATTATTTTTTATTGGTAATAAAATGTTTCTACCCCAATGTATATATATATATATATATATTAGACGTAAATTTACCATTAAATATGTAGACAATATCTAGTCCATCCAAGAATTCAAAATCTTTAATAATATTGTTAATAGAAGATTTTATAATTCAGAAATTTATTTATTTATATTTAATTTATATATTAATATAATCTTAAAATTTTATTCGAAGCAAATAAATGTTGATACATATTTCTGTTTACTTTTGCAGAAATTTAATGAAATATTTTTAACGCTTTTCCAAATAGTTTCTGAAATGTTTCTAAAATTAAAATATATAAAAACGCTGTTGATAAATGTTTATGTCAAATATTTATAATATTTATTTACAAATAGAAATTATCTTTATGATTGATAAACAATAAATAATTATTTAAGTTAACATTACATACAAAATTCTCTAAGAATAACTCAGTTATTTAAATTATTTTGTTAATTGTATTCACAGAATTTCAAATATTGAAAATAACAATGCCATTTATAATTTGAAATTTTGAACAAATTATCAATATTCGTGCCTTTCCTTGTTAGTTATTTTGTAATCTTTTTCATAAAACGCGATAATCAATTTCGAAAAATAAGACTAGGCAACTAGTCATATATAAGACTAATGTAAAATCGTTATATATTATTTGATGTCTATTTTATACATACTTAAAATATACGTACAGAAGTTTTATACGCATCATAGTATATATTTTTAATAATTATTATAAAATTAATTATGTATAAGAATAGTTTATAATAATATTAATATATTTTAAAATAATGCTAATATAAATGTCAAAAGTTTCTAACGATATCAGTCTATTTTCTTCTCTGAGATTGAATGTCGAATGTTACAAAGCGATATCCACAAAGTGGAAAACAAGGAAGGTGTGAATATATCGATATGTATCTATTTTTACCTACAAAACAAGTCTTAGACAAATCCTAGATTGTATTCCGATTTTCTCTAACAATATTGAAAATTTATGATACCTGACACGGATACGAAATACGGAGACATTTTTGCACTGGCAGTAATATCGAAATGGTACACAAAGCAGCATAAATTTAATGCAATCTTCTCTTATATAATCCATTAAACACTAAAGCAGGATCATCTTACATTCATCATCTACAGTACTTATATAAAGTTTCTTGAGACGCATTTTTATTTTATATTCAGTATTCTGAAGTATTGAATTAGTAAGATTCTTACGTATCCATTTCTGCATCTGCAAAATTAACATAGTTATGTTAAATATGCATACATTCTGCAAAATTATTAATTTTAGAAAGGAAAAATTGTAATATAAAACACATGACATTATATATAATGTTATGATATTACTTGTGTATCTTACTTATGTATTCATTTATGTATTTCTTTATAGGCTATCTAATCATTATTGACAGAGAGCTTATATGCAGGCAAAGCCGATTTTACTGATAATAACTAAAAAATCCTTAGTCCGCGTCGCGACATTCGTAATTAATAAAAAGTTAATAAAAAGATAATACGCGCATTTACAATTGTTGTTAGGTATGCGATATTGATATGATATTGCGATATTAGGTATGAGATATTTAGGCGTGTTATCTACAAATAATGCACTATGCGCTTATTTGCACCTAAACGTCTCGTTTCTAGCAACAATGAAAGCTTTATCCCATAGCGATATGTTTATTCACAAATGTTCATTAAATAATGACTTATTAGTAATTGGGAAATACGAAAAATACAGGATTTTTTATCCTATTTTAACAATGCAACTCTTATACAAACTTATGCCACGAAGTGAGGATCCTTTACATCACACAGGATCAGAATGTATCAAGTTTTAGAAAATACTGACGTTATTGTTTTTTTAATAAAATAATAAATAAAATAACTTTGTAAATTTATATGTTGTTTGTAATCAATAACAATACTCATACATATATTAAAAATTATAATTTTACCGACTCTTATGAATATATAATTATAAATTATTAATTTTTTTTATATTACATATATATGTTATTTATATAATTCCTTAGTCAACAGCATTAAAGTAAAATTTTTGTAACATTATGACATATAAAATATAATCAAAGTATCGTAATTTAACAAAAATATGTGAAAAGAGTTATTGTGCTTAATAAAACTTACCTCACAGAGTAATTTACCAGAATATGTATTATTTATAATATTAATTATTGCTGCGGTTGTACTAATCTCTCTAGAAAAGGAATTGCATATAATATAATATAATAAAGTAATGTAATAAAGTTCTAATTGTATGCAAATTAAAAATTTGCATTAAACATTTAAAATTTGAAAACAAGTTATTACTTGGGCTTAATTTCTTCCAAATTGTTTAATAAAAAGTAATTAATTGAATCATCATTTGCATGTCTCTGAATAACATAATAAAACAAATAAATATATTTTTTAATTATAGAGATCATCCGTGGATTATCTTTTCTATAACAAAAGATGTAATCATTTCTTAATTTCTTTAGCTTATTGAAGAGAGATAGGAGAATGTGAGTATCATTACAGCAAGCTAGAGATTTCATCATTTCTGGATGTTCAATTCTCGGAACTTCATCCAAAGCTATAAATAATTGGTCAACAGAAATGCTAGATACACGTAAACCATTACAGAACGTCCATTCCCTCCACCATGGTAACAGTTTATTTTTTCTGAAACATTTTAACATAAAATTATAATTTGTATTTTTACATATTTTTATTTAAAGTATGACGTGTATTTTAAATATTGTAAAAATATTACAATAGAAGAACAAATAACATCGGATTTAACAAATGCCATTGCAATTTATATTCAGCATGTTTTTTGCATTCGCTGTCACCGAGAATACAAGCCCATCTTAGAGCTTCTTGTCTTAAACATTTAATAAACGTGTCGTCATTAGATACCTCTTCGTATCCAATCTTTTGAAGAAGTGGCCCCAGTTGCATTAGTAGTTTCATCTAAATATTGTGAAATAAAATAAAGATAACATTAATTCGACATTAATTCAAAAAATTTTAAACTGAATTTCTTGTAGAAATGTAGAAATGAAAAAACTTTTATTTTTCTAAATTAGTTACATCATATTTTTTAGAGAAAGAATTTAGATAATTATTAAAAGTAAATTAATATTAATATTTGGAACATAACAACATGAGTTGTCACAATTTTCTTTACTGAAATCCCTTTTATCTTGAATGTTATACTATCGATATTATCAAACGGTAAAATGTGTGATATGTACTCAGCAGCTTTGAACATAGGATACCATGGTATATAGTCCGTTTCCCACTTTAGATAGCTTACGACATCCCAAAATATATAAAAATTTAATTTGCCTGATATCGCTAAATGGAATGTATCATCGATGATTTGAGCACGATTTAAAACATTAATATTTGTATAATTCTTGGAATTAAGATAATTTATAATTCTTAACCAACTTTCCAAATGATAATATAGCCGGTAATATCCTGTCATGCGAAATAAATAATTACGATTTGTCATTAAATTATATTAAATTATAATGTAATTGATATTAATTACAGATAGACTATTATTAAATGTTATTTTTAAATATGACCAAAGATACAAATTAAAATATTAATTAATAATTTAGCTCGTATTATAAATAATAAAAAATTCATATTTACAAACTAATGTAATATTGAATTTTATGTTACGGATCATTAAGTTGACCACTTCTTTACAACAATGTAATAAATTATATATAATACACAATATAATAATATATATACTAAATATGAAACTTTTGCTTATAAATATTGCATATCAGAAGAGAATAATATCAAAGTATTTCATCAAATATATAAATATGATTATTAAATTAATGTAATTTGTTTAAGAAAACAATAATTGTAGATGGATTAAAATCACTAAAAGGAGCATAGACAATTCTAAATTATTTTTTAGCTGTACAATCTTAAATGCATATATATCCTATTTAAGAACTTTGTTACAAAAATAAGCCAATAATTTTTTCTTTTTTATAGTTAACAAGTTTTCAGAATAAATAAATTAATGATATTTTACATTTAATTATTTGATCGTCATATACCTGTTTGTTGCCGATTGATTATTATGAACCGACTGTGTTCAGAATTGTAACACGTTGTAAGAAAGTGCTTTTGTTCCCAGGATAAACAAAATGTGGGTAAAATTCGTTTTAAATTTATGTACACTTGATGTGTTAACGGTACCGTCCAGTTTTCGGAAGCAGTTTCTAGAACAATTTTTGTCCATTCAGAATTAAAAATTTCCGTTACATTAAGAATAGGATATTGCTTTTCTTGTATCCAAAGATTCATCAGGTCTTTCACATTGATTTTCTCCAAATCCATAGTTTGTGAATCATACACAGATTGCATTACAGTCCAGAAATCGTCCAGACTTCCCGTCCTTACAAAAATGTATAAAATTTAGTTCTATTCAGGATGTATTCTATGATGGATACAATATCAGCAAATATAATTTTCTCTTATATAGCATAAAGACAAATTTACACAATTTTTATAATTGTCGAAAAAAAACACATAATTCACATTATTCATTCAGTTCAGTTATCAATGTGTGAGACAGACGCCCGTGATTTTATTTGCGCAAAATTGCAATATTAAATTGTAAAGTCTCGACATCGACTGCACCAATTGAATTTTAATTGAGATCATTGAATAACAGATAAAGTTTATAAAAATATTTATCAATTTCTTCCATTTTTATCTACAAACGAAAATACATATAAAGATATATTCAATATAATTACATTAAATTTTAATGCTAATTAGTCATTAATTCCGAATAGTAAATTTTTATTATATAGTATATATAGTATTATATAGTATATAAATTACATTATTTTTTATTGGTAATAAAATGTTTCTACACCAATGTGTATATATATATTAGACGTAAATTTACCGTTAAATATGTAGACAATATCTAATCCACCCAAGAATTCAAAATCTTTAATATAAATTGTTAACAGAAGATTCTATAATTCAGAAATTTATTTATTTATATTTAATTTATATATTAATATAATCTTAAAATTTTATTCGAAGCAAATAAATGTTGATACATATTTCTATTTACTTTTGCAGAAATTTAATGAAATATTTTTAACGCTTTTCCAAATAGTTTCTGAAATGTTTCTAAAATTAAAATATATAATCAAACGCTGTTGATAAATGTTTATGTCAAATTTATTTAAAAATAGAAATTATCTTCATGATTGATAAACAATAAATAATTATTTAAGTTAACATTACATACAAAAATTCTCTAAGAGTACCTCAGTTATTTATTTTGTTAATTGTATTCACAGAATTTCAACTGTTGAGGATAACAATGCCATTTATAATTTGAAATTTTGAACAAATTATCAATATTCGTGCCTTTCCTTGTTAGTTATTTTGTAATCTTTTCCATAAAACGCTAATAATCACGCGATAATCAATTTCGAAAAATAAGACTAGGCATCTAGTCTTATATAAGACTAATGTAAAATCGTTATATATTATTTGACATCTATTTTACACATACTTAAAATATACGTACAGAAGTTTTATACGCATCATAGTATATATTTTTAATAATTATTATAAAATTAATTATGTATAAAAATATTTATAATAATATTAATAATATATTTTAAAATAATGCTAATATAAATGTCAAAAATTTCTAACGATATCAGTCTGTTTTCTTCTCTGAGATTGATTGTCGAATGATTGATTGATTGTTGAATGTTACAAAGCGATATCCACAAAGTGGAAAACAAGAAAGGTGTGAATATATCGATATGTATCTATTTTTACCTACAAACCAAGTCTTAGACAAATCCTACATTGTATTCCGATTTTCTCTAACAATATTGAAAATTTATGATACCTGACACGGATACGAAATACGGATACATTTTTGCACTGGCAGTAATATCGAAATGGTACACAAAGCAGCATAAATTTAATGCAATCTTCTCTTATATAATCCATTAAACACTAAAGCAGGATCATCTTACATTCATCATCGACAGTACTTACATAAAGTTTCTTGAGACGCATTTTTATTTTATATTCAGTATTCTGAAGTATTGAATTAGTAAGATTCTTACGTATCCATTTCTGCATCTGCAAAATTAACATAGTTATGTTAAATATGCATACATTCTGCAAAATTATTAATTTTAGAAAGGAAAATTGTAATATGAAACACATGACATTATATAATAATGTTATGATATTACTTGTGTGTCTTATTTATGTATTCATTTATGTATTTCTTTATAGGCTATCTAATCATTAATGACAGAGAGCTTATATGCAGGCAAAGCCGATTTTACTGATAATAACTAAAAAATCCTTAGTCCGCGTCGCGACATTCGCAATTAATAAAAAGTTAATAAAAAGATAATACGCGCATTTACAATTGTTGTTAGGTATGCGATATTGATATGATATTGCGATATTAGGTATGAGATATTTAGGCGTGTTATCTACAAATAATGCACTATGCGCTTATTTGCACCTAAACGTCTCGTTTCTAGCAACAATGAAAGCTTTATCCCATAGCGATATGTTTATTCACAAATGTTCATTAAATAATGACTTATTAGTAATTGGGAAATACGAAAAATACAGGATTTTTTATCCTATTTTAACAATGCAACTCTTATACAAACTTATGCCACGAAGTGAGGATCCTTTACATCACACAGGATCAGAATGTATCAAGTTTTAGAAAATACTGACGTTATTGTTTTTTTAATAAAATAATAAATAAAATAATTTTGTAAATTTATATGTTGTTTTTAATCAATAACAATACTCATACATATATTAAAAATTATAATTTTACCGACTTTTATGAATATATAAATATAAATTATTAATTTTTTTATGTTACATATATATGTTATTTATATAATTCCTTAGTCAACAGCATTAAAGTAACATTTTTGTAACATTATGACATATAAAATATAATCAAAGTATCGTAATTTAACAAAAATATGTGAAAAGAGTTATTGTGCTTAATAAAACTTACCTCACAGAGTAGTTTACCAGAATATGTGTTATTTATAATATTAATTACTGCTGCGGTTGTACTAATCTCTCTAGAAAAGAAATTGCATATAATATAATATAATAAAATAATGTAATAAAGTTCTAATTGTATGCAAATTAAAAATTTGCATTAAACATTTAAAATTTGAAAACAAGTTATTACTTGGGCTTAATTTCTTCCAAATTGTTTACTAAAATGTAATTAATTGAATCATCATTTGCATGTCTCTGAATAACGTAATAAAAACCAATAAATATAGTTTTTAATAAAAGAGATCATCCGTGCATTATCTTTTGTATAAGAAAAGATGTAATCATTTCTTAATTTCTTTAGCTTATTAAAGAGAGACAGGAGACTGTGAGTATCATTACAGCAAGCTAGAGATTTCATCGTTTCTGGATATTCAATTCTCGAAACTTCATCCAAATCTATAAATAATTATGATGAATGACAATATCAAACGGTAGAAAGTATGACATGTACTCAGCAGCTTTGAACATAGGATACCATAGTATATAGTCCGTTTCCCACTTTAAATAGCTTATGATATCCCAAAATACAGAAAAATTTAAATTGCCTGATGTCGCTAAATGGAATGTGTCGTCGATGATTTGAGCACGATTTAAAACATTAATATTTGTATAATTCTCGGAATTAGGATAATTTATAATTCTTAACCAACTTTCCAAATGATAATATAGCCGGTAATATCCTGTCATGCGAAATAAATAATTACGATTTGTCATTAAATTATATTAAATTATAATGTAATTGATATTAATTACAGATAGACTATTATTAAATGTTATTTTTAAATATAACCAAAGATACAAATTAAAATATTAATTAATAATTTAGCTCGTATTATAAATAATAAAAAATTCATATTTACAAACTAATGTAATATTGAATTTTATGTTACGTATCATTAAGTTGACCACTTCTTTATAACAATATAATAAATTATATATAATAAATAATATAATAAATATGAAACTTTTGTTCATAAATATTGCATATCAGAAGAGAATAATCAAAGTATTTCATCAAATATATGAATATGATTACTAAATTAATATAATTTTTTTAAGAAAAAAGTAATTGTAGATGGATTAAAATCACTAAAAGCTGCATAGACAATTCTAAATTATTTTAATTATACGATCTTGAAGTCATATATATCCTATTTCAGAACTCTGTTACAAAAATAAGTCAATGATTTTTTTCTTTTTTATAGTTAACAAGTCTTCATATAACAGAATAAATAAATTAATGATATTCCACATTTAAATATTTGATCGTCATTTACCAGTTTGTTGCCGATTAATTATTATGAACCGATTGTGTTCAGAATTGTAACACGTTGTAAGAAAGCGTTTTGTTCCCAGGATAGACAAAATTTAGGTAAAATTTGTTTTAAATTTATATACACTTGATGTGTTAACGGTACCGTCCAGTTTTCGGAAGCAGTTTCTAGAACAATTTTTGTCCATGTTTGATTCAGAATCAAACATTTTCGTTAAATTAAGAATAGGATATTGCTTTTCTTGTATTCAAGGATTCATCAGATCTTTCACATTGATTTTTTCCAAATCCATAGTTTGTGAATCATACACAGATTGCATTTCAGTCCAAAAATCGTCCAGACATCCCATCCTTACAAAAATGTATAGAAATTAGTTCTATTCATGATGTATATTCTGTAGAGATATTATCAGCAAACATAATTTTCTCTTATATAGCATACAGACAAATTTACACAATTTTTATAATTGTCAAAAAACACACGCATAATTCGTATCATTCGTATCATTTCAATTTAGTTATCAGTGTGTGAGACAAACGCCCGTGATTTTATTTGTGTAAAGCTACAATATAAGTTGTAAAGTCTCAACACCGATTGCAACGATTGAATTTTAATTGAGATCATTGAATAACAGATAAAGTTTATAAAAATATTTATCAATTTATCAATTTTTTTATCAATTTTTATTTATCAATTTTTATTTATCAATTTTTTCCATTATCATCTACAAACGAAAATACATATATAGATATTCAAAATATAATTACATTAAATTTTAATGCTAATTAGTCATTAATTCCGAATAGTAAATTTTTGGATACAAAATTTTCATTTTATTTTAACACATGTCATTTAAATTTTTTCTTATTTCGAGAAGTAAGACAGTATTTGAGAAAATTATTTTATATGTAACATTATACAGCATCAAAATAGCAAAGAATATAGTAAATTGTTATTTACATATAAACTTACATCATGTAACGAAGAAATAAAAATGAAAAATTATTTATTTTAAAAAGGAAAAGAGAGAAAAGATACAAGATATGAAAATACTTACTTTCTTTTCATATACACATTAATCCCTTTCTGAAAAATTTCATCACTGTATGCTGTATATATAGCATACGCAATATAGAAGGTGCTACAACAGATGAGCGTTATAAGATCAAACATGCAAAAAATTATACGTACAATAAGTTTATCGAAATTCTTAAAGACATTGATAAGACTACAATTAATTAAAAATTTCGATTGCTAGAATATATTGGTCTTAGAATATGTCATTACTTATTTCAGTGAATAAAAAAATATGTAAATTAAAATATGTAAAGTGAAAATTTATTTTATAGTATAGTTTTAAAATAATTTTAAATGGTATAGTTTTTAAATAATTTTACATGTTTTAATTATTTCAACTTTATTTATTCACTACTCTATACCTTTTATGTAATAGGTAAAAGAGAAGAGAGAATTAATTTCAGAGATACTGTCAATTTCTGAACCAAGAGGATTCATAACGTGTGAATCATCTAAACGGAGAGATTCTTGTTGAGTCTGGACTACGAATAAATCCAACATTCGACTCTCAGGCATAATCTAGACATTACAAATATAGTCACAAAATAAATAATAATTTAATTATTAATTTATTATCATTAGTCTAATAACCATTAACAATATAATTAATAAAAATTAATAAAAATTTTATAAACGATTTTACATGAATTCGACAAAATTCTTTATGTTCAACTTAAATATCATTGAAAATATTGGAAGAATATTCTTTCTCTCCTCGTGTGTTTTCAAATTGAACTTATATTCAATTTTCTTTGAAAGTATTATCATACACGAAAAATGCCTGAAAAATTTTTTCATACATGGAAAAATACCTGATTGATTGTATACACGCCGAACAACGTAGCGATACCCTCGTTCAGCCACATGCAAGACCACCATGATGGACTAACCGTGGTACCAAACAATTGACCAACCACTTTACGTCCTATTTTACGTGATAACTCTATTTTGCGTGCAATGGGATCTATTTTTTCATTGTAAATAATATCTCCTTCTCTAAACAGAACATACAAACGATTCGTTATATATAAATATTCACAATATGCCATTTTTTATTACTACTAGCCTTACATACTATATATAATATTTACTACGGTTTTTTATTCTATAATTGTTTTATTATAAAAGTATAAAAATTAATTTTTTTTTAAATATATTCTACTGTAAAGTACGATCTGCCATTTATCCACGTCATCATCTGACAAACCTGCGATCGCATGTTGATTTTTCCTTAAAGACCTTTCTGGTTGTCGCCATATAAATTCAACCGTGTCTATGACATCTTCAATTAATCTCAAAATTTGATCCCATTGTACTTCCAATTCTCTTCTCCATAATTTGAGGTTCTGTGTGAAAGAAATATCAGTATAGTTATACTTATCAAATATCAAAATTCCTATTCGGTATGTGGATATTTCAGGAGTTATGATATAGTGCGTCAAAGGTTTTGACGTAGATATAAAAAGAAAAGCTGAATTTGAAAAAACATTGTAATTTTCAAGAACCTTTACAGCAATGGAAAATTTAGCTTTTAATCCGGATTCCCAACATGGAAAGAGACGTCGCATTCCTGTCGCTGAATTATTTGTTACGATCAGCCATCTAATATATTTAATTAATTTTGTTAATGTATTGTATAATGAGATAATTTTCCTATTTTCAATAACATTTAAATTAATATAGGAAGTGGGGGAAGAGCGAATATACTTTAATAGAAACATTTTTTCAGCTTTTATGTTTTATTAGTGCAAGACGTGATCTTTCTATTTTACTACTTTTTACAATTCAACTACTTTTTTACAATTTAATATATTTATTTTATTATGCACATATATTTACAGATTATAAATAAATTAAAAAGTTAAATGGTTTGAGTTAAAAATTCTATTTTATATACGCGGATAATATTTATAAAGAATTTATTTAATAAAATCTCTCTTTAAGGAAAGAATAATCACTTTATATGTTGTTATTTTCATAACTTTTTGCAGAGTGTTTACTTTAACTAACTACATATTTTGCAACAAAATCAAAACCTTTTCTAAAACTTTGTAAATATTATAACATTATTTTTCATATATTTAATGAACTTTATTAGAGAGCCTATGCTATTGTGAATCATTAATTTTAATAGCCTTTTGTTAATTTTTGTTATATAATATTTATTAGTATAATACTTAATAGTAGACATAAATAGTAGACTCATTTTAGACATTACATAATATTTTTAAGTAATGTATACGTTTTCTTACTCACTTTTTATCTCTTCTCGCATTTATATATGAGACCTTGACAAAACCTCCATCATTAGCAATGATACCTTTATACGTTATGCTCAAAGTATAATTACCAGGACGTACAGCATGATGGAAATCCAAGACGACAATTTGCACTTCATGTATATACGAAAAATTACGTATTTCACGCACTATTATATGTTTATTCAAAATTCCAGTGAATACGACTCGAGTTATTTCCAAATTTGCTGAATGCAGGCTTATATTTTGTATAGTCTTGAGAATCATAATACTATCTTCTCCATAGAAGATATCCTCTCCTGTCGCTAAGTTCAATTTTGTATTTTTTTGGTATTGTAAGATTAGGCAAAAAATTGACTGCAGGTGTATACTCTCTGTAAGCTGTAGCGATTGTAACTTCTTCAGTGGTTTCTGTTATTTCTGATCTTTCTGATTGTTTGTGGTCTGTTTATCTGCTCATTACTTATTTTGGATTTGTCAAATATTTTTCTTCATGTTGGTAAAGAGCCGTAATGTAATTTAGTAAACTTTTATATAGTAACAATTTTATTAATTCAGTAATATTCATCTAAACAAATTTTTCATTTATAGAAATGTACTTTTTATAAGAAACAGAAATATGAAATAAAATTATATCTTCGAAATTTGACTTTTGCAAAAACTATAAAACCGTAGTTAAAGATTTTTTTTTTATTGATAAGTTTATGATCACAACAAAAAAGTCATGATCAATACAAAAATAACTGAAACAGTCACAGCTTATTCTCGAAAGTGGATTCTTAAGTTCTAAATATCATATATCTAAATCTGTGTATCTAAATTCAAATAATTATCAACTACATACCGTTATTTTTAGCGAACTTACAACATATTGATTCTCAAGTTCATTACGCAAATTTTTAATATTGATTAAAAGTTTCTTTTATTATTTACTACTTTCTCAATCGAGAAAGAAATAGAATTGTTTATTAATGTTATGAAAATATATCATTTCATTATTATATTTAACATTATATCGACACATCTATAACGAAGTGAAATAAAACTCCTTATCTTAAGAAAAACTTTTAATGTTAATAATAATTTTAAAAAAGAGATTGTATATAAACTATACTTGCGTTCTGAAAGGCTTCTAAATCTTTATAAAAATTATATTTATATAACAAAATATATATAGATATTGTACTATTCAATTAGTGTATTAAAGCTGTGTAGCTTAATGTGTATGCTTAATGATATTTAAAATGATTTATAATAATTTGTTCAAGTTGTATTTACCGTTATAAATGAATAAAAAATGGTGTATTCTCTGAATCATGATTTCTCTGCTTCAACAGTTTGTTACAAGTAATGACTGTGCCAGCAAATATCGGTACTTATAAAGGACATCATAATAAGCAGTGGGAGATATAAATATAATATGTCATTATTTATAATTAAATTCAGATTACAATTACTTTTTTGCTGTTATGTAGTTAAATATGTATTATTAAATTAATTAAAATTGATTTTAATACAAATTAAATATTAATAATATATTTTAAAATAATGCTAACATAAATGTCCAAAGTTTCTAATGATACCAATCTGTTTTCTTCTTTGAGATTGATTGTCAAATGTTACAAAAAAAGTATCTACAAAGTGGAAAGCAAAAAAGGTGTAAATATGTACCTATTTTAATCACAAAATGTCAAATCCTAGATTGTATTCCGATTTTCTTTAACAATATTGAAAATCTATAATATCTGAAACAAATTACGGATACATTTTCAGTACTGTAATAATACTAGTATTGGTAAATGTACAGAAAGCAGAATAAATTTAATGCAATCTTCTCTTATGTAATCCATTAAAGATTAAAACAGGATCATATACATTTCATTTATGATACTTACATGATCTCACATACATCATTTATAGTACTTACATAGTATTTCTTGAGACGCAATTATTATTTTGTGTTCAGTGTTCTGAAGTAATAAATTAGTGACATTCTTATGTATCCATTTCTACATCTGCAAAATTAATGTCGTCATATTAAATGCGTATGCGTCATATTAAAATATGCATACATTCTGCAAAAGCTTTAATTTTAGAAGGAAAACTTGGAATATGAAACACATGACATTATACAATATTGTTTTGATATTGCTTGAGTTATACATGTATTTGTTTATGTATCTTTTTACATGTTATCTAATCATTATTGATAGAGAGCTTATGTGCAGAAATCGACATAAAGCCGATTTTATTGAAAATAAATAAAAAAATCCTTTCCGCGACTTTCACAATTAATAAAAAGTTAATAATTAATAAAAAGATAAGAGCGGATTTGGAGAGGCAGTTTAATATTACGCGCATTTACGATTTGTAGAGTATGCGATGAGATGTTTGGGAGTATGATCTACAAATAATGCACTATTCGCTTATTTGCACGCATCCAAACGTCTCGTTTCTAGCAACAATGAAAACTATATTTCGTAGGCATATGTTTATTTACGAATTTTTATTAATTAATGATTTATTAGCAATTGGAAAATACGAAAAATACAGGATTTTTTATCCTGTTTTGACAACCTTACTTGCATACAAATTTGTGTCGATTTGTGTCAGGAAGTAGAGAAAGAATTCTTTATATCACACATGAAGATATATCAAGTTTTAGGAAATACTGACGTTATTGTTTTTTTATAAACAAAATATTTTTTAAATTTGTATGTTGTTTGTAATGAATAACTCATACATATACACTAAGAATTAATAATTTTACCGAGTTTTATGAAATAATTAGGAATAAAATATAATTTATTTTTATGTTATATTTATGTATTATTTATCTAATTTCTTACTCTACAACATTAAAGTAAAATTTTTGTAACATTATGACATATAAAATATAATATAATCAAAGAATCATAATTTAACAAAAATATATGATATCTTAGAGCTTCTTGTCTTAAATATTTAATAAAATTGTCGTCGTTAGGTTCCTCCTCATATCCAATCTTTTGATAATATTCATGTATGATTATAGTATTTATATTATAACACTGATTTTAAACTTTATTTTATAAACCTTTATGTATAAAATTTGTAACGACATGACAAAGCAAATGTGAGATGGCTGTGTGGCTGAAATTAAAACCAGTATAATTCATACGTGTTATAAAAGTTTTTATAACTCTATGATATCAAATTTGTCTCTTTCTACATCACAGTTTTTCGATTACAGGTCATATCTCGCGATGAACAGGCATATGAAGTAGTTGCGTTATTTACTTTTGGCGCATTTACAACTTCTGATAAGTGGGTAAAAATGGAATGTATGATGTCCACTTCCATCTGAAAAATATTAATTTATAAAAATATTAAGTGTTACATTTATAAATAGATAAAGAGCTGTATACAACAATACCTTCTCAGTAGATCCATTCCAAATGGAAAATCGAAAGTATTTGGAATGTATTCAGCACTAAGCGCTTCGCTAGTCTTTTTGTCAATCGCGCCATTGGTCAGTTCCATTTCCTTCGCCCAAGCCTCCAATCCACGATCTTTCGCATTACCTTAATTTTGAAAGAATTAATAAAAACATCTCCATTGTTATTTCTATCAACGATACCTGGAATAATGTTGTCCAGGAAACAGCCTAAAAAACCGCCTACTAAAATAGTAGTACTGAGTAATACAGTGAATACACTGTCCGCTATAGCATTTCCCGTTTGTATCACGTCTGGATATTTGATCAACCATTTCGATAGAACCTGAAATAAATCTTGCATGTGTCCAATTCATTTGCCTGCATTGATACGCGAATAAATGAGAAAATCTGTCTTTCTTTCTCTCTTTATCTCTCTTTGTCAAATTAAGTATTCTCTTGTGCATACTCACCAGAGGGAAAAACATAGATAAACCGAGAATGAATAGATTTCTCGGAGAATTAAGATTTATATATTGTAATGCTGACAAACCTGAAAAAAATTATAGATTAATAAAAATAATAAAATACAGGAAATAATAGAAGTAATCTTAATAGAAGTAAAATTCTAATTACTTATACAAATATTGTGATTAAATTCAATATCTCTTTTTCAAAATCCATTGTCCATCCATGATCAATTTTACTTATCTCGCACAGATCACAGGTGGGTTTTATATTAAACACATTCTTTTGTTAGTGATTCTAGTGGTTCTTTTGTTAGTGATTCTAGTGGTTCTTTTGTTATTGATATTTATAAAATTAATATTTAATTTCGCGATCAAGGATATATTATAGAATTCTAATTTACACTCACCGAATGCACAAATCATCCCAAACATAACGCAGAATATTCCGCCGACTATCGGCTCGGGAATTATGATGAACACAGCGCCGAATTTGCTGATCACCCCTTGCAAAATCATCAAGAGGCAGGCCCATTGTATGACTCGACGGCTGCCGACCTTGGTGACCCCTAATTATTTCCGCATTACGTTAGCGTTACGTTCATCAGATGATGTTTGCATTATGAATTTATATTAAGCTCATGGTGAAAGCGTATAAATTGTCTGTTACCTATTGTGCCGACATTTTCGCCGAATGTATTTGTACCATTACCGCTACCCCAAAGTCCGGCCAGCATTGTACCGAGACCTTCTATTCCGATACCACGATTGATCGCGTGAACCGGTGGTGGAGGTGCGCCTGAAAATTTTCGATAAATCACAAACACTGCATCATTGTTGTAGTAAAAATTTTGCTTTTAACTCTTGTTCTATCTAAGGTGTTAAGTATCATTGATAAAAGATTTTTAATTGTAAATAATAACATTATTTACACTCTTGCTGTCTGTTCTTTTGGCATCCTTGGAATTAGAAAGAGAGGATTCGATATAATTTTATTATCGTAGCATTCATCTCTTGGGAAGAAAAATCACAGTTCTTAAACACAGTTTCTTAAATAAATGTACTCACCACACATTCTTGCAGTGGTTGGGTAATAGCTGATGGATTCGACTGTGCACGCTAATACACCCGCCAACATACCAAGTACACCCGACAATGTTACGGTGGGTACACCCCACTGTCCGGGATATGGTATCCGAAACCAGGGTGAGTCGCTTATAATTCTCAATTTACTGTCGGATCTAGCGGGATGACCGAATGGTAATGTGTCGGTTACTGTTAATATAGCGCAAATTATCCACATGACGATTATCGTCAGCAAAACCTAGAGCAACAAGTATTTCAATTTAAATACAATATATTCATACGTGAATTTATAGAACCGACAATTTCATAAACTGATGTAAAAGCTCTTTCAAGGTAACATTTTTAAATAGAAATATAATTAATAAATATTCAGACTTACGATACGATAGAATCATTTATTTGTATTATAATTCGCGTCATTGTTAGAGGTTTTTTCTTGGTACTCACTGGGAAGAGTTTGAACAATTCGAACCAGATGATCTGGAGTCCTTGGCCTTTACGATACATTGGAAACGGAAATGGAATGTTGACCATTATTTGAGAACATGTAGTCAGTAATATTATTGTTCTATAAATATTCATTAATGTTTATAAAGTTCCAAAAAAATATTATATATATATATATATATATATAATTTATACAGTACATTTTTTTACGTACCCAGCCGCGATACCCCAATGCTGAGATGCAGCATCCGCAGCATTTTCGAAGAGGGATAGCCCAACCAATGAAACCGTCGGCACAATTGTCAATGGAGTTATAAATTTCAGCAAGTACCCGACAATACCTGCATATATATGTGCTTTTATTATTCCTCGTTAAAAAAAATGAAGGAAAGAGAGGGAACGAAAAGTGTATTATGCGACCAATACGGACCAATTAAAGCCAGACGCTCACCTCCAAACCCGATAATTACTTGAAACAGAGAGGAAACGGCAATCGCTCCTGACAATTCTCTCATCCGAGTTTGCCAAAGTTCGGTCCGGTTTTCAGGGGACATTTGCTCCATAACTTCCGACGCGGGACATTGCCACTGCGGTAGATTCAATATCGCCAGAGTCGGTACGAGGAACGATATAGTACCACCCTGTACCAATGGCAATCTGGTGCAACATACTTGATTAATTTATTAATTAATTAATGCAAGTAGATTTATTATAACATCGGGAGAGTTGTTTCCTAATTTATTTAATTTTGTAAACTTGCAAATAAAAAGTTTTATTAAAATAGATTTCCCTCTAAGATTGACGAGATCTTTTTTTACTTCATTATCTTCAACTTATAATTTAAAGACATAGTAATAATTCTTTGATTTGATTAAGAAAATATTTTTAAAAGAATTGCTAGTTTGATAAATAATATTATTTTAATTCTAATTTATATGTATTTAATGCAGTAATAAATTTTATGTACTGCATCTTATTGCAAAATAATTTTACACTTACCTACATCCTACGGTAATCTGAACAAACGTTATCAGACCTGTGACAAAGATCATCGTGGAAATAACGTGACTTCTGGCAGGATCATCTTCGGCCATACAAAGGGCCGGCGTTAGAATAAAAGGGATAGAAACGATGGCGCCAATCATGGTCAAGTAATGCTACAAACGCATTTGTTTTTCTTTATTTTCTTTAATAAAGAAAAATAATGCTCACTATTTGAGAAATTAAACATTTAGCTAAAGTTATCTTAATATCATAAGCTAATTTTCTCTGCATATATTTCCGAAAAATTATGTAAATAAAATTGATGTAAGTTGACAATGTTTTCTTCCATAAAATTTATGGTATAATGTCGTCATGTATGCATAAAACTTAATATCTTTATAGCTCGCACGTCTCGCTTTTATCTTATAAATAAACATCACGCGATAAAAGTTTTTATTCTTCTACGAGATATATATCTGCTTTATACTTTAACGTTAAAATAATTATTTCCGTACTTTTTTCAGAATACAAGCCAATTAAATGCTAAAGATGTGTAATTATCATTTTTTTCATAACAGCTGCTCGGTACAAAATAGATGTGTATATAGTTATGACAGGAATTGCTAGAATCTGAATTTTATTTATTTAATATCTTATTTTAATATTTATTTTATATATTGAATTGAAATACATGTAATACTAAGAAATCGCACGCATTTAGTATCTAGTATAAAAAAAAAAAAAAACGATAAATATATGACTATGAAACCTGTAATGCCATGAACAAACACAGATACCATGGCGGGATATCGTCGATACCATAAGTAATCTCGGGATTTCTGTTCGTATCATTTGTTGTTTCTTTCGGTATTGGAGCAGCCGTCAAATTATCTGTGTTCTAAAAAATTAAAGAATAAATTTATTAAAAAATGACTATTATATTTAACCATATTTCGAGTAAAATATCATAAAAATATACTTTAAGCATATAGTTTCATAAAATGGAATTGCATACTGTAACAAAAACTTTATCATTAGACATATTTAATTTTATTATCAAAAAGATTACTTGCAATAATGATTTATTTTTAAAAATACTTTTAATATTTAATAAAATTGGATTTTTATCAATCGAATATTTTATCTGTAAAAAAGAAGAGAATAACATAAGAATATCAGAATAAAAGAGAAGACGTAAAAATATAAAATTTAAAAAAAAACAAAATAATCAAGGTTTTTTTATATTATTTTATATATTTTACATTATTTTATAGCTGCAATGTACATTTTGTTATATATTAATAAAAAGGTTTCAATGTTAAATTTTTTTCTTAGAAACATATAAACATATAAACATTTATTTATCAATAATATTATAAAAAAGCAAGTAATACTCTTTTTTTGCTGTTCAACTCAATGTGAGATCACACTTTTTTGCTCACATATGTTCTGCATATTTTTCTCATAGAAACTTATTAAAAATTTTATATATCTCCAGATATCAATATTTAAAGTATATTAATATACGGGCATTGAATTGTAAAAACACATCATGTAACTCATTTAAAGATCATTCATAAATGAGTATGTTTATAAAACTCAAAATATCAGCTATAATCAATGCAAACAAATTAATTTCCATCTAAAGAAATAATTATCAGTTTAATCTCTGAAAAACACATATGATTTAACATTTAAAGTACCTTACAATATTACAGTTTTTTACTTCAGACCTATCATGTTTTCTTATAGATACACTTTATGTAAATATTAATAGATCCATTAATATATCTAGATATTTATCCCTTTTCCCTCTTTATTTTTTTTTTAATGTGTTTTAGAAAATTATCAAAAATAAACAAATTAATAAAATTAACAAATTATTAAGGACAAACGAATAATTATTAATAATTATTAAGAAAAATCCAAGAAAACATTTTAAACCGTAATAGAAAAGACCTTTGTCATATCGAACACTCTTAAATGTATTTAAATGTATTTAAATCGTTTTGCTTATAGCCAACAGAAATATATTAAAGATTCTTTTAATCAACATTAAAATTTTATTTCGTTCATTCATTTTTTAATATTTTTTTCGTTATGCAAGTTGCATAATCTCTAAATAATATTGTAAAATTATCTACGAGAGAAAATCTAATCTTTAGCAATTCCGTGCACGTGTCTGGAACATGCTCGTTTTCTAGATCTTTTTTCAGATGTTTCAATAATTTACATTACATAAACCATACTGATATTATCTACACTTGTATCAGCAAATTCGCTATTTCCACGTACTGACTGGCACCAATTAACATTAATGGAATAAGATCGATGCATAAAGACGCGAGAGCTGTCGAAGCGGCATCTTATGCAATGCTGCATCTTTTTTTTTCTTCACCCGAGCATCCACGCTTGAGTGAAAATTTCAATCGCGTTTGCTTCCAGGAAAGAAGATTTATTGTCAGTCGTTAACTTTATGGTCTCCCGAGCGAAATCACATTAATAATCGTAGCTAATATTAAGGCCAGCCAACAACAAAATCAAATCTTGAGACAGATTTCATGATCGTTTTATTCTTTGTTTGCGTACTTATTTTGCGGAATATGTTCGTCTAATTCTGATCTCTGTGCAATTGATTACTGTATTCATATCGAGTAAACGTATCTCGACGGTCACATTTAATTCTTATGGATGTGCTAAACGCGTGACGACAACGTGAACACATGGAATTTTCCTGAACCTTTATTAGCAGATATTAGCAGATTTAAGGAAGGAAGATTCCATTGTTTGCGTGAGATATTAAAATTTAATCTAAAGTACTCTCTAGAAATAATATAATCGTATTCAGAATTGCAAAACAAGATAAATAGATATATTGAAACAAGTATTCCACATATCAGAGAATGCAGTTGACGCAATTAAATATGTTGTGCTTATGCAAATCTCTGCAATTTTCTGTTTTTATAAACGTCAATGCTCGATTATGATAAAAATAATAAATACACAAATAATAATACAACATACATAAGATTTAATAATTCCTGCGTCCTTTATTGCGCGATATTTAGATAAATATATTCATTTTATAAGTTATTTATAGTTGTCGATTAAACAATGATTTAACAATATTTTATTTCACATTTACTTTTGAATAGCAAACTTTATAATCGATTTGCAATTAATTTTTTTTAGCAGGTGCCATTAAAAAAAATTGATAATTTTAATTATTATTTATTAATTAATAATCGTAATTAATAATATTACGCATCCTTTTTTTATACCGAGCTTGATGCGAAAGTGGAGATCTATTAAAATTCATTGAAATATGATATATATTCAACTCAATATGAATATAATTATGCAAATTATTCACATTCCTCTGAAGCTTGTTTCTCGAAGAAATGTAATTTATTTTTAAATCATTTATGAATGAAGAGAGGTCCAATATTTTTAAATCTTTGTTCAATCTTTGTTCTAATTTATCAAATTCTACTGAGGAGCGATATCGAGATATCTTAACACTCATCACGTAAAAAAAAAAACCTCTCTTCGTTCGAAATTTACTTACCAATTCGAACATTTGCATTCCGTTCACGTTTTCTGGCATTTTGATAAAAAAAAACACAGGAAACGGAATAGTCCTCGATCGACAGCTCCGTCCGGCAAAATTTCACGAAAATTCGTTATCGAAGAATAAAGAGCACGTTTAAAGATAGACGCGTGATAACGCCCAAATGTATCAGGCTATACGTGTCAAATCATCGCACGTAATCTCGTCTTGAATATGTTGCCCTGTTGCGATACAATCCACCATCTATGTTCGTCTCTATTAAGCAATTGTTTAAAAGCAACGCGTCCACCGTAGTGCATTCCATCCCCTCCGAGCAAAACACACGGACACACATTAATAATGAACAATGCAATCGCGGCTCGATTTAACGGCAGGATTCAGTTAGTACTTGTAGTGACGACGGGGGAAGACACGAGAGTTATGTGGGGATAACAAAATAAAAAAAGATTACATTTCAAATTGCTAGCGCCCCTTCTTATTCTTTTCTTTCAAATGAGGATATATATGGCCCAGTAAAGTGAAATGTTAGCAGTATTGCTCGCGATCTTCCGGCAGAAAATTGCACCAGATTAGCATCAACTGCGTTCGCATTAAACTAATATTTTGCAGCCTGTCAACATGACTTAACGTTATCGAGAGAAATCAAGCAGAACGTGACGTTAAAATTATATCAGCAGATTCTGCTTTTTGCCGACAATCTGCCGGTAGAATACAGATCCATTTTGTTTCCTTCAGTAGTTTAATCGTATTCTGCCAACATATTCTGTTACATTTCTTTCCACATTCGATCAACAGCATTGTATGTATTTGGTTTTGTATCAATTTTATTATCACTTTGCTAATAGATGCTTTGCTTTCGATAGACTTTACTATCTGGGTATTACTATTTTTTTTAAATAAATATTAATTTATACGTGTTTCAAATATCAAACAAGTTTTTGTGACTTCTTCATATACATAAAATTCGAATTTATCAATTGCTTATCATTTCGAGTAATTACGTGCGCAATAAATATTTAGTAAATCGATTGAATGTGAAAAGATTATTAATAGGTCTAAACTAAATTGTAATACTGTGAACCATATAAGTGAATTAGAAATCCAAGAGAATTTGAGGGAAAAAGAATAATTTATTTTATTACATTATTACATTATTTTTTATGTACATATATAAATATATAAATAATATTTATATCTAATTTAACTTGAATAAGTTTAATTTTAGCAATTTCAATATGAAATTGTTTTCCTTATTGTTTTTCTATAATTTTATTATTTAAAATAGAATTTTTTTTTAATTTAATAATTCTATTTAATATTTATTTAAAATTTTATTGATAGTCTTCTTTATCAAAATATGACTTTTACTTACATTCTTTTGTAGTCTTTTTATTTGACAAATAGCATATTTCAACTTTGTTTCCGTCCTTCTTTGTAAATTTAACATTGTTACATAACGTTTTTGTAATCTTTGAATTTTTTTTTACAATCACAACACTTATTATAGGTATTCAGCTTATCACATGATGGAGAAATTTAATAATCTTCCTTTGAATCTTCTTTTTTTATTATATTATTGTCTTTTACTTCTTTGTTTGTTGACTTCATATCACTTATTGATACTTAAATTTACATTGTTTTCCAGTTCTTCGATAATATAGATTTCCATGTTGTTTATCTTATTATCGATAATCAATTCTTTTAAAACAGATTTATCAATATGTATATTGTCACTATGTTAACATATTCATCATTAATATCACATGTATATAAAATTACTATTCTAACTATATTGTTATCTTGAGGACCAATAAATGTTTCCAATCCTATTATAAATATATAAAAAATAATAGCAAAATTTCTTTTAAATACAAATAGATAGAATTTTTAATATATAATTATAACATTAAAGATAAAATAAAAAATTTAAACAAATAAAAAATTACCTGTGTATTGAAACAAGGTAGGTATAGTATTCCTTTTTAATTTACGTAACCATCTACGCGGTTTTTTTCTCACATTTCGGGAGCAAAATGTTCCTGTACACGATAGATTTAATTTTATTTTAAAATTTTATATGTATCAAAAAAATAAATGAATCTAATTAACTTTCGATATTACCTCACACAATGGGGTGATACCCCGTTGACGTCCCGAATGATCACTAGCCACTTATAGGGGCCGACGCCTAGAATTTTTCCACTGTTCAAGCGCTATGAGTGGCTAGTGGCTAGAGTGGTCAATCGGGACGTGATCAAACGGATGTCACTCCACACAATGCCGAATGTATAGTAGGTTTCCAATCCTCTTGGCCAACATGCGCAATCCAAATTGCATATCTCTCTTTAAAAGGAAAATAACACATCTTTTTTTTCTTTCTCCGTGAGCGATTCATTGATGAATTACTACAACCTTTTGCTGCGCAACTGGCATTTCGAATTTAAATAAAATAACCTCAAATAATATAAACAATAATAATAATAATAATAACAAAATCTGAATTGTTACCAAGATTATGATGCGGTTCAAAGTCGTTTTAAACAGTGCAGCCTTAAACCTGATCTACAATAGGTAGCTTAAACCTTAAGCCGTATTATTCTTCTATAAATCGATTTTGATTGGTCAATTTCTAGCAATCTTGAGATTTGTATGAATAATGTAGAATCAGCCTTAAAATCTTGTATTCACGATAGTGATGCGAAAATTTGAAAGAATCGATTCTGACATTCGATTTTTTCTTTTTACCGAATTGATTTTTAGAATCGATGCATCGATTATAAAAAAAATTCTTAAGAATCGATTCTTTAGACTAACCTGACGCTCTGAATTAGCGTCAAACTAGATCACGTGATCAAAAATGACCATTCAGATTTCACTATTCTGTTTAATTTTGATCATGTGATCTAATTTAACCCTAAAACAGCGTCATAACGTGAAAACGCACCCTTAAAGCTGCTACTTTGTGGAAAAGCGAGGAAAATTTGATTATGTAATAATGCAAAGAAATTGGAAAAATTAGAGAAATTTCAAAACAATTAAAAAATCTTATTTAATAATATAAAATGAGAATCAAAGAATCGATTCTTTAAAGAAGGGAATCAATTCAGTAAGAATCAAGATTTTAAAAAATCGATTAAAAATCGATTATTTATTGTCCAGAATAATCGATTTTTCAAAAATCGGAAAAGAATTTGGCATCACTAGTCTACGATATTAGAAATTGTTCCGGGATCTCGGACCAATCATTTTTTCGCTCTTAAAAAGCGGTAGATCGATTGGCTATGGCGTCAACTTCCGTCGCATATCTTTTTCTTCTTCTTGTTATTGGGTAATTTCCGTTTAGTGACACAAGTCGACACAAGTATCATTTTATCCTTGTTAATCATTGAAAGCCAAGAAAGATAAAATGATACTTGTGTCGACTTGTCACTAAATGGAAAGCACCCATTGTAGCATGGTCGTAGCTTCCTCACGGAGCGAGCATAGGCCACAATTCATACAAAAAAATGAATAATCGAAATGATAATTGTGCAATAATCGAAAATGTGTGATGAGCAACAGCTGAAAGTAACGTGATGATGCAATATAAAAATTTTCTGAGGGGACAAAACATGTCCAATCTATACAACGGTTCGAAAATGATTCGTGCGGCAAGCATTATCGCATCCTGTGTGGAGAAGCCATAAGGCACAACAAAAAAGAACGGACCCATTACTTGTTATTGTCTATTATCAATCCTCACTCCATTTGTGGCTAGCAAATGTCTGCCACTATGGTTAAGTCTTATTTGTAAACTTGTTAACTTAAACTCCCGTGGACATTGCGGATCATTATTTTCGAGGTCAAACTACGTTTGTAAGTCTCACGATATCCATTGGTTTTTCTCAGCGATATTTAGATACGTAACGCGTTCATCTCGGGTTCACACAATGGAGGAATACGACGAACCTTCCGATGTTGAGATGGTGCCTATCGAGGATATAGATAAGTGGAGAGCGAATTTGAAACCAGAATCACAAGTACGGAAGCAAATAATCTTTATTTAAAATGTATATCCTTAGGAAGGGTACACATTTTAAATAAAGATTATTTATAAGGAATGGTATATTCTTGCTAATACATAATGAAATACATTTTATGTTATACTAAGTTCCTTCAGATGCAATCATTGGACAGTCACTCTGAGAGACCCACGGATACATTTACAACAGGCATAGATATATTCAGTAAAGAAGAAAGATTGAAGATGGAGGAACGAGCTAAGCGTTTTGGCTTGACAGAGAAATCTACAGAATCATTTAATTTAGAAGAGGACTTATATAGCAGGTATAAGATACTTTGTCGATTTGGAAAATTAAATCAATTATGATGACTTCATATTCTGATGATTGCAGTATGGGTATCATAGATGATGGTGAGAATGCGAAGAATGTTAGATTGAATGTTATTCATATGAGAGGAACTGAGGATATGAGCACCCAAGATGTATTTATATATTTTCAAGATTATGCTCCAAGATCTATTGAATGGATTAACGATGTGTCATGTATGTTTTAATGTTTGATTTTATTTGACAAAATGATGAGATACTGTTCGCTACTAATGTTTTAATATTTATCATTTATGATATTACAGGTAATGTAGTCTGGTTTGATAAAGTAACAGCAGCCAGAGCTATGCTGGGATTATCCAAAAGAATTTTAGGTAGTGTTGCAAAGTATTCAAATCGAGAAAATAATGATTCTGAGAATAGAAAGAATGACAAGATAAATGAAGAAAATGAATCTGTCGATATAAATAAAGATGGAAAGGAGGAGAATTGCATAAATATCAAAGATATCAATTATCCATTACCTCCAGGTATATGGAGGAAGGGTATCGATTATCCAAAATCTAAAGGAATCTTTTTAAGATTTGCTACCAGGGCGGATAAAAAACAACTCAATGCAGAAAAGAAGAGTGAATACTATAGGAAGTATGGAAATCCTAACTTTGGAGGTAAATATACAATTTTATGAATAACAAAGTTAAACTAGGATGAAGAATAATGAAGACAAAAGTATTAAGATTGCTTTGTTTCAAATGGATGTATAGGTATTAAAGGAATTCTAACAGAATCTCGTAAGCGTATGTACAAACAAATAAAACAGAATAAACATAATAAGTCATCAATTGAGGAAAAAAATCAAGATCAAACAAAGAATCCATGGGGCGCGTTGTCTGAGTCATGGGGTTTGAATGATGTTGTGGAGGAAGATTTTCTTCCAAGGAATGGTGTTAAAGACCAAGGACGTAGCATAAAAGAGAGATTGGGTCTCAAACAGGTAGATAAGGATACAATACAAGCGGAGGAATCGGGTGAGACCAGTTCGAATAGCGATAGCGATGAAGATTGGTGTAAACGTAGTAAAATTCCCCGAATGAGAATGCATGCCGATGATGAGGAAGAAAAAGTGCAGAAACGACGAGCGAAACTTCGATTTCAAGTTAGATTCCTTCTTTTTTTTTTTTTTGTTAATAAAATTATTCATTTATTTCCGAAATTATATCTAAGATATATTTTGTTTTCAATAGATGATTCTCAATAACTTAAATAGCAGCGGGGATCTACGATCAAAATTGGGAAGGCCGAAAACGAAAACACAATATCGCGAGCCTATTCAAGTGGTGGTTACAAATACAAATGCAACAAATTCGAAACGCAATAATACTGAAATAATCCGACAGCAAGGTCATCAAAGTGTAAAAGACATACAACCATCGGAAAGAGAAGAGGGAGAATGGCAGGAATCGGATGAAGAAAGCCATGAAGAGGAAGAAAACAAAGAGGAGCAGAGGCATGGCCAGCGTGGCTTAATGATAATGGAAGAGAGAGAAGAAGGAGAAGAGGAAGAAGGTGAACACAAGGAGGATGAAGAGGATAGCGGCAAAGAAGATAACAATGTACCTGCAAGGGAGGTTCAAGGTCCTAAAGGAAGCGTGATAAAGGTAGTCCCGCCCAAACCACGTATTGCTTCCACTGTATGGGCAAGATTAAATCATGCAAAAAGTGAAACCAGTGACAGCTATTTGAAAAAGAGGTGAGAAAATAATTTAATTTCTTGCTTATTGAAGATATCGAATATAAATGATTTCTCTCAATTTTATATTTTTCCTTTTCTATTAAATTTTTCATTTTAACGAACTTTCAAAATTAAATGTCCCGGATGAATTTTTAATTTAATCTTGTAGTTTTATTAAAATAAAATAAAATGTAGAGAAATATTATAGAATATAGAGTGATACTTTGTATAGAAATTGTAATATACAATGATTTTTAATATACGTCTTTCGGTATCTTTGAAAAAGTATACATGTTTTTATATATGTATAATATACAATGAGATATAATTCTTATGTATATATATCTGTAAACTCATAAATTATATCTTTTTTTTTTTAAAGGCAATCAGGTAATCGCGACTTGAGAAATACTCTGAAAAGTGGTGATCTGCGATCACGTATCGGAAATCACACTAGAGGACGTTCTCCTTTAAGAATAGAAGTTAAGAATGATAAATACACAAAAGACGGTAGTGATGGAAAGTGATTTTCATATGAACTAATTGTTCAAAAATTCGAAACTTGTAAAAAAGTGTACTCATTATTCTAATATATTGTTATAAGACTTTTTCGTAATATTTTATAATAGCTACGGTGGAATCGTTATAAATCGCACATAGACTATACGTATACACAGGTATATATAATTTACGATTTTAATGAAGTTTTTCTTTTTTTATCATTGGAAAAATTGCAATTATTTTTATGCATATATATCATGAGGAAAAAAAATTAAATCTTTATATATATAAAACTATTATTGTAAGCTATATAGTTAATAATCAATCTTCCAATAATGACCATTATTGTTTTATTTTTATTATTAGACAGATAATGAATGCTTCTGATGATGTTGCATGTATATTTGATTCATCGTGTATTTACAAATTAATATATATTTGTGCGGACAACCAAATATTTCGATCGAGATATTTGTGTAATTATGAGAAAAGAAAAATTTCCGAAGAGATTTCTTTTATGTTGTTTCGTAGTGCAAAACATAAAGCATGTATCTTTTACATCAAGAATATCAGATGAAAGTATAATTTCATAAGAACAGCATTGCATTACTCGAAATAACGAATCGAGATATTTTGTAAAGGCAACTAATGACCTAGGATAATACTCGATGTTTATTGTGAAAAAGGAAAAAAAAAAGTAACAAAAGAAATAAATGGTAATTTGTATGCTGTGTCACGATCACCATTTCTCTTTCGATTTTCTTATCGCTGAATTTTCCGCCTGACAAATTCTGTCGATGTGATCCGATAAACCGTGACCTATGTGAAAGCATGTCATAAAATTTTACTTTGTTATCCTCTGCGATGACGTAACCAAAAGTGAAGTTAACAGAAGGTATTTGTTTATGCGTTTAAAAGCTTACAGGGATCACACGAATAATATGAATAAAAACATCAAATGATTCGCCAATATAGCCGTTTTTATATTAGCACAATAATAGTTGGAATAGCTATTTAAAATACAATAGTTGATAATGATAATTTAATTAACATGAATTATGACGATCTGTCACGAATAACAATCATTTAGAACGGCAATCGAGGAAATAAAAAAATCGGATAAAGAACACAGTAAAGTACATTTATTTCTTAAATAGCTGCTTAGCTACATTCATAGGTTCTTATTTATCTCTTATATAAATATAATTTTCCCGTTGAAGACTATATTTTCAAAAAATAATCCATATTTTCAAACCGAAGTTATTGTACTCGAAATAATTTATTTCCCGCTTTTGCAGCAGTTTATTTTCATGCTGCGTTTTTTTTTTTTTTTTGACATCAATCCTGTAATTATATTTTATATTTGTCGAATAAATGATACATTAAAGATTATAATTTTAATCTTATTCACATGTATTATTTGAGTATTTTTTCGCATACGTGATAATAACTTGCATGATGAAAATTAGACGTGTGATAAATATAGCATTAAAATTTATTTGCTTCAATTTTAGCTTTCCGATTGTTTCATTTGTTGTACTATTTGTACACATTGTTCCATTTCGAATTCTTCCAAAAATTGTTGTACAAATTTAATTGATTGGGCGAGGCATCGTCTTTTTAAATTATCACGATTGATGCTCCGATAAGATATTCCTCCGCGATTTAACTCTTATAGTTCGTTTCAGCATTACAATCCAAATGATATTTACATTCGTCTTTAACGCTATGAATGCAGCTTCGGCGACAAAAACTATCAATGATTCACAGCGACACAATTGAAACGGACAAGACGATATCTTTCACGATTGACTTTAAAGTCAATCAAGATGATCAACGGGATCGCGCAGGACCAGAGCTGGAACGACAGAAAACCGAGGAGTAGAAACATCTCGGGGTCGGAATTCGTTTGTAAATCGAAAAGCTAAGTCGCTTAATTGAGCAACGGCTCTGTAGACTTTTATGTCCCAAATGGTCTCAAAGCAGCGCCGATGTATAAATAGGTCCTCCCGCGATGGGAGCCTTTCCCCGCGCACATCTGTGTACGTTTGCTGTGCACGTGTGAAAAATGCCGATCTTGCCCGTCGTTAAAAGGCAGTTGTACGGCCTTTTTTTTTTTTTTTTTTTTTTTTCTTTAAAAGTTTTTCTCTCTTTCTCTCTCGTCGTCTATATGTCTACGTAAAAACGCTAATGATTTAATCAACCATTCGTTAACTCGAAGACTAACAATTGTCTTTCTACTTCTCGAGGAAACGTAGATCCACCATCTCGCTCCGCTGCCTCTTCCACTCTTCTTTACACAGTTCAATGATACATTTCGTCGAAACAACATCGAAAATCGACAGACGAAATACTCCGTGAATGTCCGGATATATAAGAATCGGCAACAACAACAACAAGTACACATACACAACTTTAAGTACATTAGGCCCGATGATGTCGACGATGCTTTCTCGCCGACATATTACGCGCGACGTTCGCAATCTCAGCATTTTCCCCAAAAATGTATGTTTCTCCTTTTTTCCCCCCCCCTATCATTTATATCACAAGCTATATGTACTACGTATCCGATTATCATTGATAGCGAGAGCTTCGATTTCTCGTCGGCTTACAGTTTCGCTGAGCACACGATTTTATCGTCGCTTCCCCATTGATCTATGGTGTATAAGTACTGTAAAAGGCCTCGGATGAGAGCACACTCCGAAATAACACGCGTCTCGTTTAACTCTGCGGTAATAACACAAAGTCTTTGGAGCTAAACGCGATTAAACGTTTTTTACAGAGGGAAAATAGCTTAACATGTATTAAATTCTAACATATTATTATATTATTATGAACTGCTGTACAACGGCTCTCTGTCGAGACGAATAAGGTCCGCAAAGAGGTCACAAAGAGTCATACATGTGCCCACAGTACATTATTAATGTGAGGTTTTTAAAAATCTCTACTGCAAGATTCGTTATATTAATTTAATTCATATTTTTAACTTTGTCGCCGGAAGAATCGTGTGAGAAATAGAAGCACAATATCGAAAAATGTCTGTATCGGAAATAGTCCTTCGTACATTGAATATATTCATTCATGTAACGACAAAAACGGCGGCCCATCCGTGGATCGCGGGAAGAAAAGGTATACATTTATTTTACTTTGAGTTACAAGCATTGAAACTCCTGAGATTATCTCTAGTACAGCATGATCGAATTCATTTTTTTCTTTCAGAATCTGTCGTTACAGAAAATTGTCATCGTTACGAATTTGGATAATTTTCCTTTTGGAAAAAATTATGTGTGTACACAGGTAATTGGACTGCCTGCTGTCTACGCAACTCGTTTTGTAATCAAGGCGTGTGAGACGCGCGAGAAAAGTGTAAATTGCAGGAAATTCCTTAACTCTTTTGTCCACGATAATTTGACAAACACAATGCATACAATCGAATGAACATCGAAAGGAGATAAATATATATTAAATCGACGGAGATTGAAATTATGATATTAACGTAACGACAGAATGTTACTCGCCGTTATGTCCTTGACATCCACTCTTGCGTCTTGAAGGAGATAAAGAGCATGAATCATCTTCAACAAGAATCCGTGATTATTAGAAATACGTCTTAGATCTAGATAAGAATCTTACGAACAACGAATTTTTCTTTAATTATTAATTTATTGGATGTATCGAAGAACGTGAAGAACGTCGGTAACAGTTAATAGAGGAAGTAAATATCTTGCCCCTGTTTTAATATTTTCTTTTTTCTTTCACTTTCTTTGTAATTTTCGCTTCGTCTCTCACAACCTAGTTTCTGGGAATAGGACTGAAAAAATTCTGTCCGTATATTCACGCAGTAAGGCCGAATGGAGCTATCGAAATCAGTTGGCGAATTCGATTTCCAGTAATTCAAATTGACTTTATCGCGGGTAGAAAATTTTGAATTGCGATATCGATTTCAGAAGGCTCCAAGAGCGATGAGGTTCATATGAAATATAAGATTCGTAAAATCTCCGGAAAAAACTAGTTCGGAGCCTTCTTCTACATGTTCATTCAAATTGATACTTTATTCTCGTGACATGGGCACCATTATTATTATCACATGCTCGGAAAGAAAATCACGATTCTTTTTTTAACATTAAATTATATTATATTCTCGTGAATGTGTCGATTACGGCGTTTGCACGTCGTATATTCGCGCTATAACGGTTGACTATCACGAACAGATTAAATATCGAAAGATATTCTGCCACACACATACGTACATACGTACATACGCACACACAGTCATACGTATACACGTGAGACAAAAAAAAAACATCATATGAAATGAATTACGCAAATACTACAAGCGTTCGAATTTCGTAGAGTAAACATTTAGCGTACTCTGAAATTTTATTTATGATATCTCCGATATCGGGAAATCTCGAGGGACGATAAGCCGAATGTGTATTGCCCTAGTTATGCCATACAATCACGCGTTGTAATCTCAGCTATCTCGCTTTCGGGAGGTAAAAGAAATAATTCGAGAGAAAATGATGAAACAAAGACAAAGTATGTCGCGTGTTACGCCTCGTTACGCTCGCAAAATTATTAAATCACAGACAGACAGTATAGTATGGTACAATGATGATAAATTAAAAGTACATATTGTACCAATTGTGTTTATGTGTTTTTTGTGTTTTATGTATGTGTGTATTGTATGTGTGTGATATTATGCTATGTTCGGTATAACATAAGAAACATTACATTTTCTTTCTTCGAGTAAGGATGCGAATGTACAAGCGTATACGCGGATATTGCGACTGTTTCACTCACCCGACTAACCAGCTCGGTTAATCGTTCGTTGATCGCTGAATTAAATCTTTCATCAATATCCTAGTATCTTTGTATCGTCGTAAATTCGAGCGGCGATGAAGTCGCGATGATTGTTAAAAGTACGCTTTCTTCGTATCAATCTCGCTACTTGTTCATTTTCCATTTTCACTCTTTTCATTTTCAGATCATCGCGCGTATCTGCTATTATGATTCCGGCAGCAATGTGCCTGATGAAAGGAAAGAAAAATAGCATTCAGTTATCGGCTCAAGAGGATCAAGAGACTGAAGATGAGGCGGAAGACGAACATTAACAATTAACATTTAACAATTACCAGTAGACTACATAGCATTCTCCTGATTATTCTTTTGGAACAATAGAGTCTCTTCGAAAATATATTGTTTTAATACTTCTTTTGGAAGATCATCCAATTCCATGTCAAATTTAAACGGCTCCTCTGCCACAGGCTGAAATTTACATTACGAGTAGATTAATAGATCCATATCGCGCTCTTGTAGCAAATTAGAAACTTACCTCATCGGCAGGGTCGTAATATTGCTCCAAATAAGGATGCGCCAGCGCGTCTTCCACCACGATACGCTTATTAGGATTAAACGTCAGCATTTTATCCAGGAGATCCAAGGCTCTTGAATCCGCATTGGGGAAAAGACTCGTCCACGGTACCTTTGGTTTAAACGGCAACGATTGAAGATAATTCCGTGCCTGAAATCAGAATGCTTTAATGCCACCATGTTACAAACGTAAAGCGCGACGGGCGTACAAACTGCATTCTAAAATGCACATGTATTCCTGGATTAGATTCTAACGAGATGCAAAGAGGCAGACGTAAGCGTCCAGTACTTTCTCGTTTATGATGCACTCAAGATCCTCCGGCGAGGGCGATCCGAGGATACCGAGAATGTGATTTAACTGATCTAGGTAGTGCTTGCCGGGGAATATTGCTCGTCTCGAAAGCATCTCCGCCAGGATACAACCGACCGACCAAATGTCTATGGACTTGGTGTAACCCTGCGTCAAGGAAGCTACGTTAGAGCCAAATAGTTCTTGTTCTTCGAGTACGTTTTCCTTTATATGGCGATTACCTTGGAATTAAGCATAATTTCCGGAGCTCTGTACCATCTCGTGGCCACATATTCCGTAAGGAAACCCGCGTGATTGTGTTCCGGATCTGCGACTCTCGCCAAACCAAAGTCGCAGATTTTAAGGTCACAAGTGGTATTCAACAGCAGATTACTCGGCTTCAGATCTCTGTGCAACACGTTCGCCGAGTGTATATACTTCAACCCTCGCAATATTTGGTACAGAAAATAACATATGTGATCGTTACTAATAGCCTGAAAAGGAAAATTTTGTTTTGGACGTCTCGTTAAGTCTGTGTTTCTTTCTTCCTCCTCTCTAATTGAGTCTAGACAGAAGTCGCCTTTTATTACATAGGCGAATACTTACTTGTGTCTTCAGTAATTTATAAAGATCTGTTTCCATCAGACATTGAACGATATACACGTCTTTCATTTGCTCTATAGTCGGCGCTCTTAATATATCCCTTATATCTATTATCTGTGGCGAGAAAAAGAACAACATTAATAACAATATCAATTTATGAAGAAGTGTTACTTGCAAACTAGCTCGATCGTCCGACTTACGTTCTCGTGCTTAAACCTCGTGAGGATTTTTATTTCCCTTAAGGTCCTCTGACTATACGTTTGATGTTCAAACGGGGAAATTTTTTTAATAGCTACTTTCGTTTTGGTGAGGTTGTCGTAGGCGGACCTGCAAGAACGCATTATAAAGGTAAATCTAGTTGCATTTATTATTCATTCAACAGGGTTCTCTTCGGCGCGCACTGTTTCCTCCACGCGCCTCGTAATTCTCGAATTATCTCGCAGTGTACGTCGGGGTTGTATGAATAAATGAGAATGTTCTAACGAATAATAAAAGTAGAAGCAGTGTTTATTTTAAAATATAAACATGGAAAAATAGCAACATGCATATTTTGCACAAATTATCTTTCACAAAAGGTAATAGAAGCTCCAAAGCATGTTATTTTTTGATTGAACGTATTTCATACGTTCGCCAGATTCTATGTTTTTGAGATTATGGATTTTTTATGTACTCCATCCAATTTTTCATCACGCATTCCAACCTACTCACGTAAATTCAAAATTTATACATTTGAAAATAAATTGAAAAAATAATGAAACAACAAATAAAAGGAAAGAAAATTTCTGTTTCACTTTTATAGATTTAAAAATAAAACATGACTGTATAATTCTGATTCAAAATAAAATGAAAAAGAGAATTTAAAAAATAAAAAGACGATTTTCATTTCCTGCTACATATATCTCTTTCATTTAATCTTGATCTTTCTGAAGTTTTTTTTCCATTACGTACTTTATCTTTGATCGAGTGTATAAGCGTACAAAATGTATGTCTACAAAATAATATGTGATATTTTTATAATTATTAATGTAATATAAATTACACATATATTTTTAAAGATCCAAATAGAGTACTATTTTATTCGATAGCGTGCAAAACAAAATATATGTAGAATTTCTCATAAATTTAATTACTATCCATTATTTTCAAGCTAAAATTTAATTCAATAATTTTTTAATCAATTCGTATTTTTAATAATTAATATCTTTTTTATTATAATGAGTTGCGTATATTATTAAAAAATTAAATCGATTTGAACATTTTTAAGAAACTCACCCTCGGGAAACGCGATAATATCCAAACTCCTATTTAGGAAACTCTAATTAAGATTACGTGTTTATTATTCCAAATAATTATATTTTTATTTTTATTTCGTAATTTGTTAACTAGAATAATTTATTACTTGAATAATATTATCGATGACATGACGGGCCAATCCAAAGTTGCTTAATGTCCAAACTCTCACTTGAGAAACTCTAATAACGTTTTCGATGCAATCGGTTTTGATCGTTTCGAGAGTGATTAATGACGTTATACGATCTACTTTGAGTGACTAAAGTTATAATCAAACTCATAATCACATTTAAACAGTCAGATGCTTAATATTTACAAGGAAAATATATCGAAAGTATAATTATATAAAATTATTTCGCACTAAAAAATTTATTAATAATTCAACATATTCTACACTATTTTTCTCATATTTTTAATCGAACCCGAGTTCGTGACGCATATTCAGTTTAATCGATCGTCAAACTCGCTGCAGTCGGAAACGCTTTAAGTTTAATCTTAATGTCTTTAACATTTCGAAATGTATATCTTATTTTAAGCAAAAATTAATAAAAATATTTTAAAATAATTTTCTTTTATTTATACACACGCGTCAATTCCTGTTATTTTAAATCTGTTCATCAGCGCAAGCATGCAAAATGGTTCAAGATCTTTGTTTATGTTTCTCCAGGGTACATCCCCTTTCGATGAATAGAAACAGGGAGCAGAGTCGTCAGGGCTTCATTCACCCGGCACGCTTATCTTTCCCTTTTCTGTTATCGTTTGGAAAAAAATTTAGTCCTGTCTAGCGGAGATTTGTTGGCGGAGAACCATGTGTCTAATCACGCGGCGGTAGGATGTGGCTTGCGACACACGAGAATCCGTTGGCGGTTAGTTAAATCCGCTCGATTTCACATGAAATCTGTCTCCAGATGTGTTAAATCAGGGTCGCAACTAAGGATTTCGATGGAGATCGAAGCGACCGAGAAACGTACTTCCGGAAGAAACGTAATTTCCGATACACCGCGCGCGCAGCCGGGTTTCTAATTGAAACTCTAATCTTTAATTTATGAATGTACACGGAAAGAATTCTGTTGAATCACCTGAAAATGATCTAAAAAAAATCAGGTATGAAATCTGAACCTTATTCTGTTGAGTCATAAAAATAATTGTGTAGAACATTTAAGCGTGATGTAAAAATGCAACGTCCTATATTCCAGCAATCAATTTAAATTTCCTGCATAATTATTTTTTAATCGAAATTCGATTAAATTTTAAAATAGTTATAAAATATAAAATAAAATAATTATAAAAGATAAATAAAATTAAGATGTTCTTTCCACAAACAATGAAAAAATAATAAATTTAATTAAATAAAAAAAAAAATAGCTACGAATGTTTCTTTTACGGCCAATTCGATCGCTGTTTTGTTAGAAATGTTTTATTAATTGTAATTAACACTGAAATTAAAAATGGATTATAAAATATCCCGAAGGGATGTGTATACGCGCGCGCGCGCGCGCGTGTGTGTGTGTGTGTGTGTGTGTGTTGCGTTAAAGTAAGATCTACGGGAGAAGCTCATAAAAATCAGGGTACATCAAAGGCAAAGAGTTACCAGGAAAAAAGCCCTTTAGTCGCGTATAAGTCGGGGCTTTGATATTTTTATTCGACATCAATATTGTCAACGCAATATCATAATAATAGAAAAATCAATTCCGAATTTCTCAAAGAATCTGCCATTAGAATCCGAGTGTCGAGCAGAGAAAGAGAGAAAAAGAGGGAGAGAGAGCACTCTCGCGCGGGTTAGAAATATCTTTTGGCGCGCAAGCCACCGCTTTCGCCTACCAGATTGTACTTGCCCTGTACTTGCGTGGGGGATGTTATAGTAACAACAATAGATAGAAAGACCAGAAATATAAGGACAATCCCTGCGAAAAGCGCGTTGCGCGCGAGTACTTTGCCTTCCACGTAATCCGTCGTGATTTGATCGCGCGCACATTTAGAGATATCACCTCGATAAAACCGATAAGATTAAATCGTAAGATGCAATTTCAAGTTATCAAGTGTGTGTGTGTGTGTGTGTGTGTGTGTGTGTGTGTGTGTGTGTGTGTGTGTGTGTGTGTGTGCGTGCGTGCGTGCGTGCGTGTGTGTGTGTGAATGAAGCGCGGAGGAAGGAGCGAAGGGGAGGATAGGAGAGGAAAGAAGGGAGCGGATAACAAGGAAATGGAGAAAGGAAGATAAATGGAGAAAAATCACACAGTGAAAGGGGCGTGACATGCATTTGAAAG